>NW_015386388.1:1755838-1859722 GCF_001527695.2 Protobothrops mucrosquamatus | reverse complement strand
GTCCAAATGCCATCTATAAAACATTTTGTAAAAATTTTCCCTTAGATTCTGTGCTTGGGTGAACTTGACATTTCTTACCCAAATTTTTTCCCAAGTTTCTAACTTTATTGGTTCTTGAATATTTTGAGCCCATTTAATCATACAATCTTTAACCAGTTCTGTTTCCGAATCAAGTTCTATCAAAACACTATATATTCTCTTAATATGGGCTCTACTTTGATCTTTAATCTGTTTTATCAAGTTCATATCCTCTACCATTAAACCCAATTTTTGATCTATTTGCCATCTCTCAACCAATTGAAAATATAACAACCAGGACTGGAGTACATTATTCTGTCTTAACTCTCCCCATGATTTAATTTGCCAGTCCTGTCCTCTTAACATAAGTAAATCTTTATAAACAATACCTTGTAATTTTGCTCCCCTTACTATTCCTTGTATTGCATGTTCCGGAATAGCCCACATTGGAATTTTTAAATTTACCTTATATGAATACTTAGGGTTTTCTTAATTCAAAAAGTAAATTTTACTTAATCAGCATAAATTTATCTTTGTGCTGTTTCAAACCTCATTTGAAATACTATGCCTTAATGTGAAGGACTGAGATAAATCTGAAAGTACCAGAGAAAGGTCACCCAATATATACAGGCAAGCCCTGGGTTAAGAACAAGTCCTAAGTGTGTCTTTAACTTGATTTATTAAAGTAAGTCGGAACTCATGCTTGCAAATGGGCTGCCTATTTCTAAAAATGGCAGACAAGATTCTCTTTTCTGACAAATCACTGAAGCAATATTTTCATAAACTGTTGTTGAAAGTAAGCTGTATATTAAGAATACGGTTTCAGCGATTCATGAGAATATTGCATAGCTTCAGCAATTTGCCAGCTAAAAGGAAGGAACATCATCCACCATTTTTAGTAATAGGCAGCCCATTTGTAAGCAAAAATTGTCCATAAGTCAGATGTTCTTAATTTGGGGACTGTCTGTATTGTGACATAGAGAAGACGTGGATGTTGGTCAAACACAGAAATTATTAAGAGATAGTATTGCAGGTATTGTTAAGAACTTGAATGATTGACATAAGTGACTAATATATTTAGTTATTCTGTTGGTAATGATGAAAATTAATGGGTTCATATTAAAATGGGATTTTCACAATAGAACGTCTTGATAGTCCAGCTAATAATCTAAATTGAGCTTTGAGACTCCTTCAAACTCGATACTAAAGAGTGAAACCACACCATATGTTTATGTGTGATATATACTATAATAAGGGTGGAGTATTTATGTATATAGTTAGAAAATGAAAAAGTGAGATTAATACTGGTCTGCAGTATTTGTATATAAACAATTTTACTCAATATTCAGTCTCTTATTTTTCAGTGGATGTTTGAAAATATATGGCAGAAAGTTTATGAATAAAAAAATCAAATTAGTCTCACCTTAATTTTTCATAGAAATTTCTTTTCCTACAAATTACTCTTGATGATACTGTTCTTGTAGGGGAAGTTTTTTATAGGAGATCCTAAGATAGACATTAAGTAACTTTGATTAATTTATTTAGGAATCAGAATAGTATAACACTGGTATATCAGAAAATTTATATCTTGCTGAGTCTTTGGACAAAAGAACATAGAAGTTGAAATATAAATAATTTCTGCATACTTAAAAACTTGGATTATTCTTCTGTGTATAAATCCCAACTAAAACTGGAAATTGTACTAACTGATTGTTACAGTGATTTATTCAGAGTACTTTCTTAATTGTTGCTTGCCCATAGATAGGAATCTTGCCAGACTAAAGTGCAATCTGCATAACTATTAGATATACTCTGTGAAAGAGTTAAGGAGAGTCTACTCTGCTTATCAAGGATTCAAGCTTATTTGTCTTTCTACTTGGGAAAGAGGAGAAAGTTTTCACATTTCTGATATGTTCATAAATTCTTCTGTGAAAACTTTCCCCATTTTCCTTAGAAATATATTTGAGCTGGCTATAACTATCCAGTTCCTTTTTTCTGCTATATGTACAACACATTTCTCTTATTATTTTTTTTATTCCAGCCAGTTACTGATTATGTAGTCAGGTGGGATGGCTTTGTATAGCTAATTAGATTTATGTTTATAATACCAGAGCAGAAAACAGTCCTGTGTTGAAGAGAAATGTTGTGAGTGCTTCTTTGTCTCTGTTGATAATGCTATATGATTATGAGGTTTGGGAAAATATTAACAAGAATGTTCATCATTATTATTAACTAATTTCAATGTGATGTCTTTTTTAAAAAAAGTATTTACACAAAAGGCCAAGGACATTTTAGAGCAGTATTAGCTACTTTCTAAGACTTGCATAATAAAAATATCCCTCTTAGATATTATGAAGCCTTATTTGGAGACATGTTTTTCTGTGTTTCCAGTTTGGAAATTTCCATTCCATTTTGGAGGAGATACAGGGTTGATAAAGAGGGCTGGAAAGGCTGAAAGGATGCAAGGACAACATGATCACATTTCAATTGAGAATGTTATCAAAACAACTATAGCTTTATTTTATTTAAGAATATTTATAAGAAACAGGAAACTCTCCTAATACTTTGGAATCAGTAAGTTGCCAAACTTAGAGATTGATGAGAAAGGTTAGGCAAATGTGCCAGGAGTACTTTAGTCAGATGCAATCAAGGAAATCTAGATGCTCATCTCTAATGGTTCTCTGCATATTTTTTTATTCCAAATTTGTATTGGAATTGAGTATTATACACCCCACTCCATTTTTTTAAGGCTATTTAAAAAGACATAGCAGTCAGGATGGGTAGTTCTTGGATTGGGGCAGGGCAGCATGTGTGCAATCATCAATATAGAATGCTCATTTCTCTCTTTCCAGGAGGCGAAGGTCAGAATGGCAGTGGGCAGCAGACAGAGCTGCTATTGTCAGTCGCTGGAATTGGCTTCAAGCTCACGTCTCAGATTTAGAGTACCGAATTCGGCAGCAAACAGATATATACAAACAAATTCGAGCCCACAAGGTAAGAAAACAAAAGTTACTTCTTTTGGATATTTACCATTTATTACAGGTAGTCCTCAACTTACAACCATTGGTTTAGTGACTCTTCAAAGTTACAATGGCACTGAACTTAAAACTAGTACTCAGCATTACAACTATCACAGAGCCCCCAAGGTCACTTCATTAAAACTCAGGCACTTGGTAACTGGCATGTATTTTTTGACAATTGCAGCATCCTGAAGTCAGATAATTGCCATTTACAGCCATGTGATTCATTTAGCAGCTGTGGCAAGAAAGGTCATAAAATCATGTGTGACTCATTTAACAATCACCCAGCTTAGCAATGGAAATTTTCCCCCAATTGTCATAAATTGAGGACTACCTATACTGCAAATACTTTAATGTATGTTTTGCATTGCTTGTGTTAGGGGAGGGTGACAGGATTTTATGGCTTCATATGTCTTAGCATTTTTATCATCAGATATAAATAACTATGTGAATGATGTTAAAACTACATTTTAGCAGAAGTTGCAGAGCAACTTGCTGGTTTATTTTCATTAATAACTTCAGTTTCCCAGGTTTCAAATTCTCCAGAAATATGTGGCACAAAAAGGGAAAGAAGTAAAATCAGTAGATCAGATCAGCCAACCCTGCTGGTATTTAGTAAAGCTACCGTGAGCCTGACTATTTTTGAAAGCCTTTGGAGATGGATAGAATGTTGAATTCCCACCTCACAGCAGGTGATTAGTTCTTAGAGAGAGTGTCATTCCATAGTATGATGATGATAATTTTTTATTGATTTAATTTTTTGCTAACATGTTGGAGCACAGACCTTTTAGCATTATCTATGATTGAAGTGGCATTTTAATCTTGGAAAATAATAAATATTCCCAAATTAGGCCAAATAGGAATTTGATACTACTAGGAAAACATGTAATTTGAGTGATTAATTTGTAATTTAATCTGTTCATTTCAATTATTAGATATGAAAGTTGACTTCAATTGACTTTTACCTGGGACACGAGTCCTGAATCACTGGTCTTTCTAATATAATGATAATTGTGTCTTTATTTTTGATCTCTGACTTTCCAGGACCTTAATTACTTTTCTCAAGGCAAGAGAGAAGGAAATTTGAGTTACAGCTGTCATAAATATATATCCAGAAATGCATTTGCTTCTTTGTCCTATATGCTAGGTAAAATTTGATACAAATAGTATTTACAAATGACTAATTCAGTCACATTGTCTCTCTATCTCATTTCCTGCTTGATGAAGAACTCTACAGAAGTCTCAAGGTAGTACATACTCTGTGGCAAATTGATTGTTTAAAAAATGTACTTTGCAGTTGTTGATACTGGATTATTCCTCTTTCATGAATCAGGATAGATTTAATTCATATGCATTGTATCTGTTGGACACTCATTTGGATACAACCGTTTTACTTTTGCTTTCTGTCATTACTGGGTGTAATTCATAAGATTAAACAGAAATGTATAGGAGAAAATTAGAACACGTTGTTGGTTTGCTTAAAATAGAATAGCATAGTGGCAGTACATTTGAATGGCACTACAGAGTGTGACAGAGTTCATTATCAATTATTCCAGCAGAAATGGTTAGTGGTTTTCCTTTTTCATGTTAGGCGTTAGGGCTAGCGATTTGTGATGGCAGCCTCTATATTGTGAACATTTCCCTCTTTTAAGAGCAGGTTAACAGTCTCCCTAAAGACTTGGGAAAGTCTTCCTGATTGTGGCACTAAATTGGGATGGATCAGGAAAGATTTTTGATACTGAAAGATAAGTCTAGGAACAAGGATTGATGTGGGCAGAAACACATACAGGTAGTCCTCAGTTTATGACTGGTCACTAAGTGACCATTTGAAGTTATAATGGACCTACCCAAAGTTCCTTGCAACCCAGTTTCAAAGGCTGACCCCCGTGGTTATGTGATTACATTTTAACTGCTGGCTAGCTGTCTGCAGGTACAATAAAAAACAGAAAAAATAAGCTCACTTCATCACTCTTATCATCAAAAGTTAAGTCCTGATAAAGGTTCTTTACCTGTGCTTGATTGAATTTGCTCTTTGTTTTTCTTCATCAGTGCTCTAGGTGTCCCTTTCATCACTTCATATCCTGGACTTCTTTGTTAAACCAAACAACTCTGTAGGATCTATGATCATAGGGACCCCACACAGGCACAGTTTGATCCAAGGCTCTTCTGTGCTTGTTCCAGGCCATAATTAAGGCCTCTAAACCATGATCAGAGCTTTGGGTATAATCTATAATATAATTAATAATGAATCTATAATATAATTCCCCCTGAAACTCCACTTGGCAATCAGTCACCTGAGACCAGCCAATCAGATAGGGTCTTTTTCTCTGCAGCAGAAGACAGTTAGAGAGAACTGCAAGGGAGAACTGTGAATAGCATAGGATTGATATTAACATCTGCCAACCCCAAATCAGGTTGCCACTTCCCCAAGACAAAAAACAAATCCAAATATGACCTCTGTTGTGGTGTCCCCTCATGAATCTGGATGAGGTCCATAGTTGCCATAGTGGTCAAAACCCTCAACAGTTTCTGACTCTGGATGTAGAAAAAAGCAAGTAGAAATCCTCCAGGACCATCAGACTAGGTCTGTTTCATTGCAAACTCAGCACCTAGACGAGCAGCCCTCTTAACTGATCTGCCTTGAAACTTGGAAGGGCACATTTCAGAAAAATGACAGACATACAGGAGGCCCATATATGCCTGACCATGTGCTGATAATGCATGCAAGGTCAGTCTTCTTATCCAGGATCAAATTGTTGATGAGGCAACCTTATTACAATATGATCTGCAACCGCTGGATTTCAAGATCTATGAAGTCGTCTTCTAGAAATAAGGCCTTGAGACTGAGCAGGTGGGCTGGTTTCCAAGGTGAGAATTATGGTTTCTGGTTTCTGATGTTGCAGTATGATTTAGATAAGATGAAGAGGCTTGTACTCCTCTACAATTATAATTACAATTCCCGATTACCACAGCCCATGTGATTGATGTGAATGATAGTGGAATAACCTCCCTTGATTTAAAGAGAACCAGGTGCTGCTTTCCCTGGTACAAGATGACATTCAGAGTAAGTGAGGTTTTGTGCCAGAAATCCAAGTTCAGCCAACAAAGCTATTGCCTCAAAATGTAATAATTAAACCTAGCTCATGACAATTGGAACCATTCTTACTTTGTTGAAAAATGTCCTAACAGTCAGTTTTTTCAAAAATAGCACTGTTCACTTTCTCTTTTACATTTATTAATTATGAGTTTTAATTTATTCCTAACCTCTGCCAGATATAATAATCCAAAATGACAAAACATTTTAAGAGGGTGGTGCATAACACTCTGTCCATATCTTTGACTAACAACAACCAATAAAAAAAGTTAAGCCTTTTCTATGGATTTTGACAGAAATAGCCAAATTAAAATAAATGCAAAGAATTTTATTAAGAAAAGATAAAACAGCATTGCAAAAGGGGAGTAGTGATAGCAATCATTGGAATAAGTATTTAAGATGTAGCTTTTTTTCACAGGCCTGTGGATCCAGTTGAGTGAAATCAGGTTTTGCTTATTTAATTATTATATTTGATTGTTTACATACTGGGTTGTTTTTAAAAATTGCTCAGAGGTGGGTTTTTTTTTGTTTGTTTAATGTTTATTTTTATTGCATTTTGCCCAGAATCACATTGTTTGAATCTGGCAGCTCTATAAATTAAATAAAAACATACATCTATCCTTTGGACTATTCTTAGTAAATAGGATTATTTTATCTTTGCTGACATAGCTACAACAACTAGGCCGTAAAGTGGTTTCAGGATGTTTTATTAGTCTTTACTAGATTCATATGTTTCTCCTATTTCTTTGATGACCTGTATAAATGGGAACTTGACACTATTCAGTAGGAAAAAGTGCTAAAGAGAAATTTTGTCCATTGTCCAAATCTTCCATATCAATTGCAGTTCAGCAGTAGCAGTCTTGCACAACCTGTTGCCTTGGGGAGATGAAGTCCAATGCTATTTGCTCTTCTGACATGGAGAAGAGCATACAGGAACTGACATCAGATATGCGAGACAGGACCAACCTTGAAATACCTTCAAATTATCATGAATCTGTACCATAAAAAATAGCAAATACAGAAAATGACTGCCCACATACCATTCTGCACCTTTGTATCCCAGAGGAATCTTGAAATAATTTTTTAGATAATTTGAATCCCTTCATAAAAATTAACACCCTCCCTTCCACCAAAGTTTACAATAAAATTCATTTCTAATTTATGCAATCCATATTTTACAACAGCAAAGAGGCTGCTGGCAGCTGAGTTACAATGTGTAAAAATAGCATTGTGTAGCATTCAAAGTTCAAAAAGCAATTTATTTTTCAATTGCAATTTCTCATGGAACTCCTAGGGACCTCTTATAAACCCATCAGTTTTGCAGAACTCCAGTTCAGAAAGTGTACTGTACCAATGACCTTCTAAGTCAGCTTTGTAGACTTTCAGTTGAAATCAATCCTGAGTTATCCTTCCCCAGCTTGAGGAAAATTTTAAGCAGAAGAGTTCTTGCTGAATAAACAGAATCTTAATTGTATTGTAATGGATGAATATTATATGAAATCCAGATAGCAAAAATGATTTGAACGCAATGATAGATCGTGTGCATCACATTTAAAAAGTTTCAGGTTTTGTCATTGTATTTTCATGTAGGTCTGGGACTTTTTCTGGTTAAAATTCTTGAGAGCAACTATTCATCAGTGTCTGCAGTAGTGGCATTTAATAGATCCATCAGACTTGTTCCATATAATGCAGTTTTCTCTGTCATTGTTAGCTGGTGAATCTCAGCCCATTTTAATCCTTCTAAATCAGAGGTGTCAAACTCACAAGTCACGTGACATGTCGCGACGTATTGTGACTTTTTTTCCACTGCCGGCAATGGGGTGGGTGCGGTTTCGCCATGATGCATCCTGCCCATGGGCCGGCAGTTTGACACTCCTGTTCTAGTTGATTAAGTTTCACTCTGTTTATAATTGTCAAAGAATCTTTGTCCTGTGGTTGGAGGTAAACTGCAATATCTCTCTCTTCCCCAAACCTTCTGCCTCTTAAAATCAGGTCATTTAAAATCTTGCACATGGATCTAGCTTTGGGGAACTTTGAGAAGGCAGAAGCACCATCCAGTGATGTTATCTAGTTCTATCCTGGGAGCAATCCAGTGTTTTGGCTAATAAACTAAATACCTCCAATATACATACTTACATATTCACATGGTTACATGTAACACATTTTGTAAAATAGATGTTGGATCTGGCCATTGTTTATTCAAATTACAAAAGGGTATGTAAGCTCTAAAAACATGAGAATTATTTTTTATTGTGGAAATTTGCCCTCTTGACCTTTTTTTTTTTTTTTTTTGAGACCACCACTGCAGCAACCAGAGAAGTTGCTGTGGCCAGTTTATACAGTGGTCAGAATAAATAATCATTTGAAACTGCTTTTATACCATAAAGTCATTGATTCCTCTGGCTATCATAGAACCATCTATTCATTGAGGTCAGTGAACTGAATTTTCATTCCAACCTCTTACAAGATATTTTCCTGGACAAGATAGTGATTGAACCAAGAACTTTTTTATGTGCAAAGAAGTTATCCTACAAAGTAACTACCCATGTTCAAAAGGGAGGGTAGTCTTCAACTTACAGTTGACCCAAAATTTCTGTTGCTAAGCAAGACAGTTTTGTCTTGAGTTTTGTCCCATTTTATGACCTTTCTTGTTACAGTCATTAACTGAATCAGCACAGTTACTTAATTAGTAACATGGTTTCTAAATCAATCACTTTGTTGCAAAGGGTGATCACATAAGCCTGGGACACTGCAACAGTTACAAATACATGCCAATTGCCAAGCATCTGCATTTTGATCATGTAACCATGGGTATGTTGCAGTGTGTGGAAAGCAGTCATAGGTCACTTTTTCACTTTGAATGATTACCCTTGAGACTATGGGTAATTGTGTAGATTAGTGAGACTGAATATGTTAAAAGATAAAGCAGCACCAGGCAAGCAGCTAATTTGGTAAAAGTGCAATGTTTATGCTGAATGAAAAGGAAGATAATTACTGAACCTAGTTCTGTTGAATAAAGTTTCTGTATAGAGTAGAAGGGAGGGAGTGGAGATTAAATTTCTACTAGCTTTAGAATACTTATAAAACAATTTTAGGATAGATCAGTGATGGCGAACCTTTTAGAGACTTAAGTGCCCAAACTGCAACCCCAAACCCACTTATTTATCGCAAAGTGCCAGGGCTGCATCAGCATTGTGGTGCCCTGGGGGGGGGGCAGGGAGGTGCCTCTGAGTGTCGCCTCTGGCACGCAAAAACTGGGGGTGCAAAAATGGGCCACCGTGCTGCAAGGTGCAAAAACAGCCACTGCCGCACCGCAGGGTGCAGATACAAGGTGCTGCACCATGCAAGAACGGGGCAGGGCTAGTGAGTATCGCACAGGCACTAGCCCCACCCCATTTGCAGCATGTGCATGCTTGCGGCCCCGTGAGTGCATGCACGCATGTAAAATGCTTCCCCTCCCTTTTCTTCCAGTCCACCAATCGACAATGGTTGGTGAGCTCTGCTCTACCATCTCTACTCAAGCTTGCTAGTCGGCCGCTTTGCCTCCTTTGTGCTGGGATCCCCAACATAAATATCATAGAATGAAAGAGAAATTTAGATTTAGCTCAAAAGCAAATAATACAGTCTGAAGTTGAGTTTCTGAGATGTGTCTTAGAGTAGAATCTTTAGCAAGGCTTTGTGAATGGAATTGCCACTTGCATTATAGAAGATACATGCATCGTTTTATTTTGTGTATGCATAAGGTTAAATCTGTATCTAGGACTTACCTACTTTGGTGTCTTCTAAATGTGTTGAGTCTGGTTGTATTTCCTAGCTAACACAGCTATTGATCAGACTAATTATAGGTGAAAGTAGTTGAAGTCCAACATATCTAGTATGTGCCAGATTTGAGAAGTCTGCTTACATTTGATCACACTTGACTCTTACAGTGAAGAAGCTGTCAATAACAAATGTGTAATTGCGTTGAATAGTATTGAATTGGGCCTGAGCAAATCAGTCCATTTCTGATTTGACATGTGTTAAGCACTGTCCTAGTTTTATAATGAATTTTAATTTTAACTGACCTTTAAACAATATGAAATGTACATTTCAGTATGCATTTCAGACAGATTTATTTTCAAAATATACATCTTTCAAGCACAAAAGTTTATTTTAACACATGTTATACTAACAGGCATTCAGGAAAAGTAAAACCCAAATTCTGATTGTAGATTACCCTGGTTGGTGGGATTGCATCTCTTCTGCTGGAATTTATCTAGGAATATTGAATTGCTATATTGTAATAGCACTTAGACTTATATACCGCTTCATAGTGCTTTACAGCCCTTTCTAAGCAGTTTACAGAATCAGCATATTGCCCCCCAAAATGTGGGATCCTTGTAAACCTCTAATTTGAACCAGTATATGGTTTCCTCTTTATCTTAAACTAATTATTGTGATGGCTCACCCTGTAAATACTTGTTTGCACATTGATTGCATTTACATTTCACCTTTTCTCGAAATGCTCCAGAAGGCATACTTTCCATAAGCACAAGGAAAATTAGGCTGAGGGAAAGTGGCTGTTCCACAAACATTTAGTGAGATCTTTGAGGACTTGAACCTGAGTCTTCTTCACTCAAGTTCAGCACTTTAGGCAATATATTATACAAATTAAAAAGGCATTAGTCAACCGGTCACACAAGAATGAAAAATAATTGACAGGCAGACATGTTGGCTGCTAACTATAGTCTTGACAGAGAAGTAACATTTCCCCTTCAAATGGGGTGAAAGTGACTTTAATATACATGCTCCATGTATATTAAACAGTGGCTGTGACATTGATGTATCATGTGCAGTTGAAGTTGTATTCCACAAATGCAAATGTTGATGGCTTGCAGGCTGCTGATGATTCTGTTCCAGTTTACATTATTTTATTAGATTGGCAAAAGAACTGGAACTTGAATGGAATAAAAGCGGGTAGTTTTTGCTTTGGGGAAATACCGTATTTTCCGGTGTATAAGACGACTTTCTAAACCCTGAAAATCTTCTCAAAAGTCGGGGGTCGTCTTATACGCCCAGTCATCTTATACACCGGAAAATACGGGTATTCTATTTTATTCCTTTATATAAGCTGAGGACGCGATGGGGGCGGCGGTCAGGAGCTGCTGCCTCCCGTCCTGCTCCCCCTCCCTGGACGCGATGGGGGCGGCAGCCAGGAGCCGTTGCCTCCCGTCCTGCTCCCCCTCCCCGCCCATTCGGCTGAGGGGAGGGGCGGCCAGGCTGGGGGCAGCGTGGACTCCCAACGATGCTGCGGTGGCTGCTGCTGTGCCGCAGCTGGAGCCGCTGCCTCCCATCCTGCTCCCCCTCCCTGCCCGTTCGGCGCCGTCTGCCTTTCATTCTCTCTCTCTCTCTCTCCTAACCTGGAAGGGAGAGGGAGAGAGAGAAAGAGGAAAGAAAGAGAAGAGAAGAGAGAGAGAGAGAGAGAGAGAGAGAGAGAGAGAGAGGAAAGAGAAAGAAAGAGGAAAGAGAAAGAGGAAAGAAAGAGAAGAGAAAGAGAGAGGAAAGAGGGAAAGTGAAAGAGGAAAGAGAAGAGAAAGAGAGGAAAGAGGAAAGAGAAAGGAAGAGAAAGAGACAGAAAGAGAGAGAAAGTTAGAGGAAAGAGAGAAAGAGAAGAGAGAGGAAAGGAAAGAGAAAGAGATAAAGAGGGAGAGGAAAGAGAGGGGGAGAGGAAAGAGAAAAAGAGGAAAGGGAGAGAAGGAGAGGAAAGAGAGAAAGAGAAAAAGAAAGAGGGGGAGAGGAAAGAGAAAATGAGGAAAGAGAAAAAAGATTGAGAAAAGAGAGAGGAAAGAGAGAAAGGAAAGAGAAGAGAAAGAAAGGAAAGGGAAAGAGAGAGACAGAGAAAGAGAGGAAAGAGAGAGAGAAAGTTAGAGGAAAGAGGAAAGAAAGGAAAGAGAGAGAGAGAGATTCTTTTGACATCTAAAATGAAGGTAACACTGCATATATCCTTTTTTACCTTTATTTTATATAACACACACACACACACACACACACACACACACACACACACATCATAAAGGTAAAAAAGGATATATGCAGTCTTATCTTCATTTTAGATATCAAAAGGGTTTTGCGGATCCCAGTGTTTTGTTTTCGGTGGGAAACGTGTCCAAGTGGCTCTTTGAGTGTTTTGGGTTGCCTACCCCTGATATAGCCCAAACTCTATATTTTAACTGGAAAAGTTGGGGGTCGTCTTATACGCCCAGTCGTCTTATATGCCGGAAAATACGGTATGTTTTTGTTATCCCAGTATGAGCTAAAAAGCATAGACTAATTCCAAAATAGAAAAAGTAGGTAGAGATGGAAGACATTTTGGAGTCTTCGCTAAACATTTGTGTATTTGTAATAAATGGCCTGGCCAGATATTTTTAGTGGAATTTGCTTTCTTCGGACTTTCTTTGTATCATTTTTATTTAGTCTAGATAAGAGGGTACATATCTGGGCAGATAAGTTGCATCTGTTGCACTCTAGAGAAAGGTTGGGTCCATAGTTTGGAGTGCTTCTGGATCCAATCTTGATACTGAAAGCACATACGGTCATTTGGAGGGTGATTAGGAAAGCTTTTTGTTAGCTTATTAAGATGGTAGTTGCTATATGAATCCATTTGAAAAGCATCAGTTTGTCATGGTCTGTTTTGAAATTGTACGTGTCATACTAGTGCATTGCTATTGATAGAAATCCTGACGTTTACATAATGCTGTACAGCCCCCTCCCTCTCTCTCTCTTTCTCTCTCTCTCTTTCTTTCTTTCTCTCTTTCTTTCATAGACATGGATATATCTTATGGCCCAGTTGCCATTTTGTGTGACATCCTGATATAATGCAAACAGATTTTAATTATGTAGATGAGAACCTTGCCAGGAATAACACCTGCAAAAATTTTGTTCTTGTTAAGAACAGTGAAAAAAATCTATTTCCCACTCCTCTATTCCTTCAAATAGGCAAATGAGTTAGAAGTTAGATTTATAAGCTGAATAATTTTGACCTCCGGTACAAAAAATGTGAAGGGCTGATTCCTGGTGTTGGCATCATTGGCAAAGCCCATAATTCGGCAAAACAGCCACTGTTGGCTCCACAGACTTCCATTGTTACTGCTTATTTCTGACCTTTATAGAAGAATAAAAGTACAGGTAGTCCTTGCTTACAGATTGCCTCATTTAGCAATGGTTTGAAGTTAACAATAGTGTTCTTTTAAAAAAATCCATATTTATGACTGTTGCAGTGTTCTTGTGTCATGCGATTGCCATGTGGCATGTCACAGCTAGCATACTTTTATGACCATTACAATGTCCCATGTTCATCACCTGCTTACTTCGCAACCAACTTTTGACAAATAGAGTTAATAGAGAAAGCTAAAATAAACTCCTACATCAAGATCACATGATTTTCCATTTAACACTGAGTTGTCATCCCAAATTGTGGGTCGCTGCGTCTAAGCAAAAATAACAACTTTATGCTTTCACTTTGAATGGTGGGCACATTGACAATGGTGAAGATTGTGTGAACTGTTTAAAGGCTGCTCTTTGATATTGTAAGCCACCCACAGTTATCATGTAGTTGAGATGGGTGGCAAATAAATTTAATAAATAATAATATTAAATAATTGAATTATTTTGGTCTAAACTCACAAAACTTAAATTTGCACTAGAAGTGGTGGTGAAGCCTGGTAGTTTAGAACAGGGATCCCCAATCCCTAGGCTGTGGACTGGTACCAGGCCATGGCATGCCAGCAACCGGTCCGCACAAACAAGCAAAGCCCCATCCATGGGATACAGGCAGCGCATAAAACCACGCTCTCTCCGGTCCGTGGAAAACCTTTCTCCACGGAACCGGCATGTGGTGCCCAAAAGGTTGGGGACCTCTGGTTTACAATTTTTTACAAAGTGCTTCAGAAATGACAGCATTTCTTTAGTTGAAAGAGAAGAGTTTGTAACTTGAATGCTTTTGGAGAATAAACAGACAAAACCTTTTTTAAGCCACTGTCCATAGCTTTGTGTTTTGTGTTTTATGATAACAAAAATATTTGATTTTGATACAAAAGTTCTCTAAAATCTTACATCCTACAAACCTACCATTTATCATAGTTATCAATCCTTTTTAATTTGCACCTACTATAGATTTATAAAAGAGAAACTCCCATATAATATATAACTTGATGGTTCTATATTAGAATGCTGAGAATTGTTACAAGATCATTTTTGAGAGATATAAAAAATATCTCATATTCAGAGGACAGGAAGGCCTGGAGGAATGTTGTCCATGGGGCCGCGATGGGTTGGACACGACTTCGCAACAAACAGTGCATTGTTTGTCTGTCTATACATATACATGTATGCATACTCTATAAGTGATTAATGTGATATAGTAAGAAGCAGTTGATAATGTCTGTATACCTAGATTATATGAGGTGAGGGAGAACCTAAAAGTGGTTTCAGAAAATTAGATAATAACCTAAAGATCTGTTCAGGCATGGGCTATTTTTCCTTGGGAGGAGGGCATTATATTTCTCCCATAAGTTATATTGGGTGTTTCTGGAATTAATTAGATTTTCTCATTTTTCTGGGTTTTAAAGGAGGAATAAAAGATAATTTTAATATTTTAAGCCTAAGACCTACAGCATGAAAGCAGCAATTGAATTTCTGCAAAGTTATCAGAGGGAGCATTTGAGATTTTAGGAAAATGGAAGTTGGAGCAATTTTTGGCATCACCTCTTCAGCCTTTGCAGGCTGAACTCTTCTGAAAAAGGAGTGGAAAAATGGTGTAGTCCAGGAGATCAAAAACATTGCTTGTCATTATCTTTTTCTTATCCCATTGACTTTGGCATTTAACTTTTATTACACATTAGCAAGTGTCAGCATATAAGTACATTAGGCTGATCCCAGTTATGTACAGTTAAATGGGAGACAATCAGAATATCTTAAGGTTGCTTGCTATGGATTAAGAAGACAAAAAACCATTCTGGAAAAAAGCAATGGCAAACCATTTCTGTACAATATTGTTTGAAAGAAAACTACATGGAGAAATCTATATAATGGAATCAAGCTCGACTAAAAGGAATCATTTTAAATTTGTATTATTATTAGTAGAAATAGTATGTTCAGTGATTTCAGAATCACCTAGCTTTTAATGAAATTAATAGCATAGTCCCTCTTTTAAAAGTACTTTACAGTTGGTGCTTGCTTATTAGAGCAAAAACTTCTAGTTTTCTAACATTTTCAATCTGATATATAAGGGTGTATTATATTTTTCCTTCCCTTTTCTAGTCCTCCATTGTACAGCTATAATTCTGGCATATGATTAATGCTAGAATGGATGTTTTCACTAATTTGTTGGATTTTTCAGAGCAGGAATTTTAAGTCATGCAGTACAGTGAAGATAAAGTTGCTAATTAATAGAAAACTGAGAAACAATCTTGCAGGAGAAAAGGGAGGATAGGTACAAAGAAACAAAATATAATGAATGAAATGTAATGGTAGATTTTATTCTTGGCATAGTCTGAAAGAGAATTTGGCCTGTCAAAGTGAAATCATCTTTTTCCATTTCCCATGCAGGGACTGGTACTGCTTGGTGAGATGCCTCCTTCTGACCCTGTATTAAGTCATTCAACTCATAGTCTTAGTGTTGACCGCAAGAAGGAACCTGGAATTGACAGACTGGTAAGTAATAAGAGTGGAAGGAGTATTCCTTGGAGTACTTTTATCATCCCCTCCTTCCTACAGAAATTAGGAAATCAATAAATGCATCAGTAATAATCTATACATTACAGATTTCATAGTTGTATTGAAAATAAAGACTTTCCTTCTGTTGCTGTTTTTTCTTTTGTCCAGGTATTTGAAGAATTCCCAGTTAAGGAATAGCTTTCTGTCCTGCAGATGCTTCCAAAATCACCTACTTACCTAAATTGGCATCCTCAAAGTCACGTTTCTAGGATAGCATATTACTGCAGGCTATTGATTAGTACTTTATTAGAAGTTGGGATGCAGATTCAAAATTCCTGAGGACTAGAATAAAATAATTATTTTTATTTTTAAAAATACTCTGCCAAAATGTAGTACCTGCTTTTAACTTTTTTTAAAAAAACAAAACATTGTGAAAGAAGTACTGCAGGCAGAATTAATTTAAAACTGGATGAATAGAGAAAACACCAGACCTAGAAGTAGGCAGAAACCTAGTAAATGATTGTGAGACGGATGAGATTCGGTTGTTCACCCTAATTTCTAGAGGAGCATAGATGAATACATTCCTGATTTCAGATTCAAGGGCACCAGGTGCTTTTAATCAGTATATGGATTGAAATATCAATATTTTCAGGTTCTGGCATCCAGGGTTTACTCATAGATGACTAGGTACTGGAGACCTTTCTATCCATGAGTTGGTATCTCTTGGGAATGCTTAGCAAGTTAATACTGTGGAAGTTATTCTTCACAGATTTTTAAAGGAATGCCTATATTTGCTTTGCATACAAAAGTTCAGTCATGGTTACTTTGGTAGCAGACATTTACTTGAAACCATGAACAGTAAATAAATATTAGCATACTGTCTGAGTAAAATAAGCAAGTAAGTGTCATATAAAGGTATTCCACACTTGCCCATTAGCCTGAATCTGTAAAGCTTTACAATTGCTTGCCCAAAAGTGATTGCTCAGGTGGTATAATAATGTCAGTGACATCTGATTTAGACAGGTTTCAAGATTGCAATCATGTAAAATTGTGTTTGCAAATTTCTTTCATAGGAGAGCAGAAAGCTACTTGTCTACTGGATATATTTGATCACAATCATCTGCAATGATGGGCAGTGTCTTTCTAGACTTTCAGATAAGAGTTTCCTTAGTCTTATCTGAATATGTCACTCGGATATGTACAAAATACCTTCTGTTCTAAGACCTTTTGTTTAGAGCAGACTGGGCTACTTAATCAAACACTGCCAATTTTAATTTTTGAATTCCTTGAGAGAGCTTTGTCTTTTAAGGCGATATTGCCAGCAATGAACCAAATTATGGGGCCAAAGGTAAAAGGGTCAAGAACCAACCTAATGGAAATAGCCCGTACACGGAAGTCTAGTAGTGATTGTAAGGCCAACTCAATGGCCACAGCCAGCCATCGTGTGATCCACTTAGTGACAGCAAGGGCAACTTAATGGTATTGTCCAGCACACGTGTAGTCCACTTAATGATGGTAAGCCAATTTAATGGTTATGGCCATCGCCATTGGTTTCTTTAGAGGCGGCAAGATCACCTTAATAACAAAGGGTTGTAAAAGGGAGGAGGTTGTTTCTCTAAGGCCTGGAGCCTCCTGCTGGCCTCCCTTTCAGCCGCCCTAGAAGATTTCTTGACAAAAATAGCCTTGGTCTTAAGTCAATCGGCTGCCTCCTGTTTGGAGAACCTGGACTTCCTTTTCATGGAAATGCAGAGGGACATCCTGTGAAGTCTGAGATGCCAAGTTGTCTGCCATCATCATCAGAGATAACCCGGTGGTGTGCTTAGAGGAATCTCAGTAGTAATGAACAGAGTATTGATAGTGTCAAGGCCACTCCATGTAAGAAACAGTGTGCTCAAGGTTCTAAAGTGACTGCAGAACCAAATTAATGGTACTGCCCTCACCCATGCAATGCTCCTGATGGCAGTAGGACCAGTAAGCGCACGTCCAGTGCTCTGGTCAGTTCAACTGTGGTGGCAAGACCAGCTGAATGGTAACAGTCAGTTCACAAATAGTTCACTTAGTGACGTGTGTCTCACTTAGTGATGGTAAGACCAACTCAGTGGTAACAGCCATGCTTACATGTGTTTCACTTAGTGACGGCAAGACCAACTCAATGGTAACAGCCAAACTTACATGTGTTTCACTTAGTGATGGTAAGACCAACTCAATGGTAACAGTCAGGTCACATGTAGTTCACTTAGTGACGGCAAAACCAACTCAATGGTAAGATCCAATGCACATGTGGTTCACTTAGTGATGGCAAGACCAAATTTTGAGGCCTGTGTGAGGTCAGAAATGTCGGCCTGTCTATGTTTGCCTCTGTTTGCAGGCCTAATCCACCTGAGGCCTGACGAATTTAGTGATAACCAGAATCAAATCCAGAAGAGATTTAGACTTAATCAGCCACCTGCAGTAGTTGAATCCAAGAGCAAGGTGATGAGCTTGCCCTCATTGCATGAAACAGAAATACAGAATTTAGGCCCGATTGACGGTCGTGATTCGCAGCCTTTAAAATTGACTGCCACTCAGGATTGTTGAGATCTAGGGCCCCTTGCAAGATTGCAGCCAGAATTAAAATTCCGTTGCTGCCTTCCTGGTGACCTGATGAAATCATTCGAAACGGACAAGACAGATTGCTCTGCCTCCAACAGGGGCAATCTGACCGAATCAGTCAAAAATAACCACTGCCTCCCATGCAGCACGACCGTGTGGTGCCAAATGGTGACCGCTGCCGGCGAAAATGAAAGGAAAGTTCTCCAAAAGTAAACAATCGCTGCTTCCCATGCAGCGCGACCGCGTGGTGCCCGAAACGGCGACCGCTGCCGTGAAAACGAAGGAAAGCATTTCCAAAGAAAAACACAATCGCTGCCTCACGAGCAACGCAACCGTGTGGCGCCCAAAATGGCGACCGCTGCAGCGAGAACGAAGAAGGAAGCATCTCCAGCCAACGCCCGGGACAGCCAACAACAAACGAGCCGAAATCGCTTGAGAACCTGCAAACGGCAGGCCTCCACACGCTCCCAAACAATGCGAAAACAATGTGACAAAGGGAATGATCGTGCCTCCACGAGTCGTCTGCTGGCACCCGCTAAACAGGCCTCCTACCAGGGTGAGTTGGAGGCTTCTATGTTAAGCCTCAATCCCCTAACCCACCTAATAGCTGTGCTATTAAGGCACAGCGACTGGAGAAAAATACACCATAGATGGGAAATAAATAACAGAAATACTACCTGATCTGTCTCTGCCTAAGATTGAGCCAATCTTACCACGTCTCATATGGCGAAGACTAAGTCAAAAACTGGGTCTCCTGGGCCAGGGGAAGAGGCGTGGCAAAAGTTGATTGATTTAGTCTCTAGGCAGGAAGACAAAGGATAACCCATCTATGGTGGATTCTCCATCAGTCATGCTGGAGAAGATAAAGTTCTCAAGGAATTCAAAATTTTGTTTTTGCTCCTTACTTACTTTTTGCAAAGCATCTAAATAGTATTGCTCCTATATAACATGATACTGTGTATACAGCAGATTCAGTTCATAGAAGATAAATTAGTAGATTGCATATCATTGTTTTTCTGCTCCTCGGGAGAAAAAAATAGTTTTTTCTTATCTTAGGGTGTTCTGGATTTGTTTTTGTTAAAGCTTTCAAGCTTTTGGTTGCTTGAAATATCTTCCATTGATATATATTTATCTTTAAAGTCTCTCTAGATTCTTTGTTATGTACAAAACCTAATATGACTGCTCTTTTACTTGGTCCACTTAAATTCTCCCCTTTAAAAATGCTTTTGGGTAAGGGCTAAAAATCTCTTTTAAAACCCCATCTTTCTTCAGTATATTCATTTTGAATTTTAAAATGATCTTGTCACAGCCTTGTAATACTAGCTCAAAGTTAAAGATAAGCTATAACAGTGATAGCGAACCTTTTAGAGACCGAGTGCCCAAAAACCACCCCGCCCTGCCGGCCACCCTGTGCCCCGCCTGCCTGTAGGACCACCCGCCTCCACAGCCCACCGCAACAGATCGCCCAGGCAGCCCAGCAGCGCCATAGTGGCCACACCCTCCACCCGCGTCCTGCAGCATCATCTGCTGACGGAGCACAAGGGCAGAGTCTTGTCCCCGCTACCTGGCTGCCATGTCCTTGGCTGCGCTGCTCTGTGCAGGCCACACCCGGGGGGCGACTCTCCTCCGGGGGGGCTGCTAGTGAGGAGGGGGCCATGGGGGGAGGCAGGGCTGGGGCAAAGGCACACATGCCCACAGAGAGGGCTCTGAGTGCCGCCTCTGGCACGCATGCCATAGGTTCACCACCACTGAGCTATAATGTTGTGAATCATAAATGTATAAACCAGTGCTCTATTTCAAATAGCCTTTCTAATATGATTGACAATTTTATTGGGCCCTTCTCAAACATTTTTATAGGTATAAGAGCTAGAAGCTTGGTTTTAGAAAGGGTTAATTATGAAAGACTAAACTTTCAGTGGTGTAAATTTAAACAGAGAACAGTAACAGTAAAAAGAATATAGAGTCTCTGCATCAAGTTTAGTAAACTATTTTGGAAACGTACAAGGTATACTTGCATTGCCTGGGTATTCCTGGGTGCACCAGTCCATACATTCCATAGACGGGTCTCCACCAATGGAAACTAACTTCCATGTGAAAATGATGGATAACCGAATTTTAAAATGAGATGTGCTTGACCATCATTATTTCTAGGTTGGAAAAACTGTTTTAAAGTAGATGATCAGAAGAGCATGTGTGAAGATGCAGAAAATGCTGTTTCTTTAATTGTCTCCAAGTTAATGGATCTTTGAAATCATGTTCCAGCCTATTGTACTGTTCGTTGCTGAGTTACAGCTATCGTACAATTCATATTATGAAATACTCTTGATTCCCAAATGCTGCTGGTAATTTTAGAGTTTGTCATGTTAAAGAGAAAGAAAAGAAGCCATTGATCAGAGTGTTATATAATTCTAACGAATTTTCTTTCTTTCCCCCTGCCTCCTTCCCTTTCCATTTCTTGTATTGATACACATGCATCTATCTCCCAGTCATCGGAGAACCTTGGTATGTCCATTAGTAATACCCAAGAATCTTTAACTGCCAAAACCTGTGGAGTGCCGAGACCAGTCAATGGAGTCATTAACACGTAAGGTTCTTGCTAAACCTTCCCTTAAGAAATTATAACCTCTAGAAAGGTACTTCTGAAAGGCCACTCTCGAAGGTACTTAGACTAGTAAGTGTATATAAATCAAATTAACTCTGATAGTATCTATTCAGCATGTCACTTGTATCTTTACTAGAAATCTTAAAAATAAAGGATTTGGAAAAATATAGAAAGTTCTGAGCCAGAAGTAAGTCAAAGGACCTTCCACAACCTGATGTTCTCTAGATGTTTTAGACTATAACTCCCAGCATGGCTAGGCAAACTGACTCAGGAAGCTATAGCCCAGCTAATCTGGAGAACGCGTTGGATTGAGAAAGTAAAAAGTGATGAAAAGTTAACAGGATAAATCTGCAGGAAAGCTGGAGTAGGCATTGTGTACAGAAGCATAAGATAGGATAATAGTGAAAAAGTGTGAATGAGAAAAATGTAAGCCAGGAAGACATGAGAAGCAGTAAGAACAAAGGAAAAACAGTAGCTTGACATTTCCAAATAATGAAAAGGTAGAGAGTTGCTGACAAGTGATGTTTATTGCAATCTAGCCTAACTTGGTATCAAAGAAGAATTTTGGGGGTACTGATCTTATTTTGAATCTTTTATTATATACATGGATTTATTACTTTGCCTGGACAAAAGGGCTGCTGGTTTTAGGTAATGAAAATCTGACCCCAATTAGTAATAGATGGAGAAGTAGAAATGCCTAATGCCTTTTTCCATTGTTGAATAGTCTACAGCCAGGCTTGACAGAGCAAACTCAGGGAGATGGCTCAGATGCTGAGGAGCTGTTGCGGAAAAAGCAGAGATTAAATATGATGTCTTCAATTCCTGATGGAACCTGTGTGGCAGCCCGCACACGCCCTCTTCTCAATTGTAAGAAGCGGAGGCTTGTTCGACCCAGCAATCTAATTCCACTATCCAAAAAGGTCTGTAAATGAATTAAAGTAGTAAAAAAAAAAAATGGAGGGGAAAATCTTGCAGCTATATGAGATAGTTAACAAATTGTTGGTTTTACATATTGTTCTTTTGCCCCATATTATTATAAAATCTGCTTAGAGTCTCTCTGGCATTCAAGTAAAGTGCATTTATTGGTCTTCATGTCAGTGGAACACACACACCCTCCCCCGCTGTTAAATGAGTTTGGCATTGAGTAGGAAAGACTGGGAGAGAGCTACATTTTAAATCTTGATTGTTTGACTGTAGACGTGGGTAGAGGAAGGTAGTTTAACTTCTCATTCCACTATGCATCCTGCTTTAGGAGGTAAGATTCATATTTTTAAACACTTTAATTTGAGTTCAGTTTAGTTTTAGAGTTTTTAATTTAAAAAATGTTTAAATAGTTACAACGTTTAGTATACTGAATTCAGAATCAGTTCTAAGTTTTGTGTTTGAGTTCATTTACAGCATAAAATTACCATTATTATCTGTTGTTTTTAAAAAGATCTTTTTTGTTCTTTTTTCATCTCTCCCCCACATTTTAAAAAAATGGCTAATCTAAGTATTTAAGGAAGTATGCATTTTCAGCCAGATTGAACTGTTTCAGTGAAATAGTCTGGTAGGATAACAGCTTGGGGCAAATGTGGTATTGATGGTCAACAAATTTAAATTTGTATGCATAAATAGAAGGCACAGTACACAGAATGTAAACCTCTAAAAAACCCCAATTTTTATCTAATCATTCTAAACTACATTAGTATTGAAGATAAAGTGTTACTGTGCTCATTCTCTGATGCAGAAAAAAGGCATTTTTCCCCCGAGAACAAAACTTTTATATATGTTACTTTGGGGCTATTATATTATCATGGATATTGAAGAAGATTTGTTTGCTTGTTTTTTGTTTGTTTTAATTGGAGCATTAGTAGGATGAAGCACTATTAGTGACAATTATGTTTCAGTGGATACTTTGGAATTTGTGAATAGCAAATATCCTGTTATTAGATAGTCTGTAAATAGTAGTTTTCTAGTCCTGAACAAGTTCTGTAATAAGAGAGACAACTGCAAAAACTAAAGTACAGTTAGTTTGCCCAAACAGTAGAGAAAGCTCAACCCCCATTCTTTATACCTGTAGTTGACCTTCTTAGGCAAATTCACAAACTCAGTCTCACTCATCCATTCCTGTTCCCTTTCCACTCCCATCAGATCACCTTGGAGGCTTGTTAAATGCTTTGTGTAGTTCACTATGTCCAATAACTCAAATCATATACAGGTTGTCCTCGACTTACAACAGTTCATTTAGTGACTGTTCAAAGTGATAACAGCACTGAAATAGTGATTTATGACTGTTTTTCACAGTCACAACTGTTTACAATTTATGACTGTTTTTCACAGTTACAACTTTTGCAGTATCCCCATGGTCAAAATTCAGATGCTTGCCAACTGGCTCATACTTATGACCGTTGCTACGTCCCAGGATCAGATGATCACCTTTTGCGAACTTCTGACAAGCCAAGTCAATGGGGAAGCCAGATTCACTTAACAACCAACCATGTTACTAACATATCAACTGCAGTGATTCACTTAACAAGAAATGTCATAAAATGGGGCAAAATTCACTTAAATGACTTACTTTAACAACACAAATTTTGGGCTCAATTGTGCTCATAAGTCGAGAACTACCTGTATTTCCTCTTTCCACTGCATTGATTCTACAGTGAAATCAATTTCAAATTTCTCTGGATAATTTCACTAATCCTTTCCTGATTAACCAGTGCTGTCCTGAAGTTTCCTTCCTTCCTTACCAAGCAGTGGCAGTAAAGCATGTGTTTCCTTTTTTGTTTTGGGCAGCCAAGAGCACCTCAAAACCATTGGTCTCTGGCCAGCCTGATTTCCCATGTCGAGAAACTTGGAGCAATTCTACAGAATGAAAATAGTGGGTGATTGAAGACCAGGTGCCCAGTTTGAAACAAAGTGAAAGCTGATGCCTTCTTCTAGATTGATGGATTCTAGCCCTTCTCCCTATCTCATCCTATGTCTAGGTTTATCGTAAACCACAGCGGTGTGGTTGTGATGTCAACTCTTTGTGTGTTCTCTGTGGCTCTCGAAGCTCAATGCCTTCAGAAATCCAGTATGAAGCCCCTTTGATGGAGCATCTCTCACAGTTGGATTCCTGCATCCACCCTGTACTTTCATTCCCAGATGGTAAGAATGACCCCATTAGCAGATGTGAGTAATAAAAAGAGCTGAACAAAAAGTCAGCTCCTCATTCCAAGCTAACTCGGAAGCCATATCTAGGCAACAGTAAGGTCTCTAGTTTTATCCTGTCTTACATAGGATGCTGGCCTTAGGATGATCCTTTGGAAGCAGAAACCAAAACTTTTTTTCTTTTTGCTTAGACCATAGAGAGAGGCAGGCAGCCACATGGGGATAGTAGAGGCTGAATGATTTTGGATAAGGGAGGATCTGGAAAGGCATTTACTTTGGCTCTCCTAGGATATTGAGCTACTTTGGCACTAACGTTAGGCATCCCTGATCTAATTATCTAAGGGCTGCCTGACATGCACTGCTACAGACTAGTAGATAGAATTTAAACAACAATTGGGCATCTCTCCCCCCCCTCCTTTCCCCTGCCCTCATCCTGTTTCTCTCTTCCATATGTGAGGTTGTTAATGAGTGTTCTGCCCTCGTCTGGATGATTTGATATGTGACTGGAAATTTCCAGATGACGTAATAACATCATAACAACCTTGGTGAAAAGGATGTTAATCAGGTCTTTAAAACAGCTAAGATAGCGCCATCTGGGGCTCTTAAGAGAAAGCTGCTGCTCTCAAGCATTTGATCAGGGAAAAAAGGCTGTCTTGGCAGGTCACGATGCTGTTTTGGCGCAGTCAGATGTTGGCTAGCAGTAAGACAGAGGAAAAGTTAACTGAATAATCAATTGGATGGTGTGGTCAGATGGAAAAATTGCTCATTTTTCTTCAACAATGCTCTTCTCTCTTCGGTATGCATGCACATAGGTAGCATTATTTTACTGCTACAGGGCAGCCTTCTTAGGTTATATGCCTTTTCCCTCATTTGTATTTTATTAGCATGTGACTAGAGTAAAGGCAGGAGATTTGCTTGGCACATTGATTTGAATTTTTCTGCTGAAGGTATTTTACTTTTCGGCTTTTGGGCCTATTATCCAGGCTGTTTTTTTATTAATATCTGAATTCATCCTCTTTCATCAGCTGTTTCTCATATCCAACTACCTTTTCTATCTTAAACCCTGCTCCTAGTTTTATTTACTTGTGTATTGCCCATTTATGGAATATTCTGGGCAGGTACCTTATTTTCCAAACCAAATGGGTGCAACTATTTCTATACTGTGACTATCCTTGATTTTGAACTACTATGCAGAAGTGCACTCTAAACATGGTAGGCAATGGTAGGGTGAAAACTTAAAATGGATTTTGTTTCATCTACATTTGCAATAAGTAAACATTAAATATGATTACGGCCTAGGCATATACTATAGCATTTTCTCCATGTTAAAAACCACTGTTTGCTATACAGTTTGAAAATCTACAGGAAATGGTCAGAATGCTTTTGTTTGAGGGTTATGTTCGCATAGGATATGGCCTTGTATCCTTCAGTTGTGTATATGTTCTAAACAAGGGTATACATTTTGCTTTTAACTAGGTGTCTGTGTGTACACTTCATACATTGTCATGCTTTCTTTTACTTGTTGAAGGGTGCCTACATATTTACCATACATTTTCTAGTACCTTGTCTTTCAAGTTGCCTGCACCACCCCTAGCCCCATTTCTCTAGATCATAGGTAATGTTTGTGGTTTCTATCCATGTTCATGATTGGTCCATTTCACACATATAGAAAATTACCAAACAAAAAGGGAACTGCCAGTGACAAATTATTTGGAAGTATGTTCAGGTTGCTACTGGATAGACTATAGGACTGTGTGTGTTAGGTGAAAATAAAAGATCTCGTTTTGGATAGATGATGAATCAATGTTGTATTTGAGAAGTGATCAAATTCTTCATGTATGTGGAAAAGCTTTTTTAACTCAGTGTTTCCTCAAAGACATAAATTCATCTTCAAAATTTTATTGTAAGGCATACTTGCTGTCATCTAAGTTATTTAGGAATATCCTAGTTTTAATTTAAGGTGAACTCAATATTTACTTTAAGAAAGAAATCTTATTTTGGATTTTAACAAAATATTTTAATTGCATGCAAGTTAAATGAAACTTGAGATAGAAATCTACAACTTTTGAATTTTTTCCAGAGAAGCTGTTTCAGTTGGAGTTAGCTGCTGCTGCTGCCACTGTTGTTAGGTCTCTACAAACAAAACTGTTGTTCCCTAACTGGAGGCAGAGCATGCTTAAAGAGAAGGACTATTTTTCCTTTCTCTATTTTTTATTCTTTCAGTCCCTATGGGAAATCCCTTTAAGCAGTTTATAAATAAAAAGAACAAAAAATAAAACTAAGAAAGACCAATATTTTATAAAATATTTGACAGCATCGAAATTAATACAAGAATCCAATGCCTATTTTTTGTGCCTATCCAAAAAAAGGGGGGGCATGTCTACCAGATGTATTGTTGCTGAAGGCTTATGTTAGCTCAGAATTCCAATTGACTCAAGAAATCTGGAGGGCACGATGTTAGTGTAACTGCAGTTGAGCCATTACAGTGAAAATAAAGAACTCCATAAATATTGCTTTTCCCCCCCTCCAAATGGATGTAATTTTGATCCATGTTGCTATAAATCTCCAAATTTAGGTTTAGATAGATTTGGTGAGGAACTTTGTTCTGCATTCAGAATAGGCCATCTTTATTCTGAATAATGTCCGATAATTGACTTTTTTGGGGTTTGTGTTTGTGTATGTGTGTATTTATTTTTCTGCAGATGTACAAGTAAGCTTACACCTTCAGGGCATGTTGAAATCCCACTTGCAGAACAAGCCCTGTGAGAAAATCAAACCTCCCAAAAAGTTCGTGTTGAAGCACCGATCCACCGGGCCTGTCAGCAGCCTGTCTGACTCAATGCGCAAAGACCGTCACAAGCTGGTTAATACCTTTTTAGCAGCAGCCAGTAAGTGCCTTCATTGATTTTAATCTTGAATTGGCAGGAATTATCTGTTTGTTCCTTCAGAGTCATCTATGTATATGGCTTAAAGTCAACCAGGGTTCCACTTTGAAATGTGATTAATGCTAGTACCCAGCCTGGAAAAGGAAGTAATAAATAAGAGACTGCCTCTGAGAATACATTGAGTATTTGGGCCTCCCATAATAATAGTACACAAACTCTGGCTTTACAGCAGGGCTTCCAGGATTACAGGCAGCCTAGAGGCCCAGCTCTACTTTCTCCCTTTGGAAATATAATTTCTGGTAGTATGTCCTCTTTTAGTAGTAATTTAATTTAAGAAGAAAAAAGGTGAATTAGTTAAAGAAGAGAAGCTTGTATTTATGCTTCTAAAAATTCATTTGTACAAATAATAATTAAGCAGTGAAGAAAACAAACTAGGCAAGAACCAATGGCCTACAATGGTTATTGAAGTGAAACTTCAGCTCTTGTTCCCATTCTGATTTTTGCAGTGCCTATGTGAGTTAATGTTAAGGAGAACTTAATTTCATATTTGTTGAAAAGAAAAATCTAGCATGAATAACTGAAGGAATTAAACATGTAACTCTTTTTGAAGGATTATGTTACATAGAGAGGAAGAATAAAAGTAATATTTAATATTAAAGACATAAGGGTGTCCCTTATTCTGAGCCAGGTCTTTGCTCTATCTAGCCTAGAGTTTTGTGTATTCTGGCTTGAAAACACTACTTCTGTTTACAACCTTTTTTATCTGGAGATGCCAAAGTTTGACCTATGACTCTGAGCATACAAAGCATGAGTTTTGCTATTGAGTTTACCAACCTCCCCTCCCTTTCCCTTTTCTTACAAAATAGAAGCAGATTAAGTTTCTGAAATGTGATGTTGTAGACTGTTTGACCAGGAAACACTTTTCAAGGAATTTAGAATTTGTATTGGAGCATGAGGGAGCTGATTATTTAGTGTTGGCTACTGCTATGGGGAAACCATGATGTGTAAAACGCAGTCATTCTTGAACATTTCGTGGTTATGATATGTGTTGTTCTGGAACTGAAAACAATTAAACATGGATTGTGTGTTCCTAAATAAGCAAGAGAAAATATATTTGCGTGCACACACATACACATTTATTCCTACTTTGTGAGTGGATTGTTTTGAGCATCAGGAACACTGTACAGCAGGGGTCCCCAGCCCCCAGTCCTTGGACCAGTACCAGGTCGCAGCATGCCAGCAACCAGGCCGCACAAACAAGTAAAGCCCCATCTGCGAGATGCAGACAGCATACAAAACCACGTACCCTTCGGTCCACAGAAAAACCTCTCTCCAGGGGAACCGGTCCCTGGTGCCCAAAAGGTTGGGGACCTCTCCTGTACAGTATATAATCGATAAACTGCCATGGTAGGTAATACTTAAAATAAAGCAAAAGACAGATCCTGCTGCTCTTGATTTTTGAGATAGTTCTGCAGTGGTCAAGTAGCACCATCTGTAATTGCCTCTTGACTCTCTTTAGAGAATACATTTGACACAAACATGTAGGCCAGAATGGAAGCCAGCATGTTAGAAGCCTTGGCAGGGCTGGGTGCAACTCAAAAGTTCTGTACTATAACAGTCCTCGTTAACAGATGGATAGACAGACAGATGGATGGATTTTTACTACAACCACTAAATTAATATGGTTGTCACCTGAGGGCAGTTGCTGCCAGTGACTCTTTTATGTTGTTCTGGCAATCATGTTTGTATGGCTCCTAGGTCCTGCCTAGGTTGGGTCCTGAAAGACAGGAAAGAGAGGTGAAAGCAGGGCATTTTCATGGCTCTCTTTCTGTTCCACTCCTCAGCTTGCTCACATCATAAAATCGAGCCAGACAAGGCACACAGGCAGCTCTTAAACGATGTGAGGGCTGCTCCCAAGGCCGAGAGAGCGCCAGAGCGCTCACTTACCCTGACGGCAGTTCATGAAAGAAAGCGATTGCGGGACAGCTCCTCCAAGAGAAGTGAAGGTAGGCTGGCCCCAGCCAGGTCTGTCCGGGGGGAGCTTGGGCTCTGCGTTCTGCTCCCCATCTCCCTTTCGAGATGGTCACTTTCTGTTTCTGGGGAATTAAAAGGGGCAACGAGTGGTGTTACCTGCCATGGTCTCTCTTGTGTGCTTTTAACAACTTCTTCCTCTAGAGAAGCAGTCCAGCCAGAGGAAGTTTCACTCCCTTAAGTGTGCTCTGGTTCTTCTATGTCAATTGTTTGAGGCCTGTCTGGTGTAATGCTTGTGGGTGTAATACAGGCATTCTCACTCATTGTTCTCTTCCTTATTTCTTCTCTTTCTTGCTTGCATAGTGTTGAAGCATCATGCAGAGATAGGAGGGCCAAGTTATTTGTCAAGTGCTATGGCCTCCACGGCTCACAGTTCCTTCATGAGGCAACTCTCCACTTCCTCTGAAAATTCCATCCCTCCTGTCACCACAAGCTCCCTGGGAAGTTCCAGTGCAACTGTAAGTACTTTGGATGGGGATGTGGGGTTATCTGACAGTAGCAAGTGACTTAGAGTTTGATTTCTTCAGTGCTTTGGGATGCAGTGTGTTGCATGACCCCAGTCATTCCAGGTTTCAAGGTGCTTGAGAGCTAACCTTGACTTAGAATTAAAATTAGGGTAAGGAGATATGACTTGAACAGAAGGATATGCATATGTGCTCTTTTGTTTCAATTATAGAGTATGGGACACAAACGACTGTATCAAAGGTACAGTGAAAAAGGTGATTTTTAGCTTTCATGATCATCAATCTTAACAATTGGATTTAGATATAGTGTCCCAGACTGTAGTAGAGGAAGAAAAAGTGAAGAAAAGCAGGCTTCAGAAGTTGGGGAGCAATATATTCTGGGTTTGGGAACAAGGAAGTCGTGAATCATAGTGCAGAATGGGTGAGAGAGTGGGGGTAAGAAGTGGCAGTTAGAAATGAAATGTATCTGCAGTTTCATGCATGGAAGGGGAACTTTATGGCTTTTCAGTCCAGCTGAATTGAAACTTGCTAGTTTTTTGTGTTTTGACCCAGACAATTGAAAAGGACCTTACAAAAGAAGTAGGGTAAAATTGGTGTACCTCCTCCTCCCTCTATAGCTTGCTCTCCCTCCCCTATCTCAGTCTTCCCATGGCTTGCTTTGCCTTAGCTTTCAAACTTATCCTACATATACGTCCACCTTCTGTAACCAACCTGTGCCATCTTATTCCTTACTTTCTTCTGTATACTTTTAGCTGTTGCCTCATGTTACCATCTCCTTTTCCCCCTTTCCCATTCTCCCCATTGCAGAACATCTCTGCTTGGAAAATGCATGGTTTGGACACAAGAGTAAAACCGCATATTCTAACCCTGGCACAACTGCCCAGAACTTCTCGTCCTGTGTATGGAATAGCCTGTACATAGGGTGATTGGTGTATGAGATTGTGTGCCCAGACTCTAGAAAAGCACACTAATGGATAGTTAATTTTGTCTGAAGCATTGCTAGTGATAGGTAGGCTTCATTTGGCAGGATTTGGTTCCAGACTTGTCAAGCATTTAGAAAATGCTTTTGGGGAGCCCTCTTGTGATTTATTTTCTTAGCATTTGGACACTAACAGCACTCTACAAGGTCACTGTGTTTTGGGTCACTAGTCCCATATTCATACCCCTTCCTTATGCCAAGCAAGTTTATTTGCTTGAAATATTTATTTTATTTTATTTATTAAGTTTATATGCTGCCTGTCTTTTAATGTAATTGAGCATCTCAAGCTGTTTAGCCCATATTAGATAAAAGTGGAATTTCAATGACATCGCTAGAGGAGATGTTCAAAATAGCATTCTAATTCTTACTTGGAGAAATCTTTGGTTGGACACAATCAGGATCATTTTAGCTAGGGCAGGATAGTAGCTAAGTCAGGAATTGCACATTTAGCTATAAAAGTGCAACTACCACATTAATTTTCCTGTATAGAGTGGTTATTGAAAGAATAAAATTAAGAAAAAGATATATATTTCTTTAAATTCCTGTACAAAAGCTGGATGTCAGTCTAAGAAGCAATCATGATTTCCCTATTCAAATTTGAGTTGAATAGAAAATGCCATTTCACAAACTGTTTGAATTGAAATTGTTAATTCATTTCATTCAACCTGGAAAGGCCAAACAACATGCGTTAACATGGTCATGATGGAACACGATCAGTCAACCAGTTCCATTCATAAGAAGGGGGTCCTACAATTAAAAGTAATAAGATAAATTAATCTAGTTGAATGTTTTATTTGTTGGGCAGATGAGAGCAGAAAGAAAGAAGAAAAGTGTTCAATAAAGACATGTACAATCCAAATATATTGGAATGTTATGGCTCAAGGATGTTGGAAGTTGTGGACCAGGTTAAATTCTCTGTATGATTTTGGTCTGCATTTTCCATTAACCGTACAAGTAGCTATGTTTTTATTGGTTATGATGGAATTTCAGTTACATATTTTTGTGTCTTTCTGCACATAGAGCAATCATTACAAAGTCACTACAAAGTGACAAGGTTTTTTTTTAAATCATATTAAGCATTGTTAAAACCATTATTAAACTAACACAATTTAGAAAAGGACTGAATTTAGAAGGTGGTTTTGATCCGTTTTCTGAAAACAGAAAGAATGAGAACTTACCAAGGTTCTTCAGAGACCGTGCTCCAAAGCTTGGAAACAAGGCCATCTCTCAGGTATCTAGGAGACACATCAGAAAGTGAAGGTATCTCTAACAGAACCTCTTCTGCTGATTTATGATTTAACCAACTGGTCCATCAGATAGTGAGGGTCTTAAGCCATTCAGGATTTTAAAGATAAAAACCAAACCTAAAATTGTAGTCTGTAAGATAGTGCCAGTGGTCAGGTTTTTCAAAATTTGCACAATACTGTTATTGTTTACCAATTAGCAATCTAGTTTTTGCACTTTATACCAGTTGAAACCTCCATACAGTCCTCAAGAGTAAAACTATATAGAAGACATTGCAGTATAAACAAGAAGTAGATAATTATTGTTAGATCTTGCCATCTCAGATACAGCCTCTTCTGCATTAGATGTGATTGCTTGACCATATTCCTTATCACTCATGCCATCTGAAAATCCAGAGATAATTGGAGGTGTCAAGGAGCCCTTCCAAATGCTGGTCATCCTCTTTTACTTAGAAGGTAATCCCATCCAGAATGATGAATAATGTAAAGAAAAACTTACCATCACTGACCGCTTCTGCCACAGACCCAGCATGGGACCAATATGGGAAAAGCTGAGTATAAATACCTAAATATGTTCATGAATAACTTTAATGTCACCAATTTAGACAAAGGGAAATAAAAGGGTCTTCCCTTCCATTTCCTTTTTGGTTTGTGTTATTATGATACTTACGGAATCTCACACACTTTGGTCTCCATATCAGTACCTCTGTATGAGTTTGCAAGCAAGAACTGGATCACGAAATTTGCATCTCTGTTTTGAGTAGCTCCTGCTGGTTGATACTTCATTGAACCCCTCAGGTACCTAAATAATACTAGGTCCATTAATGCAGGACAGGGGCCTTGTGCTAGCCAATCAGTGGCAAGATGTGTATGTGTGTAACAATCCTATTTTCCAACATTAGCAGCTGAAGTGAGGCTGTTGGGTCTGTGTGTATCTGTGTAGCGGTGCTCTTGACTAATTGCTTGTCTCAACTTATGATTAAAGTGCAGTTTTAACAGCAATAGATGCATGTGCTTGGTTTTTATTCTCTTTATTCATACTGGGGGGAAAAGAGGACACTGAGACAATGGTAAATCGTAAGCAGTTTTTGTAAACATTTATTGGTAGTATTGTCTGTGGTATATTTCATGTCTGGTTTCCTCTACTTCAAGGTTTCCCAAGTTGGCCACCATTTTAAAAGTTTGAAATGTAATAAGGTTAGTTTCAAATTTCCCCAAGTAAGCTATTTTTTTTCTAAATGCCTCTTAGTAAGTTATAATCTTTCTTCTAAGCTTGTTGACACTAAAAAAAGTTCCAAGTATTTAAAGCAGTAAAGAAGATAGCCTGATTATGAAATTTAGTGGAAAATGCAATAAAAATGAAGTAATGAATAACTGTCTTAAATGGATATCATAATTTGGTATAAATTGCTATGTCAACAGAGCAGAGGCTTGAGAATCTCCTTAAGATAGTGTTTCCCGACTGTAGCAGCTTGAAGATGTGTGGGCTTCAATTCCCAGAATTCCCCAGCCAACATTGCTGGCTGGGAAATTCTGGGAGTTGGAATCCAACTTCAAGCTATCAAGATTGAGAAACATTTCATTAAGGAATGTGTGTAGAACCCTATTCACTATAAAACAGCCAAAAGGAAAAATTAGATCTGTCACAATATGGCGCCCACTGAGCCAGAGATGGTCAAAGAAGTATTCATGAAGAGTGTGGTAGAATCTTAGGCAAAAATCAGCAGCCTCAAGCACTTGTTTTTAATTTTATATTGGTGGGGTTACGTATGCAGAGTATGTATGAATGCTAGAACTAGCAATATAAGGCACATTTTAGCCATTTTTAGGAAAATGGGCTGTCATTTTCCTAAGGCTTTCCAATGAATTAATATATGTTTTACAAACTGGTGGCACTATACAATGGGTAGTGTAGCTTTACTTTAGTTCTAGTTACAAGGTTGCTTAATTTGGAATTTACATCAGGATATCTTCTGTTTTCCATTAGTAGTTGGTTCCCTGGAATATTTAAGCAAATTAGAACTTCTATAAATCCACTTCCATTGTATTTTAATCACTGGATTAATAGACCAGAACATTTGTCCTTTCTTTCTGCTATAGATTAGTTTTCAAATTGTTCCCTCTTCATAACCCTTGCCTCATTTTCACTGTTGTTTTCTGTATTGTTTTGCAGCAGCTGCCAAGAAGGAGAAGAGGGGAAAGCTCTTTTGATATTAACAACATTGTCATACCAATGTCTGTTGCTGCCACAACCAGGGTAGAAAAACTTCAGTACAAAGAAATTCTTACACCAAGGTATGTTCAGAGGTTTAGTTAGCATCTTAAACTTCTACAATCTTCTTGTTTATCCAAACCAGTTGAATGGCATAATATCTCTTTTTTGAGTCTCTGTAGAAAATTATTGGGAACTACTTGATAAATGTTCCACCGCATTAAAAGAACAAGCAATTAGAATCTTGCTTTTTCCATTCCACAGAACATCTGAATGAAGCTTGTAGGCCACCAGTGGTTTTTAGACTACAGAAAACCTCTCATAGATATAAGGATCCATGTATGCATGAACCTCTGAGCCCCAAGATATTGCTGATCTATATTTTTCAACTACTAGTATGCCCAATGTAAAGGATACTTGAAACAAGTTAAATAGTATCGAGAAAACTACCATCGCTCCCTCAATAGTCTAGAAACAGAACAATTCTCTTAAAATTGGGTTAAACATTTTGCTAAATAAGTTACAGAACAGATGTCTAATCAAATTTGAGAGGGTCAAGGATTTTCCAGGAAAGGGAAATGTAGTTCCTTACACTGGCCTCCTTACAAAATTTTGTTTTTCCATTACAGAAGTCATATTTCTACCGAGAGTGAAATTGCATGAGATGTAGTAGTTTGATCTAAAATATTTTATTTATTGTAGATTTTAGATTATTATAGATGGAAATGAGAAATGCTGGGTGTTAGCTGTGGCCTTGATAGAACTTCTTTGTTACATGCACTCCTTGACTTATGACTGTAATTGAACCCACAATTTTGGCTGTGAGTCATGACAATTGTAAAGTGGGTCACATGACCAGACCCGATTTTGCTACCCCTCCCCCAGTGGTTCTAAAGTGTTTGCCACCATCATTAAGCAGAATGAACCCATTTTTTGCTATGGGTAGGGTTTTTTTCCTGTAGACCAGAAGTAAAATACATGTTTCCAGCAAAAACATTATAAATCACAGTCATGTGACTGCAGGGCCATGGTTCTGTACTTTTCTAGAAAGATCATAGCTCATCATGCTTTTAATTTAAAAGATCCAATACTTTGGTCACCAATTTAAATGCTCTCTATTGTTGGTTAGAAATTAGAAGAAGAATTCTAGAGCAAGGGTGTGATAATCATGGAAAGTGAATTTGAAATATTTCCCACTCCTTCATTTTTTGTGTTTTTTCATGTTGTCATGGCAACAGTAGTCTCTTTTAGTGGCTCTATAATGTTACATAGTGGAGATGAATAGCTAGCTATCTCTGGCTCTATCCCTTGGATCTGTTTCATCATCCTCACCCATCCACTCCAACAGTGTGCCGTTAGAAGTGAAAGAGTTCCAGTTGATCCTTGCAAAAGCAATATATGTTTGTTATTATTATTGCAATTAATATAATATGTTATATAGAGATTAGAAACAGGCATTTTCCCTCAATAATGCTCATGTAGTCTCCAAATAAAGTGATTTTTTTAAAATGGCAAATCTCACAAACAGATTTTGCAATGGGTGATTGGAGTCACAGCCTAGTACAGAGACCAGAAGGCATGAGTTGGTATGAGCTGGTTTGTCTGATTTGAAATTATGCTACTGCATGTTAAAAGGACAGTTTGAGATATGACTGCTAAGAATATTTGTGAGATCTCTAACAAAGATGCTTGAAGCTTATTTGCTTTACCTGGAGTGGGGAAAGAGTTAGAAAGGTGTGCTTGAAAATCAAGGGCAATTTTTGTGATACAGAGGTTTAGAAGGGACAATAGTCTGAAATGCCATCATAAGAGTCAGGCTCCACCATAGCTCTGACTTTCTCAAGAAAGGTTTAAGATCAATCTTCAGCTTAAGTTGAGTTCTTGAGTTGCTTTGATCGTCAGTGAAAATCTCTCCATAAGTTCCATGGAGGAAAAGCCAAAGGCAAAAGTAGCAGAATTCCCTTTGCTGTTGTAGCCAGGTGATAATGAGTTTATTTACCCTACTGACTCTTCTTTTTTGACCAATTGTTGCAGCTGGCGTGTTGTGGATATTGGTGCTATGAAGGTGAATCCAGATGAAGACAGTGAAGAGGTAATTGTAATGGCTTTCCTTGGTTGTCTGTGCTTAATTTCCATGTGTGGGATTCTGTGCAGATTCTGATGCTATATATTATATTGGCATATGTTGACTTCCAGGTGTGTGTGTGTGTGTGTGTGTGTGTGTGTGTGTAAGGAGATGGCAAAACCTGGCACATGAGTGACACTTTCCATTCTAAAATGACCATGTGATCAACACATATTGACTTTTTCCAAGGAAGAACTCTTTGAAGAGGTCCAAAGCCATTCCTTGGCCATCTTGAGTGGCTGTTAAAAACAAATGGAAGTATCTGCCCACAGAGCATTTTTGGAGGGCAAAATAGAATTAAAATTCACAGTGAGTGCTGTTACTACTAAGAAACTAAAATTGGAGTGCCAATTGATTTCGCTAGTCATAGACTTCCCCACCCTAGCAAGCACTAATTGTGTTGAACTGCCATTCCCAGCCAGTATTACTGATTGTGCCTAAATATCCTTGGAAGGTGCTAGCTCAGGCTGGGAGAAGATTGTCTTGTGAAAGTTTGTTATCAATTTGATTAACTGAAGGCTACCCAATTCCCTCTGGGAGACTTACACTATTTTTTTTAAAAAAAGTAAGCAAAAAGAGGTATATGTCCAGTCACAACTATTTAATTGGGGTCAACAATCACCTTATTCCAAAGCCTGAGGAAAGATCTCTGTTTTAAAGACTTTCTAATGGGATGCTGTGCCAGACAGGAACCGTGATAGAGAGGTCATATTTCCTGGGTTCTTCTGGACAGCATTATATCCATATCAGTTCTGCCTGATATTACTGGATACGCAGCTATCATGGAAGAGAGGCAGTCATTCAAATAAACTAGCCTTATGTCAGTAAAAGCTTTACTGATAGTCCTTGAGTTATGACTATTCATTCAGCAACTGTTTGAAGTTAACAGCGGCACTAAATGAATGAATGAATTTACACCCTGTCTCTGAAGTTATGACTGTTACAATGGCCCCTTAGTTATATGGTGAAAATTTGGGCGTTGCAGGGGCCCTTCAACTATCCCCTGCCTGTCCTTTTGGCAGCCCGGCATTCATCAGCAGGAGTGCAGGGGGTAGAGGCTAGGGTCCAGCACTTTTGACCAGTTGCCCCCAGGCTGCTATTTTAGTCCCAGCACCACTGAGAAATGTTGCCTCAAAACTCCCAAGTGCTACAAAGCAAAATAGCCAACCTGCACTCCGCAGGCCCTGCTGCGCCCAGTTGAACTTAGCTGTCTTCCATTGCTGACCAGATGTGCCCAGCCTTGCTCCATATCAGGCTACTGCTGGCTGTTCCAGTCCTTTTGTTGAGGCCACTTGTATTGTTCTTAGATCAGTATGCCCCATTCTCACAATCCTTCAGAAGGCCTCTGAAGCTTTCTCAAAGTAGAGTGCATTACTGGTAGTCTTTGACATAACAACAGTTTGTTTAGTGACCTTTCAAAGTTGCAACATCATTGAAAAAAAGAGACGTATGACTGTTTTTCACAGTTACGACCTTTGCAGCATCCCCATGATCATGTGATCAAATTTCAGAAGCTTGGCAACTGGTTCATATTTATGACAGTTGGCATGTCCAAAAGTCATCTGATCACTTTTTGCGACCTTCTGACAAGGAAAGTCAGTGGGGAAGCCAGATTCATTTAACAACCATGTTACTAACTTAATAACTGCAGTGACTCATTCAACAATTATGGCAAGAAAGGTCATCAAATGGAGCAAAACTCATTTAACAAATGTCTCACTTAACAACAGAAATTTTATTGTTGTAAGTTGAGGACTACCTGTATTAGAACAGCACAAACAGCCTTGGGGGGAAAAGGCCTGGAATGCCCAACAGCTGCATCACAGAGAGCCAGATCACATTCTACCTCCTGTGCAGCAAGAGGAAGGTGAATAAGGTCATTCGGGCATGGCAGGGTCGGGAATGCTAGTCGGCAGAGACTTTGTGTTGTGTCATTCGGGTGGCTGGCTGTGGCACAAAACCTGAGGCATCACTCTTGTGACTGTGCTGTGGCTGAAGTTGAGGCCTGGGGGTAGTTGAAGTCCTTGGGTCTCTCTTAACGCCCTTTTGCTGCCGTTGAGTGCCTAACAATGGTGAGATTCAGTGAACGACAATCTGGAGTGCTAGGTGATGTGGTCGTCTGATGTTTTGCCTAATAACCACATTGCTTAACTATCCCAGTTACCAGGAATAGATAATAACCAGTGCCTTGACTTGTGCTTGGAAGCTCACTGACAACCAGTGCAACTCTCAGAGCAGGGGTTTTTCCAGTTAGTAATGCACTAGAGAGATTCATTTAGTGATAACCATTTCTCCAGCATGAGGGATGGATAATCCACATGATTGGTTTCCTGAAGTCCCTTGTACCCAATAAGACTTAAGTCTGAGATAGCCACGCCTCCTGCCTGGCCGCACATGCCCAGTTCCGACTTAGTCTTCTACCCAGAGAAGGCGTGTTGTTTCTTCTCTCCAGACTTCAGGTTTTATTTAACTATTTTTCCCTATTGGTGGATATTTCTCCCTTTCCCTCAAATCCTCAATTATTTTGTTTGTTCCCCCATACCTTCTGATCCTTTCCTCCGCTTTAATTCCCCCGTCTCCCTTATCTAAGGAATTGGAAGGGGGTTTATTAGTTTTAGTGGATCTTGCCTTCCCAGAGGCTGCTAGGCTACATTGCAGCGTCCGGGAACTGGGGGTTGTGGAGTCTTTTCTCCGCTCGCCCCAGTTGATCGGCAGGTCTCCGCGGAGGCTAGAGGATTGCAAAACAGCCAAGGAGAGCTTTCTCGCTCTCTGGCTGCTGCCGGTTTTGGTGCTGGTTCGGCGCGATCGTTTTGGGGGTGCGCGGAGCTGCCGCTTAAGCCCCAAGCTGCGCGGATCGCCCTAGCCTTTGGAGGAGGTTTCTCTCGATCGCGTGGCCTTTTTAGCATTCTCTGCTTGTACGCGATCGTTTTGGGGGGAGCGTGGGACTGCGCCACAGCCCAAACTGCGCAGATCGCCCTAGTCTTCTGGCAGAAAGGAAAAAAGTTCATTCTCTTTCGTTTTCAGCAGCCTCATCGCAAAGCCACGTGGCTGGGGCCGCCATTTTAAATTGAGGCCTGCATTGCAGGGCAGCTCCACGTGGCCGCCATCCGCCATCTTGTATGGTGGCCTGCACTGCAGGGCTGGCGCGGGACAGCAGTTTGGTCCCCACGTGACTGGCGGTCGCCATTTTGCATCATATTTAACATTCTGGTGAATTTGGTGGCTCGTTTAGTTCCCCCCCCCTTGTTTTTTGGGGAGGGCAGAACCAAGAGAATTAATACCCCCTGCGGTTCCCAGCCATATCTATCTGACATTGCCTCTGGCAATATAGATTTTTACTCCCTTCTTAGAGTAATCACCTTGTCTCTCATTGGGAGTGGGCCTCAATTATATTCTGGGCCTTGATTCTAGCCTGTTTTGTTATTGACCCACCCTCAGATTTTGTGCTGAAGGGTCTCAGGCCTAATCCTTGTTTTTGGATTGATCACCAGATTAATATTTCAGCCTTCATCAATCCCACCCTCAGTCTTGTGCTGAAGGGATAGAGGCTGTTTTTCTCCTTGGCAGGGGGGCCGCTTTGGTTCCGTCCAGCCTTTGCTACCTGGTTATCCCACCCTCAGACTTGCGCTGCAGGGATTCAGGTTTCTTTGCAAGGAGTTCATACTGGTTTTCCAGTCCTTTGGTTCTTTTTACTTGATACAACCCATCTTCAGTATTGGGCTGAGAGATTTCAGGACACACTATCCCTGATTGAATCTCAGGGGCGTTTTCACTGGTTCTCATCTGTCTATTCAACACTATTTTATCTTTTGCTACCCTTTCAGTCTCACCTGTAGATCACGTGTAATGGCGGAGGAGTCACAGCCCGATCTCGTTCTGGCACCTACCAGTCCTCCTGCTAAGCGGAGGCGCAAATCATCAAAGACTGAGGTAGCGGACAGGCTCAGGGCCAAGGCAAAAGCTGTCTCCAGTAAGGCTCCATCCAAAAGGGCTGAAAAAGAGGCCGCCAGGAGACATCAGGCTCTAGAGAGGCAGATATCCAGGGCTCAAAAAGCTGCGTTGCCACAGCAGGTACCGGTTGTTCCTGAACCTCCAGGGGCTTCTCCTTTCAGCCCCCAGGTCACCACAATTGCACAGGTACACAGACCATTGTCTCCGGACGGTGGCTCCCACTCTTTAATGGATAACCCCATGGCGTCCAATCCAAATCCGACATGGGGAATTCCTCAGCCTACCCCTCCCCCTCCTCCGACCACGTTCACGCCCATGGCCGCTGGTCTCCGTTCTGAGCAGCCACAGACACTTGCTCCAGAACAATTACAATCTATGCTCACGCAGGTGTTGGGTTGTCTTTCTTCTTTACAGAAATCTCAACATTCCACACCCTCACAACGTAAATCTCCCACACCGGATTACGCTTGTTCCGTTCCTTCTGAACATTCCTCACTGAGCGGAGAATATTATTCCGATATTGAGGAATCACAAGGAGCAGTCTTATCAGAAGATGAAGATGATTCTCAGGAATCATCTCCTTTTGTAGGGCTCTTTAATCCCACCCTGTTCAAAACTATTCTGACCAAAGCCTCAGCTTCATGCCAGATAGAGCCAGAACCTGAACCAGAACCCACCCCTTCCACCAGTCAGACTTCAAATCCTGTGTTCGCTGAGCGCACGATTACTCAAAAACACATTCCCTGTCCCCCTATTTTTACCAATACGGTTAAAAAACAGTGGACTAATCTGGGTATCTCTCCGGCTCCTGGGTCCTCTGACAAGAAGTTGTTCAGCGTAGCTCCATCCCTGACCAACCTCTTGGAGGTTCCCTCTGTTGACACTTCCCTCACTCCCATCTTTTCCAACACCACGATTGCTGGGGACATGGCGGAGGCATTAAAACCAGAGGACAGAAAATCAGAGTACTCCCTCAGGAGGGCGCATCAGGCGTCAGGGTGGGCGATAAAGGCCTCCACGTCGTCCTCATTTTTCTCTCGTTCCTCTGTCACTTGGCTCCAGGAGCTTCAAAAATTAATTCCTCTGGATCAGGTTCGCGCACATCAAACATTGGGGAAAGTGTTAGCGGCTATTGAGTACACAGCAGATGCTACGCTGCATGCCGCCAGTTTTTCAGCCAGAGCAATAGCAGCCAATATTTCGACCAGGCGCTTACTTTGGCTGAAGCAATGGAAGGCGGATTTAAAATCCAAGAGTCGTTTGTCCACCACTCCTTACTCTGGTGGAAAACTATTTGCAGACGCCCTGGAGCCATACCTTGTAGAGAATAAGGACAAAAAGAAGGTATTGGCTCATCAGGGCAGGAGATCAGATAGAAAGCCTACCCCCTTTTATTGCCGACAGGGATTCAGGGGCAACAACCAGGGCTCTACCTGGTCACAACCAGCACGTCCCTTTACCCCAAAATCGGACCGACAGGCGGAACGTTTTGGGACCAAACCCAGGCAACTACAACAGCAGTCTAAGCGGCCCTTTCGAGGTGCGGGGGGCCGTCCCTATCGGAGGAATAAGTGACTCCGGGGAAGGTCCCCCCATAGGAGGTCGCCTATCCCTGTTCTCTCGAACCTGGGAGGACACTACTACAGACACCTGGGTTTTGTCCACAGTTCTTCAGGGACTAACCTTAGAGTTTTTCGCAAAACCAGCAAACCGCTTCATCTCTTGCCCAACCCCTTCAAACCCGTCAAAACGGGCTCTCATGAAGGAAGCCATTACCCACCTTCTCACAATACGGGCAATAGAACCGGTTTCTCCCGATCAACGGGGAAGAGGATTTTATTCAATCCTATTCATAGTTCCAAAAGCCTCGGGAGGATGGAGGGCCATTCTGGACCTAAAACGCCTAAACTCTTATCTAATATACAAAAAATTCAAAATGCAAACACTCCAATCTATTCTGGCCAGCATAAGGAAGAACGACCTCCTTACGTCCATCGACCTCAAGGAGGCGTATCTTCACATTCCAATTTTTCAATCACATCGCAGATTTCTCAGATTCTGTTACGGATCTTATCATTATCAATACAGAGCACTTCCGTTTGGCCTTTCATCCGCCCCGAGGGTATTCACAAAGATTCTATCGGTCCTGGCAGCTCACCTCAGACTGGAGTCCATACGGATCCAGTGTTATCTGGACGACATCCTCATACAATCAGGGTCGGTCCAGGCGGCGCAGTCAGAAGTAACCCGCACAATAGAGGTACTCCAGGACCATGGATTCTTGGTGAATTTCCCCAAAAGTCAACTGGTTCCACCCACACGACTTCTTCATCTTGGAGCAGTAATAGATACGACCCAATGCATGGTCTATCTTTCACCAGATCGCATAGCCAGTCTCAGGGCTCTTGTCCAACAGGTACAACGCACCAGGTCAGTCTCACTCCTCACTCTTTCCCAGCTCTTAGGCAAGATGATCTCTTGCATCGCCATCGTGCCTTGGTCCAGACTTCATTCGAGAGCCCTGCAATGGTTCCTCCTTCCTTTTCAGAGGAAGAAGTTAACATCCTCCAACATATTAGTGCGGTTGACCCCCCCTAGTAGCACGTTCCCTCCTGTGGTGGCGTTCTCGAGCAATCAACAAAGGCTCGAAGTTCAGGGAACAGTCACAGATAGTACTCACCACGGACGCCAGTCTCTTTGGCTGTGGGGCTCACCTCCAGTCTCAGATAGCCCAAGGGAGATGGTCAAAGGAGGATCTGGCACACAACATAAATTGGCTGGAGCTCCGGGCAATTTATCTGGCGTTGCGTCACTTCAAGCACAAGGTGAGAGGCCAACACATACTTGTCCTCACGGACAACATTGCGGCCAAGGCTCATGTGAACCGCCAAGGGGGCACCCGATCAAGCGCTCTGATGACAGAGGCCACACTGCTCTGTTCTTGGGCAGAGGCCAATGTATTATCGATAAGGGCGGATCACATTTCGGGGGAGATCAACCAACAGGCAGACGCTCTCAGCAGAGCGACGGTGGATCATTCAGAATGGCGTCTGGATCCAGACCTGTTCCTAGCCATATCTCGCAGGGTGGGACACCCAGTTCTCGACTTGTTCGCCTCGGAAAAGAACTCCCAACTTCCAAGGTTTTTCTCCCGCTTTCAGTCCCCAGGGGCGGAGGGAGTGGATGCCTTACGCATCCCGTGGCCCCGGGGCCCTCTTTACGCTTTTCCTCCGCTTCCTATTCTTCCAGCAGTCATCCGCAAAATTCTGCGGGAGCGGGCGGAGGTCGTTCTCATAGCCCCTCATTGGCCGAGACGCCCGTGGTTTGCAGATCTCATGAGCCTATCTGTAGCCACCCCGTGGCGGATACCTCCAGACCGGATAGCACTCACTCAGGGGGCGCTCCGCCATCCAGATCCTCAATGGCTACAGTTAACCGTATGGCGATTGAGTGGAGACGCTTGACTACGGAGGCTTATTCTCCGAGGGTCATTGATATCATCCAGGGTCTAGGCGTCCCTCAACAAATAGAGTTTATGACTCTACTTGGAGGAGTTTTACATCTTGGATGTCCAAGCATCAGGTACAGTTCTCATCTCTCACTGTACCTTAGGTCCTACAGTTTTTGCTGGACGGGATGGACAAAGGGCTGTCTCCTAGTACTCTTAGGAGACAGGTGGCGGCTTTAGCCACGGTTCTTTACGACGACGCTTCCTCTCTTGCTCACCACCCTATGATTCGTTCCTTTCTTAAAGGAGCAGCTAATATAAAGCCCCCAACGGTTCATCGCTATCCTTCCTGGGATTTGTCAAAAGTTTTACAGGCCCTTACCGGGTCACCCTTTGAACCTATTCGCTCATGCGATCTCAATCTGTTATCCATGAAGGTGGCTTTTCTGGTGGCAGTGACATCTGCCAGACGCATTTCCGAATTGGCTGCTCTTTCGGTGAGGGAGGATCTTTGTTTGTTTCGCCCTGACTGTGTAATTTTACGCTTGGATCCCACATTTGTTCCTAAGGTGAATTCCTTGTTTCACCGATCACAGGAAGTGGTGTTGCCAAGTTTTTGTCCTCGTCCATCTAGTGACTTGGATCGCAGATGGCACACTTTAGATGTTCGCAGAGCACTTCGCATTTATATTAAGAGGACATCTTCTTTCCGTAGATCGGAGGCTCTCTTCGTGTCATTCGCTCCGACCTCAATGGGTCTCAAGGTCTCTTCTACCACCATCGCTAGATGGATAAAGGCTTGTATTGCTAGAGCATATCAATCACAATCATTGGCTGTGCCGTCACGTATCACAGCTCACTCTACTCGCAGCGCGGCCACTTCTGCTGCCTGGGCTACTCAGGCGCCTATCGGCGACATCTGCCGGGCGGCGACCTGGTCGTCCCCTTCGCCATTTATCCGTCATTATAAAATAGTTTTGCTTCTGCTGATGCTGCTTTTGGCCGTCGTGTATTACAGCGGGTAGTTTCTTCTCCTGCATCACGTGCCCCGTCTGTTAACCCTCCCTAGGGACAGGCGAGCTTTGGTATGTCCCAATCATGTGTATTATCCATCCCTCATGCTGGAGAAGGGGCGTTGGTCTTACCTGAATGCCATTTCTCAGCATGATGATGGATAATCCACCCCCGCCCCTTTTTTCTTTTCATGGGTTCATGGGCACGGTGATAGGAGTCTGGAGAACAACACGCCTGACTTTGTCTGTTGCTTCGCCTCCGTCGGAACTGGGCATGTGCGGCCAGGCAGGAGGCGTGGCTATCTCAGACTTAGTCTTATTGGGTACAAGGGACTTCAGGAAACCAATCATGTAGATTATCCATCATCATGCTGAGAAATGACGTTCAGGTAAGACCAACGCCCCTTCTGTGGAATCTGACAAGTCATTTGGATATATATACAGCTTGCCACTCCTGTATTTAATAGCCAAAAAAAAAGTCCAAGTGAGATTTCATGCCAGTTTTCTTAGAAAGGACACATCAAAGATCATCTTGAAAGCCCAATATCTGAGGCAACATTCCTAATGCCCAGGTTTTCCTTGCACCCAGCAAATAATGCTTGACAATAGGGAGGGAAAGGCAGGGAGACCCTGGGATTTTTATTTATTTAGCTTGGAGAAAGTGGTTTAGTTCTTGAAAAGTATTACCAGAAGAGAGTTGTGTGGACTGAGGCATGCAACCAGGCATACTATATTTGTAAGTTGCAAAAGCAGGATTGTGGCATCAGCATAATTCTGTGTTTGCTCATGTTAGCTGTCTCTCCACTAAGGCCAGAGTTGAGAGAGAGGAGTAACTTTCAAAGGAAAAGGCAACAAGCTGTTACTTGTTATGCATTAACAAGAATAAAAGAGCTGTCTAATTAATGTTACATCTCACCATGCTTTTAAATGAAAATCTCATTCTTTGCTACATCCTGTTTTATAGGTATTAGTAGGTTCCTAGGCAACACCTAACTAGCTCTCAGTAACTATCTCAAGGTGGGAGGCAGCCTCACACTTGGAAGGGGAAATCTTTTTTATTTAGAGTAGAGCCCAGCAGCATTTTTATATTCTCCAGGCTGATGGATCAGAGACACTAGGAGCCATTAGCTTTGTTTATACAAACCCAGACAAGTTGAGATCACTATATATCAATGATTCCTTACTTGTGTTAAGCAGTGAAGAGATCTGCTTTCTTTTTCCTTGCCCACCCCCTCGTCACAGGCAATTTTTCTACTCCAATTAATGAGCAAACATATGAAATTCCTGCATCAGTTACCCCTGGAAGGATTTTTCAGCCTGCTACTGAGCTGTATCTAAGTGGCTAAATGAGGAAGATTGACAGACCCAAGTTTTGGAACTTTAGTACGTTTAAGGCTAGGTTAGTATTGTCCATTGGAGATTCCTGCTTATTGTATTAGAGAACAAAGACCCTCCATGTTCCAGCAAATTGAAATATATGAGGAAGACTATTCTTAAGAGTTGGTTTGTGATCTGCTCTTCTGTGGAAAGTTCTGCTCTAGATCATGATGGCATGAAAGTAATCAGCATTTTCATGTGAAGGTTCTGTTCTCCCACAGAAGAGTTTGTAATATGCCTTGATATCAGGAAGCTGATTCAGTTGTCTTTTTGCACTATTACATAATTAAATGGGTCTTCTCTGTTGAATCCTGGTCCAACATTTCTTAGAGAAGACATAGACATTTTATGGCCTCCGGGCCACATCAGTTCTTCAGCTGTCCCCTGTGCGGGCCATGTGAGGCAATTGGAAATTAGAAATCAAATGTAGATAAGCATACTGCAGAGGACAGAAGAAGAAGCCAAGTTGGGTCCAGCACTACACAGTTGCTGTGTGCTCCTTCAGTCAGCTGTTGGCTTCAGGAGGATGAGGGGAGAAAGTGTTTTCTACTTCTGTGCAACACTCACCCCTCACCTGCAGGAGCCTGAGGATTGAGATGATGAATTTTGAGGACATCAAATCAGGTTACATTGGTTCGGCCTTCCACAACAGTTCATTTTTCATGTGGCCCCTTAAGAAGATTAATTACCCACCCCTGACTTAAAAGAGAATTGGAATTTGGAGAACTAGTTTGGTGTAGGGCAGCAGTCCCCATCCTTTTCAGCTTGGCAGCCCAGTGTGGGAGGGGGGGCTTGCAAGTGGCAGGCACACACAGCTGCATTGGTCTGGGTGGTGGATGCGCATGCATGTCCCCTACTCTCTCAAATGGAGCTTCATGCCCGAGCACAAGCACCTTCCACTCAATGCAAGTGATATTTTCTAGTGCAAGGGCCCACCACTTGCACAAGTGGAGTTTCCTGTGCAAGCACAAGAGCCCACTGCTTGCACGAGTGGAGCTTTGCGCTTTCATGTGCTTGCCCCCCCCTCAAGTGAGTGGAGCTTCACGGAAGTTGGGGACCCCCGAGTTAAGGCATCAGGCTAGAAACCAGGAGACTCTGGGTTCTAGTCCTGTCTTAGGTATGGTTCCAGCTAGGTGATCTTGAGCCAGTCACTTTCTCTCAGCCCTAGGAAGGAGGCAGTGACAAAACACTTTTCAAAAACCTTGCAAGGACTTGTCTGGGCAGTCTCCAAAAATCAGACAAGATTGATTGGAAGAAAAACAGAATTGGAATTCAGACTACAACTGAAGTAGCCACTCTTAAAATAATAGTTTTTTTCCTAGAAAAAGGTGATTCATTGATGGTATGATAATAGAAGGACAACGACGACAACGATAACAATGACAAACTTGTCCATGCATTGGATTTTGCCATTTTTCTTTGACAGTTCAGATTTATATGCCATCAGATGCTCAATTTTATCCACATCTTAAGAAACTGAATCTTCCTCAGGAAATTATACTGATTCTCAGCCATACTGGCTATCACTGAGATCTGTGGGGGTTAAAAGTCCATATAGATTAATGGTGCCACATTGGTGAAGACTACTCTATTGCATGGAAATATATTTGAGCCAGAAATGTATAAAATACCTTCTCCTTGAGTTCTCTTAGGTGTTTAATTTTAGCCAGATTGAGTTTTCAACATTCTCCTCTGCTAGTAGAGAATTGAAGTCTAAAATGTGAATTTAGTTATCCTATCCTACCTCAAAAGAGTATATTTGTAGAAGAAACTCGATATGGTTATTTGTAAGGGATATACACTGAATCATTTCCTTTAAAGACTTCCAAATTCCAAAAACATGCTCCAGAGTATATGGGAGCACAAAAGTGGCTCCCGTTTCCAGCTCTTTAAAATAGCATTGTCATTTTCTGTGATCACAAAGCTGCTTGGAGGAAGTTGCAGACACATGTCTCTGCATGCTGCAAAACATTCCCATTAAGCTGAATCTAAAGGATTACACAGCCCTGAAAAAAATGTTTTGTAGTTGTAACCTATCTTTACCAGGAAAAGCAGGATTGCAAGTTCATCTGTATAATATAGAGAATCTTTGACCTAAAGACCGTTTGTTCAGCAACTGTTCAAAATTATGATGGTGCTGAACAAAAGAACATATCACCCCCTCCCAAAGGAGTCTTTTTGCCCTGTACTTCATTAATTTCTCAAAAAGAAAATAAAGCTTTATGGCTAGATAAATGATGCCTTTCAAGTATCTTAAATGTAGATGTGGATAACTGGATAATTCAGAAACTTAAAATTACCTATATTAGGAAGTGAATAAGGCAGGGCTGCGATGAAAAAATAACTACTGTTCTTAGAGAGCTGTCTGGCCTCTTTATGGAGTGAGCCAGTAGGACAAGTTGGCAAACTTCAGCCCTGTTCCGATCCTAATCTTCTCTCATGGCTTTTTCAGATAGAGGATATGTCCGATGCAGCCTTTGCCACTCTCCATGCTAAGTGTGAGGAAATGGAGCGAGCCAGGTGGTTGTGGAGCACAAGTTTACCACCACAACGGCGAGGTTGCAGGTAAGACTGGCTGCTGCTTCAGAAGCAGAGTGCTTATCAACCTAAAAGCTTTAGCTGTAAGCACCTGCTCTTAACTTTTCAGCAGCATTGCAGTAAATATCATATCCCTGTTGAGTTCTAAACTGATCCAAAGCTCATTTGGGTATGAATAATGGGAAGTTGCAGACAAGCATTTCCTGGTGCTAAAGTCTTTTGCACTGGTGAGAATTCTTCCTTCAGTAAATAAAGTTGATCTGCATTTGTATGAGTGCTACTGATACTTCGGGTATTATTTTCCAGGAAGAGTTCAGAAGCTTTACAGTCTTAATATGATTTGGGAATCGCATCTGCTACAAAGTATAATAGGATACATCCCTGTTCCAAGAAATTTAGAGCCTGAACTTCAGAGAAGTAGAAACAGTAGGGAAAAAGTGGAAGTTGGGATAGAGAAAAGATATCTCAGCTACTATTGTTTCATGTGTGAAGGTGCTTAACAGTTTGTGCCTTTTGAATTTTCAATATTTCTGCATAGAAATGATCTAAAAAAAGATGTATTCTCCATACAAGTCCTAAAATTAGATAAAGAGAACCCAATGAAACAAATGAATGAAAAACAGTATATCTGTTAATTTATTTATCGGGGGAATAATCTAAAACCACAGATTTGTATTTGGCAGAAATATGTGAATCTCTAGAATTATCAGTTTGTTTAAAGGAGAAATTGGGAGTTGTATTTCAATAAATGAGGAACAGTGCGATGGCTCAGCGGTTAAGACGCTAGCTTGTTGGCTGAAAAAGCTGCAGCCCTGGTTCGACACCCAAGCGCCAGAGTGACAGGGCAACCCCCCATCCACACCCCAGCTTCTGCCAACCTAGCAGTGTGAAAGCAGGCAAATGTGAGTAGATAAATAGGTTAACAGTGTTCTGTTACTTAATGTGGCCACATGATCACAGAAATGTCTTCTGGCAATGCTGACTCGGAGATGAGCCCCCCCCCCCCCATTGGCAACAACTAGCAGAGTAAAATCCACAAGGACTCGTTTACCTTTTCTTTTCATTTCAATCAGTGAGGTGACAATCAGATCTGAGTATGAGAGATCCTGTTTTATTTAAGGAGGGCAATTACGGTATTCACTATCAAAGTCTGATCTTCTCAATAGGTTCATGACTGTGTTATGATTCAAACAAAGATTTCTGAGGACCTTTGGAAAACAGTTTTTGATCTCACTAGACTAGAAGAGATTTTCATACTATTTTCAAAGAGCTTGGACTTCACCAGTCCAATGTCAAGTAGATGGTGTTGAATTGCTTCCATTGGTATATTATTGTTAGTTTCCCCAGATTGATTGGCCAACCAAGACCACAGTGAGAGCAAACAACCCCAGGGTAGTGTCTAAGAAATTAAGGGCCGATCTTTCATAGGTGAGTGTCAGTATTTGTGAGACCATCCTCAGGAGAACACCAAATAACAATGGTATGCATGGCAGAGTTGTAAGGAGAAAGCCAGTACTCTTCTCCCCCCCCCCCCCCCAAAAAAAAAGATGCTCATGTATAGTTCACGAAATACCATCTGGATGAGCCTGAAGGCTGTTAGAAGAATGTTCTGTGGGCAGATGAAATGAAAATTACATTTCTTTTGACTGGAATAAAAAGTGTTATGTTTAGTAAAAGGCAAATCCTGCCTTCCAGTATGAGAATCTTCCCCATCTTTGAAACATGGCAGATCATGGTTTGGGCTTGCTTTACTCTTTCTGGATCAGAACAGCTTGTCATTGTTGAAGGAACTGTTCTGAATTAAATCAGCAAATTTTATAGAAAAAAGCCAGGCTATCATCTGTGCACTAAATCTCAGCTGGTTCATGAGCATGAGGACGATGACTCAGAACATGTTGCATGACCGAAGAATGGCTAGAACAGAAGAAAGTTAATGTTTTGGAATTGCCAAGTCTGACCCCTGATCTTGATCCTATAGAAATGTTGTTGAAGGACTTGACGCAGACAATTCATGTGAGGAAGCCTACCAACATCCCTGGGTTAAAGCTATTCTATAAGGAGAAATGGGCTAAAATTTCTCCAGGCTGATTGCAGATTGATCAGTAGTTAGTGGAAACATTTAGTTGAAGTGACTACTGCCCACGGGAGGCACACCAATTATTGAAAGCAAAACCTTTGATACTTGCACATACATAACTCAAATATATAGTTTTGGATCATTTTCATAAATAAAATCTCTTTGATTCATTTAGTTGGGTTCTCTTTAGTTTTAGAATGTGTGGAGAACAGGTCAGGTTCTAGGTCATATTTATACAGACATACTGAACGTTCAAAAGGGTTCATAAACTTTAAAAGCACCGCTGTAATTGAGTTCTTGAAATAATAAAAGGGTTCGTGTCAAAAGCTTTTGAAAGAAGGACAGATTCAGAAAGTGGGGAAGACATAAAAGAGAGATAAGCCTTTTCAGAAAAAAGGGGATCTTGTGTGAAGAGAGAATGACCATCATGGGCAGAGATATATCCAAGAGAAGAGGGAAATGATAAGGATTATGCCAGGATTCTTTAGAATAGAGGACTTTTCATTGGCAAGTACCTATTTATTTTCCTGGTTTCATTTACTATTTCTACACTTCACTTATGACTTGTCTGGATTAAGATGCGAAAACGTAATAGGAGATTGAAGAAAAATTGTACCAATTAATAATTGCCATCCTTATATATTGGTATTTTAATTTTAATTTCAGGTCAAACAGGTCTACAGATGGGTGGACAACCCCACAGTTGGGGAATCCATCTACCCCACAGCCAGCCTCACTTGATGTTGGCAACTGCTGTCTGCATTCTGATTTCTCCTATCTACACTCTCCACGCAGCCCCATCAGTCCTGACCTGTTCTCTGGACCTCATATCCCTTTGTCCCGAGAATCCACGTGGCATCTATCAACAGAAGACACACGTTGTTCCACACCGGATTCTGGCCTTGATGAGCAAGTGAGTGAATGAATCCCTTCTGGCATTTAATGAAACAACCCGTGACTTTGTTAGCCTTGTGAGGATCGCCTCTGTTAATTTGACTTTTTGTTTACCTATAAAGATTGAAAGCATTCTTGGTTTAGTTATTTCCCTGCCCCCAGATTTAGGGGATTGAAAATTGCTTTTAGTTGCAGTTCTATTCAGAAAGGATATTTCTGGTTTCTAGATTGGGTCTTGTATCCATTAGTCTTGAGTGTTAATACGCAGCAGTATGCTTCATTGCTCTAGCTGCTCAATGTCTTTCATTCCAAGGGCTTCCAGATAAGATGCAATGGGACACAGAGGCAATGAAGCTACCAACTGTTCTGCTTTTTCTTCCCAGACTATATACCCCTGGGAACGCCGCACTTTCCCACTGTCTTACAATGCCAAGATGGAGTGTGAGGAACAGACAGACCCACAGGACCGGTCATCACGTTGCACGCGGCGCACATCTGGCAGCAAGCCCTCCCGAGAACCAGACACGGCCTCCATCTCACCTTCCCTTGCTTGCTTCAAGAGCCGGAATTCAGGGGCCACAGCCACAGTTCAGCGGCCGGCCCACAGATAAGAGAGGGACAGAAAAATGGAGCAAAAAGAAAAAAAAATCCACCAAATTAACTCTTGGCATTAAAAGTTTCTGAAATCTGTGTTTGATATTCAAACATTCTGCCGGGAATTTTCACAGTTTTTAGTGAATCTAAGGAGTTTAGAAACTGTTTTCTTTCTTTCCTTCCTTCTCCCCCCCTTCTTTCCATGTTTCTTTGTCTCAAACACACCTTATCCAGTGCTGTGGATGAGGAGAGTAAACCTGCCACTCCCTCCCTGATCGCAGTATACACTCCTCAGAAAAGGGAGTGAAGCAGGCTGGTTGACCCTGGAAAATTAGTTCACTGGTGAAAGGATACTTCTCATTTATTTTCTTTCTTTTACTGTTTAATGTCTGTTTTCCTCACCTGCCAACATCATGGTGCCCTCCCTCACCCTTAAAAGTTTAGTGAAGTGAAATTAGTGATAACAAGTGATGTTAACTGAACGAGAAGTTCCCTCCCTCCCCCCCCCACCCACTGGCACTAGAAAGCACTTGCAATGCAAACTCAAGATCACTTGGTTCCTTAAGGATAGCTACCCATTGTACCAACTACCAACAAGAAGCTCTTCTCCAGCAACCTTGATATGTTCTGGGGTTTTCTGCTCCTTCTGAGACTGTCTCTCCATGTTAAATAAGAAGTTCAGTTGTGCGAGAAAAAGCATTTTTCCATTATCAGCCTAGATATGTTTTGGATGTGTTATTCATATTGTGTTTTGTTTTTTAATGGCAGATTATTAGTGGGGATAAGGCTGACAACCATTCATTTCAAGAGGAACATTTTTTTCATGCTTTTTTTTTGCTGGATGTGATCTAGGATTACTTTCTTTCCTTTTCCTGTTAATTACTAACACTTCTGTGTTTTCTTTTAATTTTGCATTCTGTCCATTAGTTTGAAAGCTGTAGGTTATACATCTGCAGCTAATAGATTGCAATACAGTAGTGTTGAGCCTTAAGTACTGGGAGCGATGTCACAGGATTCAACAATTTGCCACCCCAGATCCACAAGCCATAGAATGAGTGTGATATAATCTCGTTGTTCTCTTTTCTTTCACCCTCTGTTAAAAGTAGTAGTCTATGCATTGCTTGAGATTGCATTTAAATTTGAACATGTCTGAGTACCAAAATATTTGTTTTTTCCAGAGAAAGATTGGATATTGTTTTTCACCTCTACCTCTTAACTCGACTGAAGCTTACAAGTTTTGAGGAAGAAATGAATCTCAGTCATGTCGTCCCCAGTTTCTCCCCCCCCCCCCCATGGCTTGGGCTGAGTCTTGCCAAGCTGAACAAAGCTGAGGATTTTTTTTTTAATTATTTAAAAAGCAGTTTTGAGAGAGAACTGAATCTCAAGTTTTCCTGAAAATGGCTTGGGCTGACTTTTGCCAAACTGAACAGATCTGTTTTTTTGTTTGTTTGTTTGTTTGTTTTAATTTAAAGAGGTGATTTTGAGAGAGAAGTGAATCTCAGTCACGTTTTAATTTTTCCCTTGGCTGAATCTTGCCAAGCTGAACAGATCTGATTTTTTTTTTAATTTAAAGAGCAGTTTTGAGAGAGAAATAAATCTCGTCTTTTTTTTTCCCCCTAAAAATGGCTTGGACTGACTTTTACCAAGTTGAACAGATATGAATTTATTTTAATTTAAAGAGGCCACTGTCTTCAGTTCACATCTCTGGTCACTCCCATATTTTGCACACCAATCCATTGTAATGTTTTCCTAACCTTAGCGGTGTGGCTGTTGGTCCCTGTCCTGTTGTTAAGCATTGCGCCTGTCTTCTGTATTAATCACATCACCAAAAAAAGGAAAAAAAAACTTTTTTTCTCATTTTGTAATTGTAACAAAAATAGTAGCTAAACTGCTTAATGGTTGGGGTTTTTTCACAATTTTCAACATTACCTAAAGTTTTTGGTTCTGTTCTAGTTTTTTTTTTTTTTTTTTTTTACAAAAAAGGAAAAACCCAATGCTACTATATCCCTCTGCATTAAGTGCTTTTTTATTTATAAAGTTGAGAATTCTGAATAACCATCTTAGCGTTAAAAAGGAAAAAAACTACAAAAAATAAAAATAAAACCCACCTTGTATTTTGTAAATATTTCTTTTCCTGCTTCAAGCTGTGTAATGTCCTTGTTATATAGAAATGCTTTTCTTCAGAGAAGCTGATCTTTGTTTAATGTCTTGATTCTGTTGGCCAAAGCACCAATGTGTGCTTATAAAAAAAATTAAAAAAATTTAAAAGTTAAGTGCTATAATTTATTGGGGAATAATATGGGACGAATACATTGTGAGGCATTTAGAGAATTATGGAAACTATTTTCACAGAGCACAGTGGTTTCCATTTTGTAAAATCTTTTGTAAAAAGATTCTAAAATCTTTAAACAAATTTTAAGAAATATTGATAGTGTTTCAAAGAAATAGTGCCTTTTTCAGACAAGTGATTTAGCCAGGATTTTGAGAATTTTACTTTTTATGGTAGGTAAAGCAGCTGAATGAAAGGGAATGCCATTTATGGAATGGGCAGGTTAATGGTGTAAGAGATGGAAGGTGGAAAGACAATCACAGTAGTCTTAATCAGCCCAGCATGAGCACCATCCCATCCTTTCAGCAAAAGGAAAGTTGTTTTTTGAGTCGAGTTTAATTCTGATCATAAAACATTGAGTCTGGGCGCTTTTCTTAAAGGCAGTTTGGAAGACGTTTGCCCCTGCTTCTGTCTGGGAAGTTTTCTTCAACAAAGACAATACATTTAATATTGTAGTAATGACTTTTTTATTTCCAAATTCACTTTTACAGCAACAGTCAGTGTGAACCAATTGTTAAAACACACAAATACAACATGGACAGTTACAGACAGGTAGCTAAGCTAGGATGACCATACGGAGATCTCATGCCCTCCCCACCCCCTCCCAGTTTCCCCATCTCTGAAAAACACGTTTAAAAGGGATCATTGATGGTGTTTTCCAAACTCCATTGTCCCTTTTTTATACTTGCAAATTTATTTAATAAAGCCCCATTTTGTGAACTTCAAAACCAATATGTCATGTTTTAACACTTTTAAGCCCTAGATATGTATATTTATATACCAAGACAAGAAATAAGCCAGTCAGTTTAAGATGGCTTCGATCTGGAACCACCATGGGTCTTCACCATCTGGGGGAAAACGTCTGTGAATCCTAGAAGGACACAAAGACAATCAAAATACAGTTGGGAAATGGGACCTATGATCAAAAACAAAGGCTAAAACAGGGTAGGCGTAAGAATTCAGAACACTTAAATATGTGCGTAATGTTTGGGGAAGAGAATTTAAGCACTAGTAAAAATGTGAATGGAGGCAAGGCATAATTTTCTGAAAAAGGACTTGAGGACCAATACTCTTTCTAGAAATAGAGCATTTGCTCTTCACTGTTCAATGCTGAAGAAAGAAGTTATCAAATGGGGTGTTTTTTAGGCTTATGCTACTACAGTTGCTGCTAAAAGATATTCTAAGATTTTCCAGCCCAAAGACCTCAAATGCAAGCAAAAAGAAATCAATAGCATAGTGTAAAAGCTTCTCAGTGAGAGGATTTTTCTATTTGATTATTTTTAGATTTAAAAAAGAATAAACTTACCATCCTAACTTAACTACAGAGGTAACAACAGGCTTATAAATGACCGGAAAGTGACTGCTGATGTATAGATGAATCCTCTACAAAATCTCTTCTACTGGAGCACTATCTTGGAGTAAAATACCTCCTTGGCTCTAGAAGCTATCCATAATTATGCCCAACCACTCTCCCCTTCAGATCCCACAAGTTCTGCTTGTCAAAACTTTCTTCACATGATCCAGATGATTGATTAGTATATAAAAAAAGAGCAAACTGCAGCCCTCATTTGAACTGATGGGGCAAATGATTTCCCCTTGACCTTTATCTTAGTACTGAAAAAGGGATGGTGGTACCACCAATAAACATCATGTTTTACAGCAAATCTAAAGGGCAATGCTGCTGACCCAAGAATTATCAACTTGTGTGATTTGTTCAGCCAGGTGCTGCACCTCTACCCCTTCTCCCTCCCCCAGAATATGACAGGTATTAAGGATCATAACGCAAATGATAACAGCCGGGCCTTCTTTTAATTGGCTTGGAAAACGAAATTTTTTTGTTACCATGGATGCTCAATCTGTTGCCTACTAAGGTGTCCTGATTTTGGTAATTTCAGAATTACAGACTTGAAATCAGATCAATATGTTAAAAAATAGATTGCTTCCAGAGCAAACCAGTTTTCTTAAAAGCCTAGCACCTTTCAGCTTTGATCATTGTCAATTTTTGCTGTCAAATAAACACATGCAGACCAGATTTTTGAGTTAGCATGATCACCTTTGGTCACATGCATAAAACTACAGCATGCAGATAAAAACCAATCTCTTTATGATTTGGCTCATACTAGAAAGGATACAAAGTGGGGGGTTTCATTACAGTCCAAAGGGATGCCATGAACTCAGCTTTGAAAGGGATGATCACCAAGTAAATTTCCTACCATTGCTCTGAGTGTAGAAAAGCAGCCAAGAAAACAGAATTCAATAGCGATGAACCGCATAATGATTGTACACACTGCAAGCTTCAGTTATTGTGGAAAGAATGACATATCTGTAAAACCAACTAGATGTTCTTACGTGCTCTTAAAGCACTCCACTGTAATTGATCCAATACTCTTTCTTGTTCTACTCGCCCTATAAAACTCCGTATTTTTATGTTCTTTTTAAGTTTCATTCAAATCATCTTAAAAAAATGTCTTGGCAATTTCAAGCACCTATGGCTACATCTGGTAGAAAAGGACAAACCAGTTATTCACAATTTCTACTTAGTCTAATTTTGTTGCCCTTCGCAGATATATTTCACATAACATAGATGGTTGAAGGAGTATGTCTTGTTTTGAAATTAAAAAATGGAGAGCAAAGGAGAAGAGCCTTTTCACTTACAGTACCCTTACTGGAGCAAATCAGCAGCTTCTAAATATTGTTGGACTCTAAATTTACTCATAGTCACCATGACAGGTAATGCAAGAAGATGGGAGTTGTAATCCAGCAATATTTTCGTGGAACATCAAATATATCCCCTTAGCACAGAAAAATTTCTCCCAACAGCAAAAGCTTGTTAAATCAATGGTTTCATGGAACTTGCCTTATGAAAATTATGTTTCTTCACAGTGGATCAATTAAAGTCCACAGATCTTCAGAAATCAAATGTCCTTTTTAGAGGCAGTGCTTGCTGCATTACAGTAAGTGAGCTTAATAGACACACATCCCTCACAGCTAGTTCTTATTACAACTGTTCTGCTCTTGCTGAATTACAACTCCTAGCATCCCTAACAGCTTGATGGTTAGATTTATATAGTTGAGTGCACATTGTAATTCTGCAATATCTGAGGTGCTAAAGAGTCCCTTGAATAATGTACTAGTAACTGAACAGTAACTATTGAAAGGAGTGTTCTTGCTTCTGGCTATGATTTTTGATGTGTGATGCTTCTTTCAAATACACAAATATTACATAAACATGTTCTCTAAAGATGTATGAGATATAGGTCAAGATATACATGTTCCCACATCTGCTCAACTGGTGTCCTTCCACGCAATTGTCCTTCCTAAAAAACACCTGCATGCACCATAAATAAGTACATCAATTCCTTTATTTTTAAATATGCCTAGAGCCATACCTCTATCTCACAAATTTCTACATTTACAAAAAACATTAGAGCAACCAGGCCAATTGGGCTGAACACAAAGTCAAATCTGCTTCTTCCCTAGCAACTCTGGACAAGTTTTTATGGTGTGACAAAATCATGGAGCTTGAAGGTGAAGTGGGTGGAAGAGAGGCAATAGTTACTGTTTGAAAAAGAGAAAAAAGAATGTAACCGGTCCATTAAAATTAAAAACCTAGCATATAAGAAATCAAGTCCAATTATTTTAGTAGGTAGACTACAATCTAAAGTCAAAGGTTGATTTTAGGTACAGACAAAAAATGGATAAGCTATTGCCTTTAAAATATATCATTTCCATTAAAATAAAGAGAACTGGCATTCTGCAGGCTTTCAAGGCAGTTTTGGCTTATGTCTTAATTATCCAAAGCATGCAGTTTAGTTATATGTTTAACTTTTAAACCTGGTTCACAAAAATTCTCAGTACCAAAAAAGAATGGATACGTATGTAATGTAACAGTCCTTTCAAAAGCTCTCTTTCCTATATCAAAATTTCTCCTTCAAAGGAAGAAATATGCTTCAAATATTAAAGCCTAGCATTCCAGCTCTAGCAGGAGAGAAGTTTGAAGGTCAGCTTGTACACTGGAAATCTATGGACCTGCAGTAACTTCGATACTAAATCAGCAGCCATGATTGTTTAAGGTGGTCACAAGGCTTCTATGCTTTAAATTTCAATGGAAAAAAACTTGGCCAAAATGAGCATGTACAGCAGAAGATACCATGTTACATCCTCAAGTTTGAGATTTCAAACATCACAAGTTTATCTCTGTTCAATTACATTTCTTTTTGTTTGGGGTGAGGTGAAGGGAGACTTTTTAAACAGCTTATTCCACACAGGATGGAAATCTTTGCTTCCAAGTTGTTAACAATTATGAAATCCTGAGACCACCGATGACTGTTTAACTGGAGGAAGGAGAGGAACAGATAAAAGAGTTATTAACTTAAAATAAATAGGAATGATGGGGGATGAAGATGGGATGGGGGGGTGAACAGAAAGAAAGGCCAGAGTTAATTTTTCTGTTATTGTCTCCAATCACTACAATACAATCACAAGCCTTGCTTGGCCAGGGAAGCAGAAACTTCATCGGCCAATGTGGCCAGTTGAGGGGAGTCCACCATGTTGATGCTTCCAGTCGAAGAGACATTGCTAAGGCGGCGTGGAGAAGCATCTCCAGAAACAGTGGGTGATTTGTAGACAATTTCAGCTCCATGATCAGTCTTGGCTTTGGCGTTCTCACGAAAGGTCAATTTGTGACTCTCAATCTGAAATGAGACAAGGTGGAATGGTGAGAACAGAATGAGGCAGGGAATTAAAACCTTCCCCACCGCAGTCATATGTTCGTAGAGACAAAATGGTTCACCCTGTGCAAATATTCTCATATTTTAATATCTGACCCTAACAGGAAACTCTGGGATCCTTCTTGCCAATCAGAAGGCTTTGGTTATCTATAGATACTCGACCAGTATATCCTGACATATTACTATTATATAAAGTTCATACTACAAATTACCCATATTAAGATATAAACCTTTGTGAAAAAAATAGTACCTTTTTACAAAAACAACTTTCCAGACCCAAGCGAATATCTCACAAGCAATATACTCATCTGAATTTTGTATGATAGTCTGGACTCAAAAGTTAGATACACAAAGCCTCCTTAAAATACTTTGCAGATGAATGTGAGGGGTGGTGGTGAGTAGGATTGATTGTAGCACAAGAGAAATTGAGGGGGAAGCCCTAAAAATTTAGGCAAAATCTCTTTCCACAAGCACAACCTGCCTTCTTCAAAAGGACAATCTGCCCCTACCACCCCAATTGCACACACCTGTACAGTCATCCAACCCAACATTAAGAGGTGCAGAATCCCTGTTTTTTATCACATTGGGCAGCCTAACATCAACATTGCTCAACACTCATTTAACACTGACAACTTTTTTCCATCTGGAAAAACAAAGAATAGGAATGAAATTATTCCAGCCACCCAGCCACCCTTGGCCATCTAATTCCCTTCTTGCTCTCCCAAAGCTTATGACAACAGGTAACTACTTACTGGCATCGCATGGGTGCAAGTCGGGGAGTGGGCTCTCCTCAGGGATGGAGGGCTCCGTGATGGGGGAAGGAAGCCCAGCCTTATTGGGGCAGTTTTGTACACGGTTCTTGTCTTCCTTGCCCTTCTCTCTCTGCATGTGGGTGGAGAAGGTCAGTGGGATGCAAAATAGCATCATCAAATAAGATTGACAATGAAACCAAAACTTTTCAATGGGGAGGAAGGGACACATGGAACTGAAGGAAGAGAAAGTAGCAGGAAGTATGAAAAAGAAGCCACAGTAACCGAAGATGGAGAATGTAAGAGCTAAAGAAGAAGAATCACATAACGTTGGCTCCGAATCCTACAAAGGATGGCTGTTACTGATAATACTTAAAGGACTATTAACCTGCAGTGACTTAACAAGATCAAGCCATTTTTGCAGCCTAGCCTATAGAAAGGATCATTCATTTATCATATATTCAAAAACTGAGCAGTATGTTTTGAAGCAAGCAATGAAGGAAAGATCTATAGCCAAAATTGGAGGCCTCAATCCCTCCTCACCAGATTTTCTTCTGTTAAATGGACTGCAATACTTGAAAAACAGATTGTTTCAGACCCAGTTTCAGTTACCCCTAATTCAGATATCATGGTGGCTAATAATAAAGCCTAATCTCTTTTAGTGGGTCTACTATATTTCTAACTCTTTCTACAGTTTATCTCCTATGCCAGTGGTGGAGTTCGTGAAGGCATGAAGAAATGTTATGATTTAAATCTTGAGTTAGGTTCTGGGGATTTGAGGCCATGGTCCATGGTCACAAAAGATATTTAAAGGAGGTCCATGATGAAGAAAAGGTGGAGAACCACTGCCCTTAACAAGATAAAGTATACGAAGGGTACACTCACATGGATTTGTAATTTGTTTTCAATCTATTAGTGTTCAATAGGCATAAAAGGAGATGCTGAATGTAACAATGGACACATTTCAAAGTCCCTATTTCCCTTAAAAAGAAATCTTGAGGTGGGATGAAATATATTATCTTATAGTGTCTCTACAACAAACCTTTCTCATTTGTCCAGAAAAAAAGATAAAGCTGAGGCGCTAAATGGTACTGATAATCCCTTCTTAACACCAGTAATTTGAAGCAGAAACTCCATCATTAAATGAAAGTCATAAGTTTTAAAAAAAAACAACACATGACCATACTGCTTAGCAACAGCAGTTTTGGCATTGTTAAGCAAATCGTGTGTAATCGTTAAGCAAGGATCTCTAACCATCACTTGTTCAGCGCCATCTTAAGTTTGAATGGTTACTGAATGAGTGGTTGGTAAACAAGGACTGCCTGTAAGGTCAGTAATAATATACACCTAGTGTTTCTAGCCAACTGGCATTTGGTGACTGGCTCCCCAAACTGTGGCAGCCATTTGATGAATTGGCAACGCTTTCTCCAACTGCAACTATTTTCCTTATATGCTATTCATGTGTCCTCGAAATATGGGACCAACGCTACAATCAAGCACATCTACTGATCTGCCGAATTATCCCAACAGTGATTCAGAAAGTTCAGAAGGAAAAAACAATGGGAGGAGGAGGAGGAGGAGGAGGAGGAGGAGGAGGAGGAGGAGGAGGAGGTGCAAAAGTTGTGCCAATATCAGTGAGAGAAGGATAAGGAAGCAGAAAAGTCCTCCCATCAGAAGCCAGAACACTCATTGGAAAGAGCTAATGAAAAACATAAAGTTTTATACAGTTATTAAAATGAGATGCATCTGAGTGGAAAGGACTGAAATGCATGTGAGTGGAGCCTCCCTCCCCAAGAGAGGAACACAGATAAGGCACATACAAACAAAAGAATAACTCGCATTAATGGGTCACTCTCAGACTGATGCTTCAAAATCCATGCTACATTTTTGTTGCTAGCCCTGAAACTATGTGAATATAGCAATCTAAACTGGGATATCAATTACAAGAAAAATAACTAGGTTTAGATAGCTTGTGATTTCAATCTCAGGTACAAAACTTAAGAGATGAAACCTTTTATTTACCAAAGATAACTATGACCGGCAACTGTTGCTGAAGATATAGCTATGGTAGCAAGTGGAAAAACTGACTGGAGTGGGGTGATTCAGGAGGCTGAATAATTCTGGTCTAAATAAAATTTTGTATTTACTTACTTTATTTCTTTATTGCTCTACTTTCTATAATAACACGAAAATACTGTGTAACAGTTTTAAAATGTGCACAATCAATAAAAAGCAAGTATTACACAATAAATAACTTTTGTTTGAAATCCATCAGTAATAATTTTAAAGACCAGATTATAGAGCTATAATATTTCCTTTCCACACTGCTACTGCAATAAAAACAAAGCTTCTTAACCTTCCCCCCCCCCACACACACACTAATGGTACTCTTAAAAATCATACATTGCATTCTGTTGACATGTTCCACTTTCTACTACACCGTTGTCTGAAGGCACAAATTGAATCGCTGAATAAAGTCTAAGGAAAGTGTTTATTTTCTGAAGACTTGTTACAGAAATAGACTAGTTGCAAATAAAACAATAGACTTGAAAATTGCTTAATTATTATAATTATATGGTTGCTGGTAGTGTATTTCCAATTTTAAATTACTATGAATCAACCAAACAGAAACTTACCAGATTTAACTTCTCTTTTGCCACCTAGTGGGATACTTGGGCTTGATGAAATTTATATATATAGCTCTTTGTTATCAGATGTAATACCAGACATATTCTCATTTCTCTCTCAATTGCTTGTAATTTAAGGTCTATGGCAGTTTTTATATTTATGAACACAGAAAATCTTAAGTGGATGTTGCTTCAGTGATGAGTTCTTTAACCAGTCAGAGTTTGAAAAAACTTTGAAAGTTTTTGAAATTTTCTTTCCCAGTATTTCATTGTGCTTGACAGTAAGTGATATGATCTCATTACTGTTGGTTGCAATAATGCATATACAGTACTTAGAAACATCACAATATTGTCTTCTTTTACTTGTCACAAATCAATTTCTTTTCTCTCAAAGTTTTTATTTGAAAAGGGCATTTTCAACTTTGCTACACAACTTTGAATATAGCCTCTAAGTAGGATAACTCTGCTAGTGACTCACAATATTCTTCTTGCTCAGATGGGGAGTAAGCATCTCACTCTGTTTCTGATGTAATAATATTTTTCCTCTTGATAACCCTTCCCTGTGAAGGAGATTCACATGACTTGTTTCGGTTCCCAAAGTTTGATAAACAGATTCAACTGAAGTGACCTACTTTGAATTCATTATTTTCACAATTTTGTCTTTTCAAAGCCAATTGTTTTTTGAATCAATGTTCAAAGTGCAAGAACAATTATTTGTTATTATAATATCCCAAGGTGCTTTTTCAAAAGGCAACTGGACTGTTTTACCTTGAAGACATTTCGTTTCTCATCCAAGACGTTTCTTCAGTTCTGGAAGTCTTCAAGATAAAACAAAATCCAATTGCTTTTTAAAAAAGCACCTTTGGGACAACTATGAACTGAATGGCTGAGAATCTCTATAGACATTTAGCTACATTAGTATAATACTAAGTGTTATTCAACTTCTTTAACTTCAACCTGTGTGACTTCACCTCTGTAAGTGCCTACCCATTCACTGGCTGGGAGGAGAACACTGATCCTTGGGATAACCTTCCTTCAGCTCACTCACTTCAAAACCCTTCAAAACACATTCACTGTTAAAGATTTCCTCAAAGGCATCAGTTAGTTTAGCAATCATTTAAACAAAATGAATTCTTATTTGCAAACAGAATCATTATTTCTGCTGTAAAGGTAATGTTTGAGTATGTAACTTATGAGCAGTTGTAAGAGTTTACAATAAAACTACCATAATGCACTTTGTCATCTTCTGTAGCTCCTTGAGAATTATCAGTTTAGGGAATGATGCAGGATAAGGCTTTGTCTTGCATACCAAAAGGTAATGTGTCCTATGAGCAGAAGTGTCCTCAAACAGTCTCTTTTTGTAGGCTACATTAAACTGGCAAGTTCTTAACAAAACATACCTTTAATCTAGCCAGATGTAATCGAACTCAAACTTTGGAATTTAAACCTTTCAGACAACTCAGAATCAGCACAGATATTCCAACATTGGCTCCTGATTGGCAGTCTAAATTACTACCTTTTGTACCACTCTTGAAGAGCAGCCCTAGGTAGAGCACACTGCAGAAATGTAATGTTGGATTAAATAAAACTTTAAAAACAGACTTTTGGGGAATGGTTGTAGCCAAAATCCAAAACATTCTTGGGCAAAACAGTATTTGGAAAGAAGCTGCTCCAGTTTTTTTTAGGAACAGCGTGAATAAAACAAAGCCCTAGCCATAACTGACTAACAGCGTTCCATTTTGCCCTGTTTCATCAAGCAGTGCAATATTGAAGAGTGCTCAGAGACAAACAATTCCACTGAATTTCTCCCTATCCAGCCCAGGTTATCTACCAGCCTGAACCAGGTTGAAAGTCCCATTAAAACAAGTATGTAATTAACTTCTAAGCACATTCCACTGACTTCAACTTCTCTGAAAGCTGTCCTTACAAAAAGACTCTGCATTTCATCATTTTATCTGTTTCCCTGTGAAGATGACAGCAACTGGTAATATTTACACCCTGTGGAAGATTACCCTTTCAACAACATAGAAGCAATTATCTGAGCAAGTAATGACCAAAAGGGATTTTTTTTTTGAGTGGGATCTTTCAAACACAGAGCAAGGAGATTTGTGAAATTTGAGATAATCTTCAAAGGTACCATATGGTATCTTCATATATAAAAACAGCATTAAATCATCAAAACCTTCAGGTTCATTATAGACTTCATTAACCAGTGGGACCAAAAAATATTTCTCCTCCCTTCTGCTCTGTCTGAAATCTTAATTGCTGTTACATTTCTTTTTTGACATATGCAGGTGTATTTAAAAGGTTGTGTTATGTTTATTTCTCTGATGATCCTAATGTTTTCTTCTTTTGTACTACAAAAGAGAAATTCCTACTTTAGCAGTAGATCTTGGTATAAAAGAAGATGGTCAGATTGCCATATCTAAAAAAATACTGTAGCTGGAGAAGCAGAGTTTCCATAGCCAGTGTAGAAAAATCTGAATAATTTCCAAGGGTATGACTTGGCTTTTCTTAATATTCTGGCAAGTATCAGAGCTGGCAGAAATGTATAAAAAATGGGGGGGAAACTTGTTTAGGAACTTGGTGATAAATATATTTGTCCTAGGATTGGCCTTGTATATCCTTTGGCAGTGGGATAAGGTCACTGATTAAAAACATAAGTTCAGTTTGCCTGCTCCAAGGCCTTTTAACACAGCAGATGTTCAGCAAGACAAAAGGTCAGACTTTTTTCCAACCAAGTCAAGAGGAGAGTAGCATGACAGTGTGATTTATCCACACTCTTATAATAACTCTTTTTACCTTCTGTGCAGGTAAAAAATGTTTGTTCTATGGAAGAATCCTTGTAAGGATTAGAGAATATGGAGATGTATCAAAGGGATAATATTCAAAACAGGAAGTTATCAATCCTTGTCATTATTCAAATTGCATCAAAATCTTGTAGGACTGAATATTTAGTTATTTCCTGATCATTTCTCTCACATTCCCTCCTCTAAGAGAATATAGTTATTGTTCAAGATCATTCCTAGATAAGCATAATCTCTTTAACTCCAAATGTGAAACAACCAGAGAAATTTTCCTGCTACCAGTTCAACAACAAGAAATATCATGAGAAATATTTAAAAGAGTATCAATACACAGTCTAAAATCTGGTATGAGAAAGAGGTGAGAAGGTGGGATCATAAAGTAAAAACCAACAGTTGATTAATACTATACATCCTCTTCAATTTCATTCCACTAAATTTGTTGTTTCTATACTCACTCTTATAAAGGAACAAGTACAGTTAGTCCTCGAGTTACAAATGTAATGGAACTTGCACATTCCATTTGTAACTCGAGAATTCATGGGAGTGAATCTTGTACCTTGAATGAGATCAATCCCTGCTTTCGCCCACACATTTGCTAATCAAATGCGTGGGCAAATGCACGGTTTGTTAACCGCATATGAGTATCTCAGGGTGGGGAAGGCCATGGGGGCGCCTAGTGATGGAACAGGCCCACAAGGCCTCATTGACCCACTAAGATACCTCATGCTTCCCCCTCCCTTCCTCACTTACCTTGAAAAGATCTGTCTCCTCTCTGCTGCGGTTTCTGCCTTTGAGGGAGAGGAGAGTCGATAGAAACCCCTGGGTGCCGTAATATCACGCAAGTTCAGGCACTCATCCTCTTTTGCAGAGAATGGATGCCTGAAATCTTGCGGTATTTGCAGTGCCTGTCTCCTGCTCCCTCCCTAACTTCTTTCTGCCATTGCGGAAGCGCCCCATTGGCAGGCAGATGGAGCTTCCAGTCTCCCCAAGGTCTCCACCCAAGCGAAAAGTGTTTGAGCACCTATGGAGCATTTGAAAACGAAGTGATTCACTTCGTTTTCAAATGCCCCATGGGCACTCAAACACTTTTTACCCGGAGACCTGACAGAGACAGAGGCTCCATATGTGAGCAAATGCGTGCTTAGTTTCTCAAGTGTCCCATTTCTTCCGAACGGAGACCTTGGAAAGACTTGAAGCTCCGACTGTGAGCAAATGGGGTGATTGAAAAGGCAAGTGAATCCCTGTTTTCAAGCACCCCATTTGCTCACAGACGGAGCTTCCAATCTCCTGAAGGTCTCTGTCAAGATGAAAAGTGTTACAGTGGTGGTGGAAAGGAGTTGGGGAGGGAGCAGGAGACTGGCACTGCAAAAACCTTTTGTGCCGAAAATTAAAGTTTCTGGGGTCCGTGATCTCGCAAGAGTTCAGGCATCCATTCTCCGCAAAGGAGGATGGGTGCCTGAACTCATACAATATTACAGCATCCAGGAGCTTCCAACAACTCTCCTCTCCCTCAAAGGCAAAGAAACCGCAGCAGAGAGGAGGCAGATCTTTGCAAGGTGAGTCCAGTGGGGCAGGATGGGAGGGAGAAGAGGTTGTGAGTGGGAGGGGAATAGCGTGAACATTGCAGAGTCTTTGCGGTCACTTGTAAGGGCGAATGATTGCCGTTGTGCTGCAACATTCGCAATTTTGGGACTTCCTCGTAAATACCAGGGGGCGCTTATCGCATAACATTCGAGCGTTAAGTGAACATTCATAACTCGGAATTACCTGCATATCTGACAACCTGTTGGGAATGCTCTCAATGTGGCAGTCTTGTTGTTTATGTATCTCTGTACACATCTGAAGGTGCTTTTTAGAAAATGTACCAAGGATATATGAAAAGAGGGATACCTTCTTTAGCAAAGGCATTCCATACAAGGGAAAGTTTATGAGTGCCTTACCCATTTTCTCTTGGCCACCCGTTTTTGAGGGAGATCAACCTGAGAAGTTATGTGAGCTTGTATATAGCATCTAGTTAGCTCTTAGTTGCTTCTTTACAATTAGGAACAGCTGCTGGTTTAGTCAATGTCTTAATATGCTTCTGTTGGCACGGGGGATATTTATAGATATTGTGTTATGAAAATTGGGACCTAGTAAGAATTGTGTTAAGACTTAAATTAGCACCATTCCAACATTAAAAGATTTAATATACTATTTCTCAAAGCTTAATACAATTATTGCCCTTCAGCTTCCTAGGCAACCTGTCCCCATCACCTACACATCTAAAGAATAGCAACAGAAAAAATGTTTTTACCTTCTTATTTCCACCTCCAGGAACATGGGTGATGTTATCTAATGACCCAATTTTTGATTGCACTTTATCTTTGAAATCCAGTTTCTCAGATTTCATCTCTACCACTCCACCACCTAAAGAAAAATGAGCAGGATTAACAGATATCAAAAGGAACATATAATGATGACTTCTGAAGGAAATACTTTTCTATGTTTATGTTTGTGCATGTTTCTTTCCCTCAAGCAAGTGTTGTGCTTATTTGCTTATGTATCTGAATATGAGTTCTGTCCAATATCCAAATTCAGTTATGCAAGTCTCACACGATTTACAAAGAAATTTTGGATCTTGAAATTTACATTTAGTACTGTAGTCATAGTTGTAGTAGTAGTAGTAGTAGTAGTAGCAGCAGCAGCAGCAGCCTAGCTACAATATGCATTCTAAATTCAAAATAATGAAATGTGTTTTACTGAAAGGTAAAAAGAAAAGAAAAACAAATTGGTGTGCAATGAATTTGTGCTTCAAATCACGAAACATGTCTTAGTAACAGCTACAGCTTTAGGGAAATAATTTTAAAAATAAATGTTACTAAGCAGGATCTTCACATGCAGCACTTTTAATAATCTAAACTGATGAACCCCAATGTTTCTACATGGCCCCTTTTCTCTAGCTTCCTGTTTTCTAGACCCCTATATAAATAAGAAATAAAAGCAGGCAGGGTTTACATTAAGACTCAAAGAATTACTGGATAAAGTTTATTCCCAGAGTAGACTGCATTCCCTACTAAAAGTCTGAAAAATGGTGTTCTAAATTCCAGTAGAAAAGTTTGGGGCACATCAAGGAAGGACTTCCAGGTTTCAACAACACCGCACCCAAAATGTTTCCCTTGAAAGGAAGACATTTGGAGTGATTCCTATAGAAACCACTTGGGTGAATTTGTTGTTCATTTAATTTTACAGTTAATTAGACATTTTTTCCTGATGTTCTGGACTAACAAATGGATAAGAATTCTGTAAATGACAGCATCCAGTGTTTTGCAGACACTCAGTTAAACAACAGCAGGGATAAACATATGGAAGGAATAATTTCTCTGACCTCATCTATCAATTGTAATTATTCCCTGTTCTCTAAATAACTCTATATCCCTTGCAATTATCTTTATTTTTTTCATCTCAGTATTTTAAAAGCAAAATAAAAATAAAACTAACATGTACCTAAGGACAAATAACACAATATATCTTACAAAGATACTTTAAAAATAAAATACAAAGACATCAAAGTCACCTGGTTTGTGATGAATGTTATCCAGAGATCCACATTTGGACGTTACATGGCTAAGATCCACTGGTTTGTATACAATTTGTATCTGTGAGAAGAAAATGAAAAAAACAACAACTGTACACTATGGGATTGGAATTTATTTTAAATTAAAAAAAAATACCCAAAATAGGCTGAAAAAGTGAGACATACAAAATACTGGAACTTGTTTGGAGAAGAAACACAGTTGGAAGAATCATTTAACCAAGCAAGACTGAACAAAAGCTTTCTGCAAGAAACTGTGAAACCAAAAAGGATATATGTTATCAAAGATTCTCACAAGCATGCACAGATCCACTTTGACTTTAAGAAGATTCATTTAAAGATTCATGGGAAAATAAGAACCAATATAAAAGCAAAATACCCATAAAATAGTCGATCCCATGTTTTCAAATAAAGTATCTGTTCTAAAAGTTAATTATCTTGGTTTTTAGAATTAACTCATAGTTCTATATGCCTTTCACATTCATGTTTGTTCCAGAATTTTTTTTTATTTTTAATAGCATAGGAGTCCAAATATTACACTCATTTATGTGCTATCCATATAATTAGAGTTACAATATTTCACAAAGAAAGCCATATTTTAAAAATAATTGTTGTACTCATCTCTGAAGATCTCACTATTCTTGCACAATAATCCCTTATGTAGCATACACACTGCATTTCCACAGCATGCAAAAACTATTATACCTCCAGAAGATGGAGATTTGAAACTGAGGGCGCTTAGATGAAAGTAGAAAGTTGAGAGGAGAGAAAAAAAAGAGAGGTGTAATCAAATAAGCTATATCACAGAGAAATTATTTAAAAGCACAACAAGAGAAACTGAGCTAAATACCTTTTTTGATGTAAAACTTAACGTATATGTCCACAAAACTGAAAGAACAGAAATAATCAATGTGCATTGAAAAGGCTGGGGGGGGGGGGAAGGGGAGATAATTAATTTTTTCAAGGATCTTTTTAAAATGCAACTGAAAAAGCATTTGGAACAATGTGGAATTATAATCCCATTATAGCAGGGTCAAGTTATCCAGAAATAAGACATGCACAAAAGGCACAAATATAAACAAAAATACTTACTAGCAGTTATTAGGTTACAACAAATGACACTGCAGGAAGGCATACAACTGGAGAAAAGACATAAGTCCAAAGGGTGGGGATCAAATCCATCTTTGCTGTGCATTTTGCTCCAAAGTTGAGCAGGTACCAAGATGATGATTACCTTGCAACCCTCAAGACAGGATTTCTAGACATTAGAAACTGAACAACCTCCATCACAGGAAGCAACCATAGTCCTGAGCTCAGTGATGCTGTTATGCTATGGTGGAACTCAGTGAAGGCAATCATAATTACAAGTCACAACTCTTCTCTGGCTTCCTTCTCCTATAGGGATGCATTGGGGAATTTTTTTGGGGAGGGGAGGGAAATGTTCTTCTCTGCAGCCCCAAGCAAGATACAGCCCATTTTCATAACTTGGTGTTTCTTCTGCCAGCTTTTCTCACCATCTTTGTTACTGTTCTGTTCAGTTTCCAGTTATCACAATGATAGACAGATGGACAAACAATATCCTAACCCTTTACATAATTTCTTTCCAATATTTTTTTGGATTGGGAAAAATAAAAAAGGTATTTATAATTTAGACCAGTATAATTTTGTCAGTCCATTTACTTATTCAGGGATGATGGCCTGAGTTAGAAAGGCTATAAAATAAATTCTCAGGCTGCTGACCAACTAAGGTAGGGTATCAAACTGGCGGCCTGCAGGCCAGATGCGTCATGCGCAGGCCATGCCCACCCTGGCTCCGCAAAGGCAAAAAATGTTGTGATATATCACGTGACGCAATCGAGCTTGACACTTGTGAGCTAGAGCAGGGGTCCCTAACCCCTGGTCCGTGAAGCAGTATCAGGCCATGGCATGCCAGTAACCGGTCCGCATAAACAAGGAAAGCCCCATACACAGGATGCAGGCAGCACACAAAACCATGCCCTCTCTGGTCCGTGAAAAAACTCTCTCACGTAACCAGTCCCTGGTGCCCAAAAGGTTGGGGGACCTCTGAGCTAAAGGAACATTTCAGACTCTTATATTAATGGGGTGTATTTGAACATGTTCACCCATACCCAAAAAAATTCAGTGAGATCTGAATGAATTACCTGTTATACAACCGTCTGACCTCACTTCTATGTCACATTACTCAAGCAGAGGCCATATGTTAAGAGCATAATCTTCCTCAAACCAGACAAAAGGTCTACCTTTGTAACTCATTTTTCACACAAATATTCCCAAAAATATTTAAGAAAATACCCAGGTCAATTTTATTTTTAAAATTATCACTGAGTAACTATGGCTTGCCAATTAAAAGAAAAAAAGGGGAGGTTTTAAAAAAATCTTGAGACAAAATGACATTGTTTCTTTAGATCAGGGGCAGGAGAAACTATGGCCTCTTTATGACTTGTGGACTTCAACTCCCAGAATTCCGGAGCCAGACATACTGGCTCATGAATTCTGGGAATTGAAGTCCAAAAGTCATAAAAGAGCCATAGTTCCTCCCCCCCTGCACTTAGATGCCACAATTCTTTCCTACTTTACTTTCTTTTACTTTCTTTCCTCAAAACCCAATGCAATTACATAGATCATAAGAGGTGCTTTCTTCTGTAAAATGTGATGCCCAGTACCTCATCCTCTCAAACCTCCCTCTAGCCATTCTATTCCCCGAGGAAGAATTTCATCTCCCTGGCTATTTGTCCCAAAATGTAATGCCTACCTCAACATCCAAAATCAATGCCATTCTCTCTTCTTCTCTGTTGAAAGGCTACAAATCACTTCTTTTAAGGAAACTCACTTTCTAAGGAAGGATGCAAGTCACCACACAGACTGTAGCCCTCCACTTATATTAACAGGAGAAGAATGATATTCTTCCCGTTTTCCTTCACAACTTTGCTGCTGTGGTAGGTAGCCAGTCTTTGGTTTCACTTCATTTTGACTCTCTTTCCCGTACGTTTATTCATTCAGTGTGCTTGGTAAACTGGTAAGGCAGGAGCAGCAGACGCTTCACTGAAATGGGGGTAGCACACAGCAAGGATAGAAAGTACGTATATATCAAGTGTGGGTGTATAATGCACATTGACCTGATAGACAAAGGGGAATAAGGAAGGACGAGGACAAGGAACAACTGAAAACAAATTGTCATTGTCACTGTCTGTAAGCCTCACATTGTAGACATTGTCCACAAGTTCTATGTCTAGAATTTAGAAATTAACCTCCTTCAAAACTTACTTCGTGAAATTTGATTTGAGAGACATGCTTAGAGAGATCTAATGAAAAATGTTTTTCGTATTCACTCATTTTTACAGATTTGCTGCTATGGGAACAACAGTACTGTCATAATTTAATTCCCTCTGCAGACTCTAATAACGTAAACAGCATTGGCTAAATTTCAAGACATTGTAGGGAATGCTACATATAATGCAAAAGAAGAGTAGCTTTTTAAAAGCAATCTTTTAGAATGACGTTTATAGAAATTGTTGCAGAGGCAAAATCTAATAATAAACACTCTCAGCTTCCATATATAGTAGATCTATACAGTAATAAACTCTCTTCTATTTCCTTTTCTTTTCAAAATCTGGGCAGTACTTAGTGGCCTATGGTAACTAAATACAGCATTATTTCAGCTATGTTTATAATGTGATCAACTGACTACATACTATTATAATTATAATTATAGAAGTAGCCTTTATAGTTGTATAACGAAAATAAAAATGTTAAAAACTATACCCACAAATAATCATTGTAACTGTACATGTGGAGTTGCCAATAATGGGAGAAAGGTCACAAAATTAGTTTGAGAAAATAGAATCCTAAGGGAGAAATAGTGTGTGAGGATGAATTGCAGCCCTGTATGGCACACAAATAAGCCAGACATCACTATGCTAGAATAAAAAAGTTAGGACCTAGGAAAAAAGGTGCCTTGTTCATTGTTATTTTATGAAGCCTACTTTTAAGTATTCATGAACTACATCAAGGGTCCTCAACCTTGGTAACTTTAAGACTTGTGGACTTCAACTCCAAGAATGGCTGGCTGAGGAATTCTGGGAGTTGAAGTCCACAAGTCTTAAAGTTGCCAAGGTTGAGGACCCCTAAACTACATAATGTTAACCAAAATCCCTCTTAGAAATTGTACACTTTTGCTTATATACTTTTCAGTCTCTGAATTAGAGAGTGCAGATACATACATTAAAAGCATGACACTAATCCAAGGACACCTTGTATGTTTTCATTAAATTTTTATCCAGCGCTATCTTTTTGAAATTTTTAATGATTATTTTTTAAATGCCAACTATTAAGATCATTTTCTCCACTGCAGACAAATGTCACAATTATGTCAGCTGATAAAACACAGAAACAGATAACATTGTACAAATCCAACATCATGCAAAGTGTTCTTGAAAAGACAAACTAGTAAACAGACTAATAATGCAAACAATGCAAGTTTAATTAGTAAATTAATTTTTTTTCTTTTACAAAACATGCTATTAAATGTGTATTTCAAGTATCATACACATATGCCCTAAAACTTTGAGTTGGAAGATTAAATTCGGAATCTCAGGGTAAAGATCACTGCAAATTGTAAAAAAACCCCAAAAACCTGGCATTCTTAAGGTGCTTCCAGACAAAGCTTATTGTAACAAATAAAAATGCATTTATCAACTTACCTCTTGAGAATTGATAAACGGGGGGTGGGTGGGAGGAGAGGGAGGGAAAAGTGGTGAGAATATTAAGGAGAGCTACACATGTAAATTCATACTCTGAATCCCCCCTAAAATTCTATGAGTGACAGCAGCACCATAAAAGCCTAATCTGGAAGCACCTTTGCTTGCAGAAGAAGTACAGAAATACACAGTTTTTAGCATCTGGTGAAGGCTCAAAATTCAATATTAGATAGATCTTTTTTGATTAGCCAACAAGATTCATAAGACATCCGTGTCTTCATTTCTTATAAAAATAAATTAAGAAATGGAGCAGGGCTATCAAGAAATGAGAAAAATTACTATCATAGTCCAGAAAAATCCTGAGATTTGGTAAAGATAGATAGATAGGTAGAAGATATATTTTTCTCTCCACTACTTCACTAGTAAGTCTCTGGAAATTTTATATTCAGTATAACTAAATAAGGGATATTATGGGAAGGGATAGTAAGAATGAATTGGCTTGCTTGAGCCCCTAACAAGTTATGTTGTCCCAGAGAGCATTAATTTCTACACTGAAACACTACTCTTAACAGGTGAGGCCTGATTTGCCACAGATCCAACTTTGCCACAGATCCAATGACCCAGTCTATTGATTCTATACAACATCTGACACTAAATTCTACTTTTTCTACATTCCTCATGCTTTAAAAATCACCAGTTATAGAAGCAAAACAAATCATGTAAAAAAAACCCTGTAAACAATAATGTGCTTAATTGCACATTCTGGGTTAAGGGAACATGCTTATCCTTTAAAAAGAAAAGAAAAAAAATATGTTTCAGATGCAGAACATCTGATTTACCATTTTCACGAGTCCTCCAGAAAAGCACATATTGTTCATCAAATTTCTAGATTTTTATCTTTTGTTAACATCTTCCTCTTTCCCTAACTGAACCGGACAACACATTGACCAGAAGCCTGAAAACTATGAAATTAAAAATGACTACCTTACAGTATTATTTTTGAAAAATAGCCAATTAATCCTGCACATATTGCCACACACAGACTCTGCTGGAGGTTTAATCAAGCCATATCTTTCCTAGTAGGAGGTTAATTTATATATGTTATATTTAAGTGTGTTACCAATGGCTGGCTGGCTGAGCAAGCAGCATTGGCATTTTGGGATTAATGCAGAATTCATGCCACTAATAATAAGTTATTTTATTATAGTGCATTGAATGGTGTGAAGGTACTCACACTGCCTCCTCCTGGGATATGTTTGACATTATCCTTTGATCCACACCTGGATTGGACATGGCTAAAGTTCAGCTTCTTATTAACCACCTGCACCTTTGATAGTCAGAAAAAGAACGTAAGTGACACCTACTGCCAGCCAAAGATACAGTGCAAAGGGTTTCTCTATGTATAACAGTAAACTTAGAAGAAAGAAGAAACAGAAAATGTCTCCAAGGCATTTTTCAGCGACTTGGTTTAACAAATGAAACCACACATTTCAGCTCTGCAGAAGTGAGCAACTGGAAAGCAAGCTTTAAATTAATATTTACAAAGTATTTGTATAAGTTGAAGAGTAACTTACATATTTTATCAGTACTATGCCAAATTTAGTGTAACTTTTAATATCAATGTGGGGCTCTGTAGCCCCCACAAGCAAATACCTGGATATCCCACGACTCACTGGATATATCTTTGATCAGCACAAGGAAAAACAACATTGTAACATACTGATGAAACTGGAAAAAAAACATGAAGCAGACGTCTCTTGCTACATATGCCTATTTTCAGTTTGTTTGTGCATTCTTGCTTATTGGACTTGAAAAAGTATTCAGGGCTGGTATATGACATGCAATTTTAGCATGACAAGTGTAATTGGGTAAGTATACCCACCATATGAAAATGGCTTGTGTCTGCAGAGTGAAAGCTGAAATCAAATGAAAGTTTTTATTAGACTGAAAAATCATCCCTGGATCCTGCCATTTTGGATATCCCCCAATATACAACTTGTTGGAGAAACATTTTGAAGAATCCACGGAGCATATATTACAGAGAATTCTGGATGAAACAAATTATTTTGATCCATTTTTATCTTTTCAGGCTTCAGATCTGGATGTGGAACTGAAATAATATTGGTCACTCTAGTGGATGACCTTTGTCAGGACAAAAATGTGGGGGTTGTAACCACTGCATCTCTCTGCAGTGAGAGTCACTTTAGCCAATCTACACTGGTGCTGCAGTAACTGCCCATTTGTTTCTTGATATGAGTCAAACTGCTGTTAATTAAATTTTACATAGCTTAGGTCAAGATAATTTTGGGGATCACTTGCTTCCCATTAACAGTAAAAAGGAATGCTCCCATTTCTTCCCTTACATTTGGGTTATGAGACAAATAGTTGTAAAGAAGCATACTTTTCCTGTGGCAGCCTCTATTTTGTGGAAATATTTGCCATCCGAGGATCAATTGGCCCACTCACACCTTACCTTTAGGAAGACAGTGAGGAGCATACTTTTTATTGCACATATATTATGTATAAGCTATCTTAAAATATTTTTGAATAGCTTGATTTTGTGAGAACGGGAATAAAATAAAAGGAAGCAGACAAAGCACTTTCAGAGTGGGAACTGAATCTTCTTCTGAAACTGGTTGTACATCCTGCTGGTACCCATGCCATGGTTTCCTGGGCATGATACAGTTATTCAAACAATCAAGTCAGCATCTGCCGTGGGGACCAGATAACCAACATTGGTCTTCTTTTTAAATAACACAAAAAGAAGCATTGAGCAAACTACATACTATTGCTACTTCTGTCGACAATAACCTTTTTTCCTCTTTCCTCTCAGTAATAATAATAATAATAATAATAATAATAATAATAATAATAATAATAATAATAATAATAAGAAGAAGAAGAAGAAGAAGAAGAAGAAGAAGAAGAAGAAGTAGTAGTAGTAGTAGTAGTAGTAGTAGTAGTAGTAGTAGTAGTAGTAGTAGTAGTAGTAGTAGTAGTAGTAGTAGTTGGAAGATATCTTGGAGGTCATCCAGTCCAACCCCCTGCTCAGGCAGGAAACCCTATATACCATTTCAGACAAATGGCTGTCCGGTCTCTTCTTAAAAACTTCCAGTGTTGGAGCATTCACCGCTTCTGTACTCTGAGACAGCATGGAGAAGGAATGGTGGTAAGTGAATGAATCTACAAATCACCATCCAAGGAGCAACAATTATTGGTAAGCTCAACTTCTCCAACTTATTTTTGGCCTCTGACTAGTAGAGGTACACTTGGCAAATATGTTTACAGTATCTGCAGGCAGAATGGATCTCTTAAGGAAGAACAAAAGTTAAGTATCATCAAGAAGCATCATCCAAATAATCAGATGAAGTACTATGCAACGATCAATGTTTTTGACTGTGGCCGATTCTGCAAAAGACAGGAGAAGAACAGGAGAAAGAAACACTTAAAGAAGTAGCTATAGGACAATGACAAGCTTTTATTACAGACTGGTTAAACTACAAAACTGTTGAGAAAAACTTCTGATGAAAAATTCTAGAAAAAATAAACTGGGACACAGGGGGAAAAAAATTCAGATCTGGAGATAGATCTGGCTGAAATTAGGTCCCATTTCAAAAGTAGCTGGACATAGAGATGGTAGACCACTGTGAGTTGTGATTTTAGGTGCAAATGGATTAGCAGGATTCTGAGAATCTGACCCTATCAAATGAACCACTACAAATAAGAAGGGATGAAATATCAGCTACAAGCTTTTATAATCAGATGTAGCATATTCAGGGGAAGCATATTTCTCTTTTCCTGTTCAATTGAAATTCTGAATCAATTGGTTCCAAAGGTCAAGTTTGAAATAGAAAGAATTTTCCATATTGACAGAGACCAAAGAGTACAAATAACATAAATGAATACAGTAAGTTTGAGGGAAATAATATTTACTATATGGTCTTCTGGGAAGTAGGCTAACAAGAGTGGAATTTCTGTCTGTTATAATTAGCTCCCCAATTCTCCTATGATGTAGCAATGGTGAACGTGCAAAAAAGAAAAAGTGATGTAAACTGGCCTAAGTTGTCTCTGAAGGACATCTGATAGAAAGGTCAAATGTACATGCTTTGAGTTCAGTTAATGTTCAGGAAACAATGTTGTAAAACTGGAATTATCAATAAGGCAAAATGGAGTATTGGGTAGGAGAAGAACATCTGTTCTTTTTACACTCTTTTCATTTCTTCATTTTTACTGTTGTAAGCCGTGTAGGGTAGCCCCTCAGTGGGATAGGCAGGAAATAAATTTAATAAATAAATAGGCGTAAGCAATAAATCTTCTTAACTGGAACTTAACATGCGGTCCTCATTCTTCATACCTGACATTAATCTAGTCAACTAATGGTCAGCTTTAAATTGGCTCTTGATAAGTGTCAACAGAATTTAAGCGGGGGGGGGCTGAATTGGATTGCTTATGGCAATGTAACAACTCCAAATTGATTCCTCTCTTGACTCCACCCCCAGGCTCTGCGTTTACTTCTCCTACAGTACTATGTGATCAAACTACAAGGTCAAAATACAGTTCAGGCTATTTATATTTAAATTTTTAAAATATTTAAAAAAATATTATGTCATCCTGTCTTGTGGAATAGAAGCTGCTTGGACTGAATGCAGACAAGCCCAATGACCTAGAATTGATGAGATGCTAAGAAAAAATAACAAAATTGTGCAATACACATGACTGAATTATCAGCAAGCATCCAATTGGAAGCTAACCTTAAATGATGCAAAAATGTGTATTAACATGTCATTAACAGAATTGGTATAAAAGTGCTTTTAATTTTTCACCACTATTATGTGATTGCATTAATACCACATCTAAAAAATAGAAGAAAATGTTAAGTAAATTAAGAAAGAGTAACCATAAAATTATATCAAATAGAAAGATCCAAACAGCATCTTATTTTTAAAATTGTTTTTCAATACTCTTTAATTCAAGTCTTGTTGTAGGAATATTTTATTTCCTTAAAATAGAGATAGAAAGTGCAAAGTAAAAGAATCTAACACAATCCTTCTCAAAAGGATAATAACACTTGGTTAAGTGTTAACGAAGTATAGATTTATGACAAATGGTTTGCCAATCCGGTATACCACTGCATAAATTAAAATAAAGCATTTTTAAAAGACTAGTACTACAAAAGTAATCTAAACAAAGTAAAACTATACTGTTTTCAAATCCTTCCTAACACAGTCATAGCTGGGGGAAAAAATATTTCCAGGCAAAAAGGTGCTTTGGAGTCATAAGCTGCTAACCATATGCACCTTCTCCCACGATTGAGTTGCATTTGTGGAGGAGAGCTGTGTGATCCTGAAAAACATGCAGCTGTTTTAAGAAAGTGTAGGTAAATGCTACATGAATACTTGCAGATGTTCCAAAATTCCTTTATACCTTCTATCTGAAACCCCACTAAATGCATGATTTAGGTTCTCCACCTGATGGATATACATGGGAAATGCATAAGAGTGATTGACATGTTCTTGTAAATCGATAGGTACTACAGTATGTACCCGTTAAGAATGAAGCACTAAAATTGTCTACACTTAATAAAAATCCAGAGAGCAGCAGCAAGTGAACATAAGAGGATGGAAATCACCACCAGAGGCACCAAAAAAGCAGCCTCTTCTATCAGCCTATCAATGAAGTTATTCATATTTAATGTAGTGCCCTCTGATCATTAAAAATGCTGGTATTTGAAACTGTATTCAGTAAAATGGCTTTGGAAACTCGGACAGAAATTACTAACTCCCAGAGATTGATGATGATGAAGAAGAAGAGGAAGAAGAAGAAGAGGAGGAGGAGGAGGAGGAGGAGGAGGAGGAGGAAGAAGAAGAAGAAGAAGAAGAAGAAGAAGAAGAAGAAGAAGAAGAAGATGATGATGATCATTAAATAGGGAATTATATTACTCTAAATTCTAAATACTTTGTTATATTGTTTTGATTGCCTGATTTTTTAAAAAAACATTATCTTTTAACATAATGGCATGATGATGAACATTTCAAGTAGGGTGTTAATGAGCCTGATTATTAGAATCAGAAAAAAAAGGTTTCTCTGTTCCTGCTAGTAACATCATCAAAATATAACATTAGATCCGGAGAGAGATTCAGAGGGCAGGACTATAACATACCTGGGCTGAAATAAAGTATTATTTGTTCTTCTTAATATTCTAGCAATAAAACGACCTTCCTATATAAAAACCACTCTGTGTCTTATCAGGCTTCCTTGCTAGAACACACCTACTTTATGGGCAAGATGAGACGCCTGCTCCATTCAAGATCCTGCTGATCTTTAATTCTCAGTAACCTCAGCCAGTACAGTCAGATAGAGACTGAATTATTGAATTACTCTTCAGTATAATTTTGAGAGGAGCAGGATCTTCACATGTGATGTATATAGTGCTGTCTTGTTGCTGTTGTGATTAGTGCTTCCACACATAGCTTTAATGGCCTGTGTTCTAATCAGAGCAACATATGTTCCATTCACTTCACTGCTTTTGTACATGCTCAGTTCCCATGTATTTTCTAATTTAGAAGGAATCCTTATCATATAGTAGTAGTAGTAGTAGTAGTAGTAGTAGTAGTAGTAGTAGTAGTAGTAGTAGTAGTAGTAATAATAATAAAAAGTTGGAAGGGACCTTGGAGGTCATCTGGTCCAACCCCCTGCTCAGGCAGGAAACCCTATATCATTTCAGACAAATGGCCGTCCAGTCTCTTCTTAAAAACTTCCAGTATTGGAGCATTCACCACCTCTGGAGGCAGGTTGTTCCACTGGTTAATTGTTCTAACTGTCAGGAAGTTTCTCCTTAGTTCTAGGTTGCTTCTCTCCTTGATTAGTTTCCATCCGTTGCTTCTTATCCTGCCTTCAGGCATCTTGGAGAATAGCTTGACTCCCTCTTCTTTGTGGCAGCCCCTGAGATATTGGAACACTGCTATCATGTCCCCCCTCGTCCTTCTCTTAACTAGACATACCCAATTCCAGCAACCGTTCCTTATATGTTTTAGCCTCCAGTCCCCTAATCATCTTTGTTGCTCTTCTCTGTACTCTTTCTAGAGTCTCAACATCTTTTTTACATCGTGGTGACCAAAACTGGATGCAGTATTCCAAGTGTGGCCTTACCAAAGCATTGTAAAGTTGTATTAATACTTCATGTGATCTTGATTCTATCCCTCTGTTAATGTTATGAACACATATCTTTTCAATAATGTCAATATTACTTAACCAATCATCTCACATACATGGGCTACAACATCATCAATTTTGAGTGTTTGCATTCTGCCAGGTGAAGGTAGCTCATAAAGCTGAGAAAGTCTCACCGGCAGGGAATGCAATGCTGGGATGGCAAAGAGAGAAAGGTACACCCTCTACTAACGCTGGCCTGCATATCTGTTTCCACACAAATATAAACCATGTAAGCTTTACCTTTCCACCCCCAGGTTGATGCTTTAAGTTCTCAGTAGAACCAATTTTGGACTTGATATTCTTCAGGTCTGGCATGGGGACCGGAGCTGTCTGCAAGCGGCTCTTGGCAGAAGAAGGAGATTTTGGTGGTGTACGAACCACTGCAACCTTCTTGGGCTCCCTGTTTGGTGGAGTTGGCAAGGAAGGTGTGCGAGAGCGACTGCCGGGGGTTCCTGGAGATCCAGGACTGCTGTACCCACTTCTTTCTCCAGACTTGGTTGGCTCACCTACAGTTTGAGATTGTACGGATTTTAAGTGCTCATTCTAAATTTTATTTTTTACTATTCAATAAGCATGAAATATCCACATAACATCAAGAAGATAATGCTGTATGGTTCTATTAAGCTATTTTGCACCCATAAAAATTGTCATTGCAGAATGTAGTCCACATCCAACAATATAAACAGTGTGTTCTTCTGAGTAATAATTTCATTATGCCATTGTGTCATTGCAAATGTACAACTCTGTTATAATTGCATCGTAATTAACAAATTGGTGGGGTCTTCGGTGCTTGGTGGATTTCTTGCAGACATTTCATTACCAAATTAGGTAACATTATCACTGCTAGCTGATTGTCATGCATTTTCAATAAACCCGGAATGTGTTACATTAAACTACATTTAAATATTTCCACTATGGAAGTTACAAATTAGAGATTGTGTCTTTTTCAATGCTTGCAAAGTCCAAATAACAAAATAAAATATAGATGTCCCAACCTTCTAGAGTAAGTTTCTCCCAAGTTCCTATTGGTCCTAATTTAGTAATCTTCAGATTTACAGTGAAGATGGCCAACTGAAGATACACCCTGTGAAGGCTCCCGGGAGTTCCCTGAAGGGGTTTTCTCTGGATTGTCGCTTTTTCAACTTGCTAAATAAGGAATCAACATTTCTTTAGCTTATATGGCTCTCCTAGATTAGGGAGAGTCCTAGAATCACAAGATCCTCCACATACTGTGTTTCCCCGAAAGTAAGACCCGACCTTATATTATTTTTGCCTCCAAAAAAGGCATTAGGTCTTGTTTTGGGGGGATGTCTTATATTTTTTATGACACCTGCCTTGCCTCACCACAGCGGCACCTACAGCCATGTCCAGTAGGAGCCTGCGTGGCTGCCAGCCCACTTCTGCTGCGGCCGCTTGCGACAGGAGGCTGTGCAGCACATTGCGCCGCTGCCGCTATGAGACAGGTGGGGGAAGAGGTGGAGCTATCCCATGCGCCACGCACCTGCTTACTTCAACCCCCCCCAGCCAGGCCATTCCTTGCTCAGCGACCTTCCCTTTCATTCCCCTCCCGAGCCGGACTGCCATGCTATGGAGGATGGGTGGGATAGGCCTGGTCCCCCTCCGCCGTTTCAGAGCCAGTGGGGAGTGACAATGAGAGTCTCCACTGCTGCTGTGCACTGCTGGAGGGGCTTTCTTCATGCTTCACCCCACAGATCACCTGCCGGGAAGCAACCACCACCTCCTTCTCCTCTGCCATCTCTCCTGTGACTTGCGTCTTGACCGGGCAGCGCAAGCCACCCCTGCCACCTCCCTCCATCAGTCAGACCTTCCAACTTCTCACGAGATCTTTTTTTCCCCACAAGACATTGGAAGGTCTGACTGTATTTTCTTTAGTCCCACAAACTCCATTTCCCTGCTGCAGGAGAGAAACGCGCCAGAGCTGGAAAGCAGGTTAATGAAGAAATGCTTTTGGGAAGAGGGAGGAACTGGGCGGTGGTGTGCCAAACTCTACAGCAGCGCCAAAAGGAGAACCAGCAGGAAACAGGGCTGCCATTTCCAGACTGGAGAAGGGAGATGTGGGGCGATGCAGGGTGGCAAGCAAGTACTCTTCTCTGCTCTGCATTGCTCCATAGAGCTGCTCCCCTCCCCGTTCTCCCTTCTCTCCAGTGGGAGCAACAGAGAACTGGTGGAGGGAGGTAACAGGGGATGCTTGTGCTGCTCGGTCACAGCATAAGCCATAGGACAGTTGGTGGAGGAGGTGGCTGGTACCAGGCAGGTGACCTGTGTGGTGAAGCTCGAAGAAAGCCCCTCCAGCAGCGCACAGTGGCAGTGGAGGCTTTTGCCGTCACTCCCCCCTGGCTCCGAAATGGCAGAGGGGGACTGGGCCTACCCCGCCCATTCTCCGTAGCATGGCAGTCCAGCTTGGGAGGGGAGTGAAAGCGAAGGTCACTGAGCAGGAATGACAGGCTGAGGGGCCCTGAAATAAACGGGTGCGGGGCCCGTGGGGCAGCTCCAACCCTTCCCCCACCTGCCTCACCTCGTTGTGGCGGCAGTGGCACAGCATACGCTTTCCTGCCCAATGCGGCAACAAGGTGGGACAGAGTGGGTGGGGTCCTAACTAGGGCTTATTTTTGAGGTAGGGCTTATATTAGGCCCACCCCCAAAAATTAGGGTAGGTCTTATTTTCGGGGTTGGTCTAATTTTCAGGGAAACACGGTAGTAACAGTCTGCAAGTAGCAAGGAGTTGTGCTTCCAAGTGAGCTGCTGAGCTTTTCAGCTGGGGGGGGGGGGCTGCAATCACTTTATTGTTGAAAAAAGCAGCCATTCTGAAATTTATTTTTCAAACAGATAATCAACTGTGCCTTTCATTTCTTAAACACTTTTAGGGATTATTGTCTTTATTGAGTTAAAAGGGGCTCTCTTCAGCCACAGCCTGTTACTTCTTTTTGAAGATCTGCTCCATTTTGGGGACTTCTTTATTGTTAAACCATAAGAAAGACAGCTGCTCATGGCAAGCTAAAATAAGGAAGCATGGAGTGTTTTTATTTTTAACTTTGATGGAAAAACATAAAGGTAGAAAGTTTTGGTTTTTATTTTACTATTTTTAAGTAATTTGTAACTTGGTTTGCTTTGTTGTGAGTGGCTAAAACTTTCCAATATTCATGAACTCTGGCCAGCAATTCTTAAGTGATTTACAAAAAAATGACTCTTTGACCACAAGAGGGAGTTCAGAAGATGGAGCATGGATCTGAGCAAATTATTAGATATTGTTTGAAAAATTCTTAAATAAAAGAATTATTCATTTTATAGATCAATTATGTTCTAAGGATGTTATAAAAACTACTCAAACTACTTCAGAGATGCAACTATGTGTAGAAAATTATCAAACGATTGAGGAAATTTCACAAGTAGCTGAGAATTTCACAAGTAGCAAAGGATCCAACCACAACTCTGGAATATAAATCTGACCCAAATCTTTATTATGATGATGATTTAAATGTAAACCTTCCAGCACAATTGAAAGAAGAGTTCCAAGAAAATCTGCAACTTCCAAGAGGATAAGTTTGGAACTTTTTCTTTATGGATACTAACAAACTTGAGAATTTCTTGAGAAAAAGATAAGTATAAAAAGATAATAACTTGATCGACATTCCAGAGAAGAAAAAGATTTTATTTTACAAAGAAAAGTGGGAAGGAATAACTTAAATTTAATTAGTTAATTGGAGTTAGGATGGATTTTTACCAGTTTAATATATGTAATTAAATTTTTTTTTAATGTAAAGTGGGTTTGATTTTTTTCCCCTTTATCTATAATACTAGAGTAATTCCTAAAATTTGTAAAATATTTAAAGTGTATTTGAAAACAATCTGTTATGAGGAAGTTAAAAAAAGATGTATTAGAATTTATTGATTTTACAAATATTTTTAAACAAAAGTTTAGAGTTTTAACATGGATGTAAATAAGTTTATGATTAAAGAATCTGAAAGATTACAGTGAATTTTACTAATATAAATGATGATAGTCTATAAAGATTAATATGTGCAAATACAAATATAATATTTTCCACAGAAAAGAAAACAAAGTAGAGATGGTTAAATTGATTCCTTTATTCAAAGAAAAGAACATATCCAATTTTGTTTTTATCTGGAAACCGCTTCTGGATTTTGTGCTTGTAATGGAAAAATAAAACTTTGTGGATTAGATATGTGTGTTGTTACAGAAATGGCTAGTATATATTATTGTATAAAAAGTTGAGTTTTTAATGTTATTCTCTTCTACTGTGCTAAAGAGTTGGAAGTCAACATCCTGTTTTTCCTTTATCCCTTTCTACTCTACACTCTCCCCTCCCTTAGTTTCCATTATTTTTATTTTCCTTTGTATTTTTATATTATGATAAACTAAGAAAATTTTTGAGCCCAAATAATTTAGTCAAATTGTCAAATTGTAGCTGTTCCAACAAGACTTTGGAGATTAATATTTGCATTTTGCCTGCCATTTGTTTAGCATTAACATACCCTAATTTTACATTATTTGTAATAAATGATATTATTTTTATGACATAGATTGCAAATTGTCTGCAGATTATTGACTATGAATGAAAAGAAACAGTGGAAATAAATGAATAAACTTAATTGTTAATTGCATCCCACTGTTTATTTATTTGGAAGTTTTAAGTGGAACCACATTGTTAGTGCAGCAAATATCGGCTTTATAAATATCCAGAAAATCCTACACGTCACTGATCCAGTATTGCATGCTCTGATATTCCTGCTACCCCTACTGTACTGTGATATAATATTCAAGAAACACATTGTATTTTTTATTTGACTCGCAACAGGCTTATTATTCTACTTTCACCTGAGTTGTTCAATAATGTGGATTTTGAAGTTTTAGTTATGATGGATTGTGTTAAATGGGTCAGTACTATGGGTAATAATAGCCAGATATCACATTTGCTCAGTTCTACTGAGCCAAACATTTAACATTTAAACATTTAGTGCTTAACAAAATAATTAAGAAAAATGAAGAGATGTGTGTATGTGTGTGTATGTGTTATGTATGTGTATTTTATTACAGAAGACAAATTATTTTTTTCCTTCACAGGTTCAAAAAAACTCTTGAATATATATATGTGTGTGTGTGTGTGTGTGTGTGTGTTTCAATATACAGTATATGTATCTATCTATCTATCTATCTATCTATCTATCTATCTATCTATCTATCTATCTATCTATCTATCTATCTATATATATATATATCTATATATATATATATATATATATATAGCAACTATTCTTAGCTCAATTCACCATATAGAACTACTATTAGACACTTGTTGTTATTTGAAATCCAGCTGCCAGGGGACTAAGTCCGCATGTTGACATCAATTTAATTTCTAAAAACTGAAAATGTCAGCTAGATTAAGCCAGGATACCTCATGGCCTGCTGTCCCTTTCTGTATGCACCCATCCAGACACTCAGATGAATATCCAGTACTGTGCTCTTTGCCTGTCATTTTGCACTGGGCTGGTAAGCCTCGAGACCCTGGGGGGGGGGGGCGTCCGTACTCCCTTTTCCAGGAACGATGACAATATTCACTATTTTAATTGTAGGTAAATGCCAGTTGAACTAGCGCTCACCCATGATGCTATATCAGCCAATTTAATTTATATATTTAAACTACATTATCATTTTGCCCAAGTGTCTATGCTTCTACAAAATATATTTCACACTGTCTTCACATAGATACCTCTTGTCTTTCCAACTGAAAGGCTGAACACAAAGGTTTTTCACTCCATAATAATGTCTCATACACCAGCTGAAACATCAGTATCAATATTCAGAATCAACAGCATTTTTAGATCAATGCCTGAAAAGTATCTTAGGATTCTTTAAGAATAAAGAAGGAACTAAATAATAATATATATATTTTTACCTCTCTCAGATTTTGCTGCTGTGCTAGGGGGCCTTCTCTGCTCCTTCTTAGCAGCTGAAAGAACAAAAATATTCCTTCACTGAACCATGACTTTTAGTGTCTTTTCAGATCTTAGCGATACATTAGAATAACTACTACAAATTATTGGTGTCATTCTCGGCACTGAAATAAATGAAAATAATAAAGTGATTGCCAAACATTATGGAAGTCACTAAGATCTGTAGATTGTATTATATTGAGAGAAATCTTATGATTACTGAGCTTCATTACCTATTAGGGCTGTGCAGCATTTCAGTTTCAAGGGCACTGGTGCACATGAGAGCACTAATGTAGCATCTGTCCTCATCTCCTTAAAGCAGCTGCATCTCAGGATTGCTCTCAGAAATTATTTTGACAAATTTATTCTGATTGTGGAAATAAAAGAGTGCATATGCTTCTATAAAGGTATCTTCTAGCATTACTGATCATACAACAACTTGTCTTTTCCTTTTTAATTGGGAAAGCAGAAATTGGTTATACTGTAAACAGACCTTAACATTTAGTGTCCGAGACTGTAAAATATAAATCTGGTTTAGAAACATCCTACTTGCCATGATAAATGTATCACTTGAAACCACTGTCATTAAAGAGGTTTCCATGTGACAATTTGACCCCTCTTTGATTAGATGTCTTGCAAAGACCTATGGAAAGCTTTTCCCAACAATATCATCTGTATTTACTGCTTGAGAGTGGTTTCTTTCCTTGCTGTGAACAAATGCAGCCAGGCTCTAAGCAAGGGCTAATTTCTACACTTCACTATTTGATAGGTTGATCGGAAGAAGCATAAGTCAGCTCTGATTTTTCCTGCAACGGCTGCAGTCAGGTCAATGTAAGAAAGCTCTGAGTGTTTGGTGAGCGGAATGAAACAGGCCATGAGGAAGTCCCTTATAATATTGATTCAACTGTGGTACCTTTAACCCTTTCCAAGATAACCTCCCATTTTGAAGATCTTTCCAACAGCATATTTTCAGTCACATGAATTGCCAAGGGTGTCCTGAAGAATGTGTATTTTCCCGAGAAAACACCATAACATTAATTTCATATATTTACATATAAAAATGATTCCAATAAACCAAAGGATCATTTTTTCTTTTTCTTCTATGTGTAACAAAATGAACACATAAATTTATTCTCTTACTGAGGCTCGGTGGTGTCTTAGGAACAGTGGGAGTTTTTGAAGGGATCCGAGACACACTGGCCGGGCTCTTCTGATTCTGTGCCACAGCAGCGCGTGGGGCTGCTATCTTCGATGCACTTTTCATATCTGGACCCTGTAGATACATTAAGAAAGGGAAGAGTTACTATACTGCTAGTGAAGTTTTTAAAAAAGAACAAAAAATAGCTAAAATGCCTCCTATCTTTACGTGGTTTTCAGTCCCCTAAATAAATAAGTTTTCACTTAATGTTGTATGTACTTACTATGATATTACATTTGGATTTTATGCTTTCTGAGTACAAAATGTTTTACTTGCTTTTTCTTCTTTAATTAGTAACCTTGTGAGAGAAATCGCTAATCGTTCTTAGAGGGAATCAAATGTACCTAAACCAAATCAACTTGATGAGGTCTAACAGGCTGCAGTATATCCATTCTCTACATTAATTCCATAGGGTTGTTTTTTTTTCCTGCAACACTGAAATCGGAAACCTAGAAACAGATGACAGTATGACTATTGGCTCTCTATAGTTGAGGGTGACATTATTTTCTCGACTTTTGAAAAACCTGAACAACATTAAATCAAATTTGGGTATAATTAGAGAAGCTAGTTTCAAAAAGATCTATCAGCCTTTTTTTCATTCTACGTCTTTACTGCGAAGCTTGGCAATTGCCAATTTGCTCAAACAGCAAATTCCCACTGAAGAGCATAACTGGCAGTTACTAAATAGAAGCTTCCTTGGCTTCAAATGAATTTAAGGCATTATTTAACTATGTCAAGAAAATGTCAAGAAGTATTTCTAAATTCAGTTATAAAGAGTTGGTGGTCAATGCTAGCCTAGTCACTCAAATGGCAGAGAGTTTGCATTAGCAAGAGATTACTAAATGAGTAACCATGGTGTGACATAATCTATTGAAAAATAATCTTCAGCCTCCAGCCAACAGCAGACTCAGTAACACTGAATATAAGTTTATAAACCAAGTGGCAAATTCAAATAGGAATGAAATAATGCTCCCTCCCTTCTCCCCTGCTTTTCTTTTAAAGTAATTCCTTACCTTGCTGTTTTTTTCTTTTATTCCTGTACTGGTTGATCGGGAGGCGATAGAAGAGATGCATTTAGGGGTGGAAGAGGAGGACTTGGAAGGACTGGAGGGTTTTTTCAAGGGGATAGAACTAATAGAGGAGTTGCGTTTGGGGGTAATGGAAGATCTACCTTGCGAGATTTTGATAGAGGAAGGTATAGATGTCTTTAAAACAAATAAAATCAAACCAAGGGTTAGCGTGGAAAGGGGGGGAAAAGCAATAAACGTAAAAAGAAGATGGTTAAAGTAAAATAAGAATGACTGCTGAGTTAACCATACTGGAATCAAACTAAAAGTTAAATGAAACTATTATTTTCTCCTGACTACAAAAACATAACAAAGGCATATATCCCAGCCCCTTACCCATATTTAAGGAACATCTCACTTTTACAAGGAACATCTCAGGATCTGCAAGTATTTATCAAATTACAGTAAATTTTCAAATGTTCTATTAATTATGTCCATGCTATTAATTATTATTATAAGGTTGCACAATTATAAGCAAGATGATATTTCTCTCCATTCCACAACAAAACCAATAAACAGCCAGGGTTTTTTTTACATTTATTAATGTGGCTCATATAATGTGTCTGAATGATTTTCCTTTTGTACCTATGCTAATTTCAGAAAACTTTTCTGGGGCAAATCATTGCAATATTATCGTTGAAATAGACATTTGGAGGTTCCTATTATGGTTGGGTTCATTCTAGTAATTACATGATCAGCAAATGTTTGATAGTTAAGAGGAAAACTAATTTTAATAGGGACATTTTAGAACTATAAAATTTAAAAAAAACAAGCATTAAATAATTCAGCTAATACAAGACTGCAGCTCTTCCAGTCATGGTTCTTGTCTGGGCTGTTATGTGTCTATAAAACCTGTCCTCCTTTTGAGCCCTATATAAGCAGATTCTATTATTCCTAATTGTACTTTGCAAATGTCAATCACAAGACAAGTCATGAAATCACCTGTACAGCAGAAAAAAGCTGTACAATATTCTTTATTATATGTCCTGTCCAGCTTGTTCTATCCCGGCCCATACTAATTACAGTGGTAGGTTAAACTACAGCAGCACTTTGTTGTTTAGAAAATAAAAATGGCTATTTTGATGCATAGGAAAACAATTTGTTGTTAAGAGATTCTTGTTTCAGATTATGAACTTCTTTTCAAAGGGGGAGAGAGGGGAATTCAGATGAGTTAATAGTAGAACTGGAGAAAGTATCCAGATTTCAAAACAACTTTCTGGATAATCAAATACCAAAAATACATTTAAAGTTTTTTCCTGTCATCACATAGAAAACAGCCTGCTCTCAGAAGAAAAATGTTTCACGAGAGGGGAACAAAAGGGGAAAAAGAATACCTATGATAACCCACTTGTCAGCTTACCTTCGGTTTTGGTTCTTCAGTCCCAATTTCATTTTTATCTCTGCTGTCAATGTGAGCTGAAATAAAAGGGAAAAGCCCTATACTTAGTATGCTTTCTGGGAGAGATAAGTGAAGCAATAAATTATAAAATAAATTTGGAATATAACAAACTATTTGGGCAACTATCACACGCAATTCTCCTTTCTCATTTTAATGCAAACAGCAAGCATGCTTTGTCTAGCATTAAATACTCCGGAAAATATTTTTTTTTAAAAACCCAGCAAAAATCAAGCCAGCTGTATTGAGAACACAAAATACTGTGTTCCCAACCAACTGAAACCATTTTTGGCAACTCCTCCAATGTTTTTGTGTGAAGCTCTGTTTGCAAAGTGATGTCAAGAGCTGGCAAGATCACTTTGTGTCTTTAATGACTATAGCAATGGAGCAGCCTATCAGTATCTTGTCATTTTTTAATACAAATGGATGTAATGCTTTATCTGCTTGTAACTCCTTGAAAAGAGAGCAAAGCAGTTTGAAGGTATTCCATTTTACATTAGAGTAGTCTTCCTTCTCTGTATAAAAAAAACCTATGCACCGTCAGAAGCATATAATTGGGATAATAAAGGAAGTTTTTTGGGGGGGATCATGATGTTTCACAAGCATAATTATTCCCAATAGCTTTGCCTCCTCTGGGCCAGTCTGGATCTTATGGTAAAGCTTAGCTTGGTAGAGCATTTAATAGGGCAGCCATTGTTAGAAAAGGGCTACTGCCTTCATGCTGTATCTTGGTTCAAGGAATCAGCTGGATTTCAGGAAATAAAGTTTTTGTGGCCCACTCATCTAATCTAACCAGTGGTTTTACATCAAAAGATTTCACAATGCTTAAGCCAATTTCATTGCAGACAGATTATTTTTAGACCATTTGTAATTCAAGATTTTTTTTCTTTATGCAGCTGAACCAAAGTTAGAAAATAACCCTACTGCTGATTACTAAAGGAATAATTTAACTCAGTTTAAATTTACCAAGTTGTGTTTCACGGATGAGAATAGTACACATATTTAATTCTACCACTGTAACAAAGAAGGTTCATTAGCTGTTTGCATTATATGCATTATAATATAGTGAAAGTAAATCCAAACTAATGCATTTTGCAGAACTGTCTTAGTATACAATATTTTATAATATAAAATAATAGATTTATAATATTAATGTAAAGCTTTAGTTTATTTTAGAGTTCAATATTAGAGAATGGAATTTCTGTCTACATTTTATTCTGCTTTCTTTAATTAATTGTTGCTTAAGATTTAATATCTGTAAAATACCAGTCCAGGTCCAAATTTTTAATTCAAGATTTCCTAACAATAGAGGTAGTATTATTTGACTAGATTCCTAATTCTTTAGAAAAATTAATAAATTGGGAAAAGTTGAGGAAGAGAAGAAAAATCATTCTCTCCAGTACACACCTGACAACTAAATAGTGCTCTCTTAAAAACTAAATTATTCAAAGGCTCAAACATTTTCTGTATTCGGTTACTACTTCTCAATAAGTTTGGGATCCAGTAGCTCAATTTACATAGTCTACTACTGAGTGAAATAAATAGTTGTCCAGAGGTTTAGAGTGCACTTTATAAAAATGGTCCGACTGATGGATGCCACTTTTAAAAATGTTTTATCCTTGACTCAAAATAGGGGGAAAAAGCCCCAAACAATACAAAAACAATTAAGTAGGGCTTAGTGGGGGGCAGAATGGACTATATGGCTAAAAGAAATAGGACTTACAAAAAGCCATATTGTGCCAAGGGAAAATATAGAATTATATTTGTCTATTCTATAAAACATAGTTTTGCTTACCTGTATAAGGTAATTTTAATGGTTATAGAATTAATTTTGTGCTTATAGAGTTGAAAAACATCTGCCAGCACTAAAATAAAAGCAGGCATTTTACCCTACCTCGTCTTAAGACTTTTCATATGTCATTTTCTGCTCAGTCCCTTCTCAAAAATGCAGCAATTTTTGTTCTCATTATTTTCCCCTATAGGCCTTTGATGAGCAGAGAGAAATCAAACAAAGATCTGTTTTGGAAAATGTGAAAAGGCTATATGACTGCATTGGAACATGCAGAATTATATTATAACTATTAATATTAGTAGCATTGTATTGGAAAGTAGAAGCTTGTCTTCTCCCTTAACAATGGATGACTGCAAATTTCTTTCATTCATTTCATTTCATTCATTCATTCATTCATTCACTCACTCACTCACTCATCCAATTTCTATAGCCATCCATCTCAGTCAATGGTTCTGGGTGGTATATAATTCAAAAAACATATTGCAATCAAAATACTAAAAACATTTTAAAAGAATAAAAACAATATACATAGCAGCCAAGATACTTGGCCTGATAGCAATACAATTGGGAAACGAGGCCCTTAACACATTCCGTGGCTCAGGCTTGAGAACATAGTCAGGTTTTTAGGGTTTTGTGAAAGGCTAACAGTGTTGGGGCCGTTCTAATATCTGAAGGAAGGATGGAAAGACTGTCTTCTAGTCCCTGCCAGCCAACACTCTTTTGCTGACGGGATCTACAGCATGCCTATGCGGCAAAATCTGGTTGGAGAGGTAGAGACTCTTGGGAAAAGATGATCTCTCACGTATCATGATCCCAAACCATGTAGGGCTTTAAGGGTAATTACCAACATCTTGAATTGTATTTGGAAACACACCAGTAGCCAATGCAACTCACACAAAACTGGTGTTATGTATGCCGTGTATCTGGCATCATTTACTATCTGTGCAACCACATTCTGCACCAGCTGAAGTTTCCAAATGGTAAATTTCCTTTCTGACAAATGCCTGAAAAACTAAGTGGCCATTTTTGTCTGTCCTGTAAACAATCTGTTCTACTGCTTATAAACATCTTTTCTGAGCTTTCCCAAAATATTTAAAATATTTTTTCAGGTGCAGACAGTGTCTAGATGAGATTATTTTTATCCTCACTTATCTTTTCTTGTCATTGTCTACAGCAATGTGCTAAGGATTCTTCTGCTCTAGATTTAACACAATTCCTTCCTCAAGAGAATGGCCCAGCACTGAATATCAGAAGGTAGAGAGGAATATTAACTTCTAGTGGAGACACCCTGGAGATGAAGGTTTACTCAAGCCCTACATGCTTTAATGACTTCACAATTAGACAAAAATTAATGAACATCAACTAGGAAAGGACAAAACAAGTACAGGTATAGCCTCTAGTATACCTTTGTTCAAACTGGGTGCTTTCCTTCAAACACAGAATTCTGAGCAAAGTCTATCCTGGCCAAAAAATTCAAAGAGCCCAGACTATGGAAGATCAACTTGAGGGCACAGTGGCTTATTGCTGAATACAATTTCTATCATCCATGAACCGGTACAATTGGCTACTTTGGCTTCTTGAACCAAATAGTGTCCTGTGTTCCAACTCTTCGTTGCATGAACCATAACACTTGTTCTCTTTTCTTTACTGTTTAAATCCTTGGATCTATTTGGACTTTTAATTTCTGAATCAGTTTACTGCTTCTGTATATCTTTCTGGCTTTCTCTTTGTGGAACAAGACCTAAAACAACATAACATCACAGCTGTTCCCAGCCCTGACCTTGATCAAAAACTGGACAAATTGCTGATTCAGGTTCTGTATCTTTTTTGGGCACCTGGAGGGCAGGAAGACTGGTTCACATTTTATCAATTCTTGACAGCCTCTGTCTGGCCTCTCTATTTTCCAGCACTCAATGGCAATGAGGCTGTGTATGAAAGCTCTATACTATCTTTCTCTTTTTTTTCCCTATGCAATATTTTTTTATCTCCTAATAGTCTAGACTATGGATCAACCTAAAAGAAAAATCTGCAAGAAATATATGGAAAGGCTCTATTTTCAATTAAGTAAGCTGGTTCCTAAATAAGGTTGGGTGTGGGGGTATGGTGTTCTTATTTTTATCTCATTTACATCATCATGAATTATTTCCACTCACTCCAAGTAATAACATAGTAACACAAAGCATTATCATGACAAAGAGATAGGAAGATAACACATAACACATACCCAGAAGTATTTATAATCACTTACAAACTTGGGGAAATGATTATTTCCTGAAGAAAAACTGAGTGCTACTGTAATACTTAATATAACCAACATCTCTTTAATCTAAAAGATTATTTGTTGAGCCTAAAAAAGTTGTAAGACTTTATTAATTTGAACTATTTCAAATATAAAGAAGAATGTAAAAATCAAGGGATCTATCTTTATACAATTGTTTTAATACAATTATTTCCATTATTACAAAATTAAAACTATTACAATTACTTTGAAATGATAAGTTTTGAATATGCCCATAAAAGCACCTCTTTATTTGATACGTCCAGCATCTTTATTTTTTAAAAAACAATTAACCAATCAAAGTTGGTAGCACTAATACAGCAGGATTATTTTCTAGCTATTGGAAACATATTTTAATAGCTGTAACTATTAATCTATTATGGCATTTACCACTTTATCTCTATGAAGCACAGTTTACTTCTTTTTATTTATTTTGTGACATGATTCACAGCTTCAGACAATTTGATCTAAATCATCATCTTACATTTTCCTTCATGTTGTCTACAATCATTTTCAAGATGGGTAGCCAAAATTCTAAGAGAGCACTGACACAGGGGGTAAATACAAAGAACTAATTTAACTGTAATGATCAACTGTGGCTTATCACTACCTCAAAAGCTTCAGATGTATGTTATTTCTTCTCCTTTGTGATTGTGAGCACAAGGATGATGTTTTTCTTTCCAATTTCATTTGACCAGTGTGGTCCTACTGTACAATTAAAGTCAATTATGTTTTGATGAAATAACTCAAATGTTTAAACTATGATGTAATTAGTTTCAATTAACCACAGCTAAGACTTAACAATCTGCCCAGGTTCAGGCATACACTGCAGTTTAATAAAACAAAGAAGCAAGTACATTTTGTAGACATGGTTGCTTTTAGTTCAGGTCTTGTTCCTCCCAAAAAACAATTCATTCCATAAAACCAAACTGAAAGTGAAACCTATCAATTAGGGAACACAAAATTCAACTGCATCTCTAACTGGCCAAGAATTTGGAAAGGTGAGTTGAAATAATGAATGGCAGAAGCTATGCTGTTCATAATGTAGGTTTATACTGCTCTTATTATTTACATTTATTTTTTGATTAACTTTGTCCAGTGCTTTTTTTATTTGTTCTATCTCTCTCTCTCTCTCTCTCATCACTAAAACAATACATAGCCTAAGCTAAGTCAGCAATTTCTAGGGGTCAAAACACTTTTTAGATATATAGGAAATAAACTTTACTGTGCTTACCTTGAGCATCCCCCGAAGCATGGTCTTCATGGTTAGGAGTACAAACTATGCCTGCTTCCTCAGCTAAATTTTCCAAATTAAAGATGGGGAAATGATTTCAACATTAAAAACAGAACAAGACAAATGTTTCTGTATTTTCAAATGATATGTGAATATTTGGAAATGCGTGGCAGTACATTTAAATGAAAATGAAATAAACTGATGAGAAACATTTCTACTGAAATAAATCACATTCTATTCATCAATTACAACATACACCTGAAGAAAAATGTAATAAAACTGACAGGGTTTACAGAAAATATTTAACTAAAAAGATATTGATCTGAACATTTATGAATACACCATTAATTTGCACAGCTAAGTATGTTGAAACTGAATGAAATCAATGAGCTTATAGGCTTTTTGGAAGATGCAAACTTTGTTTTGACAGTTTTTTTTTAACAAAGGCATTTTTGTATATTTTTATATAGACATGTAACAATATAGCATAGTCATGTTCAGCTGCAATTGAGTCAATATAATTTAGCTATGCTTATCTTCAGCTGGGTTAACTGAAAATTTTAAAAAGAAAATCAACATTTCCTTTGATTGCTAAAATTATCTGGAGAGTCTTGATCCAGATATTCATGGAATTTCAGAAAGCATGATTAAGAACTGTCAATGTATTTTGAATAAAATATGTTCGGCAATACATATAATGAAATATAATACTCTAATGATACTTCTATACTATACCATACTCTATATCATATATAATGCTTTATTATTGCCAAAGCTGGCTGGATAAAATTCTGAGAGTTGGAAGTCTACACATCTAAAAGTTGGTAAGATTGAGAAACACTGTTCTATTTTATTTCTGACTGCAGGGTTCTCATTAGGGCAGCAATACAAGTTGCAGCACAAAGGTCAAATCCTTTTTGGTGCCTCTTGTCATGCCGCTCCCCAACTTTAAACATCAGTAGTTCTGTGAACTTGCTCCTTTCAAAGGAATTATAGTGGAAGATATTCCTGGCTGTAATTTTCTCTAAACATCACTTCTTGATGAAAAGTATAAAGTAGCGAAGATTTGTTCCCAATAAAGCATATCTTTAAGCACTGAATCCCAGAGATTGCTGCTTACAATATTATTATAAATTTAAACTCAAAGTGCTTCCATTTCTTATGAGTCAACATCTGGAAGATTTTTTTCCTCCCCTTGATGGAAGAAACAATAAAATGTGTAGGGGGAAGGAGTGGTATTACAGTAAAAATGGTGTTGTATGAATCCTCTGTAAAATAAATAAAGGTTAGGTGTAGATTGCTTCCAGATGAGACACGTCTTGTGAAACCATCCAGCCTTGTTCATTTAATTTTTACTAGGACTGTTTCTAATATTTTTTCATTAATATCAGCAGACAAAGTAGGCATTTGCCCAAAAAAAGTTATCTAATAATTGATCGTGATTTCTTTGGTGACCAGAAAATCTCCCACACACAAAAAAAAACCTAGTAGGGAAAGAAAAAAAAGACAGGAGAGAGAAAGAGAGAGAGAGAGAGAGAGAGAGAGAGAGAGAGAGAGAGAAGGAGGAGGAGGAGGAGGAGAAAGAGGAGAAAGAAAGAAAGAAAGAAAGAAAGAAAGAAAGAAAGAAAGAAAGAAAGAAAGAAAGAAAGAAAGAAAGAAAGAAAGAAAGAAAGAAAGAAAGAAAGAAAGAAAGAAAGAAAGAAGGCAGGTTATACTTCTCATGTAAAGAATAAATCTAACTAGAATGTATCGTAAAAGTAAATACTGAAAGATGTTTTGTCACAAATCAGATACAAGATTGGTCCTTTTGTTATCTGACAAAGGGTACTCTAGAGTCTAAGACAGGCATGTCAAACTGCCGGCCCTCAGGCCAGATCCATCATACTGAAACCGCGCCCACCCCATTGCCAGCAATGGGGAAAAAGTCGCAATACGTCATGCAACATCACCTGACGTCGTGAGTTTGACATGCCTGGTCTAAGAGATTTCATAATCTTATATATCAATAGGAAAGGCATGAAAATGTAAATAAGAAAATAAATTACAGATAGTTCTCAACTTAGTTTAGTGGTTGTTTGAAGTTACAAGGACACTGAAAAACATTGCTTATGACTGTTTTTCACACAACCATTGCAACATCTCCATAGTCACGTGATCAAAATTCAGATAGTTGGCAACTGGTTCATATTTATGACATTTGCAGTATCCCGGGCTCATGTAATCACTTTTTGCAACCATCTGCTAAGCAAAGTCAACATGGAAGCTAGATTCACAACTGCAGTGGTACAGTTAACAACAGTGGCAAATAAGGTCATAAAATGGGATAAAATTCACTTAACTGCCTCACTTAGCAAAAGAAATTTTGGGCTCAATTGTGGTCATAAGTCAAGAACCTACGTAAAAAAGTCTAACTTTCTTTAAGGTTAAGGTTACGACACCAAGCTGGCAGGAACAGCCAACACTCCAGAAGACAGGCTTAGGATACAGGAGGATCTGGACAGACTTGAACACTGGGCGCTATCTAACAAAATGAAATTCAATGGTAAAAAAAGTAAGGTTCTACATTTAGGCAAGAAAAACCAAATGTACAGGTATAGTATAGGGGGTAACTTGCTCAATAGTAGTAACTGCAAGAGGGACCTCGGAGTCCTAGTGGACAATCATTTAAATATGAGCCAGCAGTGTGCTGCAGCTGCCAAAAAAGCCAACACAGTGCTAGGCTGCATTAACAGAGGGATAGAATCAAGATCACGTGAAGTATTAATACCACTTTACAATGCCTTGGTAAGGCCACACTTGGAATACTGCNGAAACTTCCTGACAGTTAGAACAATTAACCAGTGGAACAACCTGCCTCCAGAAGCGGTGAATGCGCCAACACTGGAAGTTTTTAAGAAGAAACTGGACAGCCATTTGTCCGAAATGGTATAGGGTTTCCTGCCTGAGCAGGGGGTTGGACTAGATGACCTCCGAGGTCCCTTCCAACTTTATCATCATCATCATCATCAACATCATCAATCATCATCATCATCATCATCATCATCATCATCATTATTATTATTATTATTATTATTATTATTATTATTATTATTATTATTATTATATAATGGATTTTGCACCTATATAAAATAAAATCCTTCGAACCAGCAGAAAACTGGCACTTAGCCCCTTCCTTTAAACAGACCTAGTAAGAAGATTTTATGTTAAGGACAGAACAGTATTATTCTGTTCAGTTTAACTTACATGTTCCTATCAAATCCTGCAATAGGATGGTTTATTTGACTAAATAGATTATTTTGAAAAAATATACAAATAAGCAACCTGCCTTTTCTCCTATATGCTTAATTCAGCTAGGAGATTATCACAATGACCTACAGGAAGATGGATGCAAAAACATCAAAAGAACAAGAAATCTGCACAGCTCTACTACAGAAACAGCTCATATGGATTTTTTTCGATAGGAAAAAAAATGGGTTAATGGCTGATTTCTGAGTTCAATAATGCACACTAGATAAGAATAAACAGATCTTGAGTGGCTTATATTTAGATCCATGGGGATATAAATTAGTGATGATTCTTAAATCCCATGGATTTCTAGTCTAATCCAAATGTGTTTACATTTGAAAAATTATTGAAGAAAAAAGTTCTCCCGATAGGATAAAAAGAATGTACAAAGTTTAAAAAGACATCATACAAAAAAAGCTCTTTCAACATCTTACTTAAGGAAGGGATGTTCTCCTTCACACTTGATAATAAGTAAGATAAAGAAGAAGATTCATGATTCAAATGTTCAAACTACCATTAGTTTAATGAAAAGTTGAGGTATATAAGGTACTTCACTTTGCCTCAGTAAAAAGTAATTATGATGATTATCCCATAGGACCCATGTTCAATATTTTGACCTGGGAAAAGTGCTAACAATAATGCAATCTTTTAAAAGTGAAAATATTCAATAACCATCAGTTTAATGGGAAGCCCCATTAAAGTTAGATAAAGTAACACAAACATATAACAGTTTCTACAATGGCAAACCAAGGAGAAGGTAATAGAAAGGAATCTATGGATGGGGTTCTAGATCAAGAATTACCAGGTGCCTCCTAAGTAATGAAGAGGTTAGAAGCATATTTATAGCTTTGACAGCATATCTTCATTTGTTACTTATGCATTTGAACATTTAACATTTCCAGTATAAAATTTCCTGTTGACAAATGTTCTGAATGAAGCAGACATAAGATTCACCTACCCTTCAGATGTGACAGCTGTATATTAATATTAATATTTTATAGATCCCACTGTAGTTGTATAATTACATATTTCATAGATAAAAAACAGTTCAGTTCTGCACTTCTCTCTTCCTCAGACTTTTTAGACTACATTATTCTATTTTAGTGCTTTAACATTATCTCTTTGGGCTATTTAAAGAATGCTTTTTTGTTGTAGTTTAAATGAATACAAAGCAATTGATGAACAGAAGACAAATGTCATACTGTAGTCCATTTATAACTCGGGACCTTGCATGAGAAGGAGACTCTATCAGAGTCTCCCTAAAGAATTAGAAGGAATCATAGAATTGTTTGCGTTAATCCTGTTTCTCTTAGTAGATTAGTAGATAACAGTACAGCAATTTTAGCAGAATTTATTGTTGAGAATTCCACCATTCATATTTAGATATTCAAATAAACAGATATGAATCACTATATCATTCAGAGCTTGCACCAATGATTCCAACTATGAAGACAGAATAAGCGGTAAACCATTAAGTGTTTTGCCTTCACAGCACAGTGCAGAGACAGGATCTAAGGAGAAGGGAGATGTAGCTGGCAATGTCTCTTTCAACTAACAGCAGATGATTTGATCTACAGAATCTTGACTGCATGTGGATTTGAAAGTAGAATTATTAATTCAAGATAAAAATCACACAGGGCAAAAATGAAGATCGCTACCAGTGACTAAAGGCGGAGTCTTCATTTTTCACAAATGAAGATACCAGTGAACAGCCCTTTATTTGATGAAGTTGCAAATATCAAAAATAGTATGCTTGAAGAAGATTAACTGGGTAATATGTAGGGGTTTATGCTTCAGCTGGATATTTAAGATCTTAGAAAAACCGTTCATGGCCTATAGCTTTTATGATTTAATTTATGATTTAAGTTAAGATTTCAGTGAGAGATAGGGTTACATTCTAGCAAATTATCTCTACAAAGCTGTTTAGACAACCATAAAAAGAAAAAAAAGCAGGAAGGAATTTGTTTAAGTGAATGAGCCCCACCCATTCAAGGGGAAGAGTGGGGCCTTGGTGTGTTTGCACCAAGATCATGATCCCTTACTAGAAAACCAAATTCATCAGTGAGGCCCTCAATCTATTATCACCTATGGAATCCTGAAATGTGCTATAATAGGCATGGAACCAAGAAATTATAAAGAAGTTCATAATATTGCCTCTGTTCCCCTGCCTTCAACCCCAAACTGCCTTATAGCATATTGTCAAGAATGCTGCAATGTACAGATGCCTGTGCCCTTCAAAATTACAACATATTATAAAACTAAGTAGGGAGAGTCTCTACGTCACATCTGAACTACCTTCACTTGCCTCACCTGTGGTTCCTTCAAGCATCCCTACATGCTGATGAGCTGAGTTTCGATCCTCATAAGCTCTGTTCTGTACTAATGGAGCCGTAATATCTATAACAAATACCAAGATGATGCAACTTTCAAGTAAAAGTTCTGCAAGTCAAACTTTTGCAGATTGGTTACATTATGAAGATTGGTTCTTAAGAATTAAGAAAACTGATTGGTTACATTAAGAATATTGAAGACTATTCTGCTATAAAAAGCTGTCATACAAAAGCAATCATTTCCCATTTTCTGAGATAAGCTAGAGAAGCAGTCAGTAAGTTAACACAATTTTAAATTTGGTGCATATAAAATCAAAACAAGATCAGGTTCAGATTTTGGAAGAAATTTAAAGCTAAAATGTAGAAATCTTATTCAAACCACTGCACCATCATCAAGCTGGTTGTAAAACAAAATATCAGGTATCTCCCCAAACAATAGCAAGATCAGTTACCCTAAAAAGTTAAGAAATAATATAGATTTTTAAAAAGATGCATTCTGCATCAGGTAAACTTTAAAGAAAGTTAAACAGTATGGCAGTGAAAATCCAACGGGGGGGGGGAACCCCGGGTTTTTGAGGCTGCAGACTAGAGTGCATTCACGCGCCTCCAATCCCCTTGCGTGCTGCAAAGCCAGATTGGAGTTCTCGGGCCGCTCCTTCCAGCCCATTTCGGAGCCGGTTCAAAAGCGAAGGGAATTGTTCCCACCCCACCCAATCGCTGCAGGGCTTCGTTTCCAAAGACCCTCTGCACAGGCTCTGGACAAACAGAGATCCGGGACTGAAAAAGCAGCAACGGGAGCGAAGGGCTGTGTTCAAAGGAGGAGGAAAAAGGATAAAGTGGGAGAAGCCCAAGGGAGACTTCCTCCATCACCCTGCAAGCGGAGGCGGGGGGGGGGGTGAAAGCTTTCCCCGCCTACTTCTACTTGCTGCTGCTGCCGAGCAGCACATTCGGATCCCTTCTCCCTTCCCCCCCCCCCCCCCTTGCCTCTGCTTGCAGGGTGATGGAGGTCTCTCTTCGGCATGGAACAGAGCATCAGCTTCAGTCGGTGCTTTGGAGAATCTTCTCCCATCACCCAGAGGAGCATGAGAGCGGCAAGACCCGAACAGCTGAAGGGAGGAGCCGAGAGAGAAAACCTCAGTATCGGATTGAAAAAAAACTTGGAAAAACCCGGAGACGGGAAGACCAGGAATGAGACTCAGATTTATCATAACCGGTTTGCCGAACTCAACAAAAAATTAGATATCAGTTCTGCTGAACCAGTGTGAACCGGCTGAATCCCACCACTGCACCGATCCATCATTTTTCTTCAGCTACGGATTAGACTTCTTTCTTTCTAGAGACTTCACCAATGCTTCCAATACCAGGGATTAAAATGCCCATTGTCTATAAAATATTTCTGTTTGATGTAGCTTGAGTAAAAGTGTTTCTATATTCTATAATCTTCACTCTCTTGGCATTTTTCACCAAAAATAATTATTATATTTAGTGGCCCACAGAGGAACATTTAGAGAACTGCTTATGTTACAGATTCAGTGATGCTTCAAGAAGTGATGTTTAGAAGATTCCACTTGCCAGATTTCATAGAAACAGTGTTACCAAAATTAAGATGCAATGGAACAAGTATTTATAGGTGTAAAATGCTTTTAACACTAGAGAACATTTCCAGCCCAAAAGAGGAAAAATAATCTTGAATAAAAAATGTAATCATCATTTATGAATTACTGCAGCAAAGATTTAAGTAAATTAATAAGGGCATGCCTACATTTTAGTTCTTCAAGTTTGCTTGTATTTTTTTCTGCAATCCTGTCTTTGAGGCTCACAAATCAGGAAACTACAGAGCATTTGAAAGTAGGATTTGTTTGTCACCTTCTGTTAAAACTGCCCTTTAATTGATGCATTCCAAATATTTGAAAACTGAAGCAACTTCATATAGCAAATGTACTCAATTTAAATTAAGAGCAACAGGTTTCTAGAGCATAGTAACTTCACTGAAGCATGTACTTTTACATGTGTTGATTTAAACAAAGAAACAAATGACAAAGATGGCACAAATAAAAATAATTATTTTCTGCATGGCTAATTGTGTAACCGTAATTCCATTTGAAGCAGCATAATTTTAGCAATCACATCTGGATCATCAGATAGGAAAGCTTTCTTTACGATAAAAAAGTGAGGGTTTGCTTGTTTCATTTTCAATGTAAGATAGCAAAATAGTTATTTGTAAAACTCTACAATTTGCTGTGTTTATAGTATAGGTCTGTAGGGTAATCATGGTATAAAATTAATTTTAATTTAGTAATGAACTAGAGTTATAGATAGAACCTAAATTTACCTAATTCTAACCCTAACTAACCCATTACCCTTTCGTCCATAGGCTTAAAAGAATGTGTGTATAAAGGGGCTTTGGTCTTACCTGAACGCCTTTTCTCAGCATGATGATGGATAATCCACATGATTGGGTTTCCTGAAGTCCCTTGTACCCAATAAGACTAAGTCTGAGATAGCCACGCCTCTTGCCTGGTCGCACATGCCCAGTTCCGACGGAGGCGAAGCAACAGACAAAGTCAGGCGTGTTGGTCTCCAGACTCCTGTCACCGTGCCC
>NW_015386388.1:1752930-1754249 GCF_001527695.2 Protobothrops mucrosquamatus | reverse complement strand
TTACATTTTGAATTTTTTGTATATCAGATAAGAGTTTAATCGCTTTAGGTCCAGAATGGCCCTCCATCCTCCCGAGGCCTTTGGAACTATGAAGAGGATTGAATAAAAACCTTGTCCCCATTGATCGGGAGGGACCGGTTCTATTGCTCTTATTGTGAGAAGATGGGTAATGGCCTCCTTCATAAGGACCCATTTTGACGGGTTTGAAGGCGTTGGGCAAGAGATGAAACGGTTTGCCGGTTTTGTGAAGAACTCTAAATGCAGACCCTGGGTAACGGTGGACAAGACCCAGGCGTCTATGGTGGTGTCCCCCCAACTCCGAGAGAACAGGGAGAGGCGACCGCCTATGGGGGGGTCCCTCCCCGAAGTCACTTATTCCTCCGATAGGGACAGCCCCCCGTCCCTCGAAAGGGCCGCCTAGATTGCTGTTGTTGCCTAGGCTTGTTTCCAAAAGTTACGCCTGCCGGTCCGATTTCGGGGCAAAGGTTGAGACCAAGTGGAGCCCTGGGTATTGCCTCTGAATCCCTGACGGCGATAAAAAGGGGTAGGCTTTCTATCTGCCGGCCTGCCTTGGTGGGCCAAAACCCTTTTTCTTGTCCTTATTCTCTACCAAGTATGGCTCCAGGGCTTCTCCAAACAATTTTCCACCAGCGTAAGGAGCGGTGGACAAATGACCCTTAGATTTCAGATCCGCCTTCCATTGCTTAAGCCAAAGTAGGCGCCTGGCAGATATATTAGCTGCTATTGCTCTGGCTGAAAAACGGGCATGTAGCGTAGCATCTGCTGTGTATTCAACAGCCGCTAACAATTTAGCCACGCTGAATAATTTCTTGTCGGAAGACCCAGGTGCTGGGGAGAGACCCAGATTGGTCCACTGCTTTTTTTACCGTATTGGTAAAAATGGGGGGACAGGGAATGTGTTTTTGAGTTATCGTGGGTTCAGCGAACAAAGGATTTGCAGTTTGGTGGAAGGGACAGGTTCTGGATCAGGCTCTGGCGCTATCTGGGATGTAGCTGTGGCCTTGTTTAGAATAGTCTTGAACAGGGCGGGATCAAAGAGCCCCACAAAAGGAGATGACTCTTGAGGATCCCCTTCATCCTCTGATAAGGCTGCTCCCCCTGATTCCTCAATGTCAGAATAAGAGTCTTCACTCTGTGAGGAATGGTCAGAAGGTATAGAACAAACGTAATCCGGGGTGGTGGATTTACGTTGGGAAGGTGTAGAGTGTTGTGATTTCTGTAGGGATGAAAGACAGTCTAAAACCTGCGTGAGCATAGATTGCAATTGTTCCGGTGCAATCGTCTGTGACTGCTCGGTA
>NW_015386388.1:1743595-1751048 GCF_001527695.2 Protobothrops mucrosquamatus | reverse complement strand
CCATGTGGCTCTGCCTGCAAGGAGGCAGCTAAAGCGAAAGCGAAAATGGCAGCCATTACACCACAATGAACTGAAACTCACCCAGAGAGATTAGGGCGATCTGCTGCAGTTTGGGGCTTTAGCAGCAGTCCCAAGCTCCCCCAAAGCAATCAAGCTTCAAAAGGAATTTACTGCAGCAGCTGCTAAAATGAAACAAAAAACCCTCCAATCCTTAAATGCCTTTGCCAAGGGAAAAGGAACACTAATCTCAAAAGTAAACAACTGTAAAAAGAAATGGAGGGATGGGGGAGAATGAAGAAACAAACAGTGAGGGATTTAAGGGAGAAGGGAGAGATAACCTACTGAGAGGAAAAATAGTTTAATAAAACCTGAGTCTGGAGTGAAGAACCAACACGCCTTGTCTGGGTAGAAGACTAAGTCGGAACTGGGCATGTGCGACCAGGCAAGAGGCGTGGCTATCTCAGACTTAGTCTTATTGGGTACAAGGGACTTCAGGAAACCCAATCATGTGGATTATCCATCCCTCATGCTGGAGAATGAAAGATTTCTGTTTAATGGTATTCTGAAACCAAACAATGTCAATTCCTACATTATCTTTTTCAAAAGGTGAATATTTAAAATCCTTGGGAAGGCACTAGGGGGGAGGAACAATACCTAGCTAACGACAACTCTGGATTTAATTTGTGAAAGGCGCAAACAAGACCATAATTAATATTTTGCACAATAATTTCAGTCACAGCAATAACTAACGCTAAAAGAAAAATCATTTAACAATAGATGTAATAAAGCTTTCATTATTGTTAGGAGGACCCGCATTGATGCACTTTTAAGAGACACACTCAAGAGCTGGCTGCTATAAATTTCAAAGTAATGAGACAAAGAGCTCCCACCTTCCACAGTTGGGGTACTCTTAGCATCAGAAGCTTCAGACCCTGGTTCATCAGATCCATCATCAACTGGTATATGGAGGGGAGTGCCTGGAAATACACACATTCAGCACTCAGCATAAGGAGCTCAGTTTCGGAAAATATGGCCCGTCAGCTATGCAATAAGGTTTTGAATTAGGCTGCTCATCCCCACAGAGCAAGAAATGGGCATGCTTATGTGATTGCTTAAAGGCAGGCGTTAGCTAAAGAAGGTAACAGTAGAAATGGAAGTAGTACCCATCACAGATATTAGGGCCAAGCAACAAAACAGCTACTACAAGTGAAGAGCAAGTGATCTGTGTGGTGCATCAATCAGTAGCAAACATGAAAGCGAAGTCAAGAAGGCCAAATGCAAAGCAAGCTTTTTCCTCTTCTTTTTTCAGTACAGATTATGTCCTCATAAGAATGCCTTGCGTCATGCCTTGGTTGCAGATAATGCATTTAAAGATATTAGAACATCAGTAGGGAAAGAAATAAACATCTACAATGATTTATACAATAGGCTGTATTTTAGTATCAAGTTGGTCATCGCTGATGTATAGGTCTAAGGATCATGAAAAGCAGATCTGTACTTATTCATCCAGAAAATGTATAAAACGCCAGATTCTACTGGCTTTGTCAGAAAAACAATATTGTCAGAAGAACTAATAACGAACATTGAACCTGGACAATGAACGAACATTTGAGTAGACACCAAGTGGTCTTTTCTTCAATGTTTCATTGATATTTTAAAGATATACCTGAATAAACAGGATAGGAGTATGAGAAATTCTGGGATGTTTGTTGAATATCATAAAAGGTAATCTACTGGGGAGAATCTGAGGAAGTATTCTTGCTGATTGCTTTTGAAAACTTTTATTCTTTTCCTCTCAATGATAGTGTGAAATGAAGGAGACATGTATTTGAAGGAATTTCCACAGGCTATAGATTTTCTCCCCTCTAATACCAGGTTAAATTTCAAAATGGACAGGAATTTAGTTATTAATCAGGCAGCAGGAGACTCAAACTGCTGATACAGTTAAGTGAGAAGCAGTGATCTGAATAGAGAAAGAAAAGCTTCTTTATCAATAGATAATAATCATTTCAAAGTGATATATATTTACTGAGTGACCATCATGCAACTTATAATAGCTTGTAATCATTCATAGATACTGAAGCTAGGTATTTTCAGAAAAATGGAAACATCCATCTAATTCTTGCATTTCTTTCAGTGCTAATGAAGGAAGAAAAGATCGCATGATTTGGCAGCATTGCTCCAAAAAATTTTTCTTGCAAATGAATACTCTCAATGTTTTCTTCTGTTCATATAATGAGCAAAAGATTCCAACAAGGAAATTCATGTTGAAGTCTTCATATGGAACACAAAAGTATTCACTCACCCATGCTTCATGTCTCCTCTTTCAAACATTTTTTTTTAAATCAATGGACTGAAAACAAGGCAATTTTCATATAATCCGTTAGAAAAAATATTTCTGAAATCAGCCCAAAATGCGTATTTTATTGAGTAAAAAGGCAGCAGTCTTACTGCTTTGGGTAGAGCATAACAGGCAGCAATTTGCTGTAACTAAATAAATCTGTGCCTGGTATATTACATGATTATCTTCAAGGAAGAGACAGCAGGAAAATGTTCATATAGTTATCAGGACTTGGGTGGCTGATAACTATATGGACATTTTCCTGCTGTTTTCATGGCAATATTTTTCAGATGCTTTACCAGTACCATCTTTCTAGGGCTGAGAGAAGACGACTGGCTCAAAGTCACCCAGCTAACTTCTACGCCTAAGGGAGGATTAGATTTTCCAGTTCTAATTTAATGCATTAACCACTAGACCAAACTGGCCCTCTGTGCTGCTACACACAAAAGCTCATCTATCTAAATAACTTTTTGCAAATTATGTTATTTTCCACTTTACTATTTCATTACTTCAGTTACTTCATAAGGATATATGTGCTTCTTCATAGATAATTCTTGGCAGCAGGACCAGCCTGCTTGTACACCCAGCACCATGACTACTGAAAGTTCACTTTTCCAATAATAGCTTGCTATAGCCTGGCATGCTAATTTAATTTAAGTACTCAATTCATTTTTAGTGATGAAAGGCATTCTGGCCCATTGGGTGGGTGTGGCCCATTGGGTAGGCATGGCTGTGGTGGTAACAGCAGACTGGGTGGGATTAAAAAGCTCAATCAATCAATTCCAACTTTGCAAGATCTTTTTTTTCCCCGCGAGAAGTTGAAATTGACTGATTGATTGAACCTTTTTTTTGTACACGGCGGTGGAGGCCTAAAGCGAAAAGGTTTTATAAAACCCAGCTGAAGGCCTAGTACTGGGGTGAAGGCGCGCGTGCCCACAGAAAGGGCTCTGAGTGCCGCCTCTGGCACCCGTGCCATAGGTTCGCCACCACTGTGCTAGGAGGTCGACAAAACAATAGAGCATTACTAATTATGTCAGATAATGGCTGAAAAGCAATGTCAGGCCCTGAAAAGCAATCCCAACAACAGCTAAGAAGTATCTGCTTCTGTTGGTAAGTTTTATTTTGTTCAGTTTTTTAAAATTCCTTTTACCAATCTGCAGAATTATTACTTTATCTCTAAAGTGTTTGACAAAGTACTGAAATATCATGATTTTACATTAGGTTTCATGCAGTGATAATGGCTTTCTATCAGTGAATGGGGAAGAAATGACCAACCACTTCTTTCAACTTTCCCCAAAGATAGACATAATGTAGGTTGCTATTCTGCACCTAATACCTTCTTCCTATAACTGAGTTCTCTGCTGAATTTGTTAGGTGTTTTTTCCATAAACACTGTTTATGTTTATGGAACATTATGTTTGGAAATGTTCATCCAGGTCTTTCTCTACTTTGTTAAGCATTTTATTCAAAGAAACACAAGTAATTTTTCCTGGCTCTCTCCTATTTTTCACAGTATTTAGCAGATGGCCTCAGAGATAAATGTTATCCTAGAAACAAGAGAAATAGACTATACACTAATCAGCTTATAGGGCAAATTCTCATCAAATCAGTGCTGGAACTTTCCAGGATTCACACTAAGATCCTGATCTGAATATTCTTGAGTGGTTGAGTAAAACACTGATCATTGCTGGCACAATGTCCTCAGAACTTTAGAACATGTTTTTCATCATTCAGTCCTTAAGTTCTATGCCTTTGTGAGAACCGCAGGGCTTGGATACTTAAGGCTAACCTCAGCCAAGTATTAGAACCTTACTGTACTATGCAAAGAGGACTTTACTTAAACAAAAAAACTGGCTGTCCTCACAGAATCTAAGGATAATTGTCACTATCCAACCGAGTACTCAGTATGGGGCAAAGAGTAATCAAGTAGGTTGCAATTCATTGCCCATGGTGAAGGAGCTGTGATTCTCCATTTGTTACCATGGTGAAGAGACTGTGAAGGCAGGCGCTGAGAGCAAGGGGGAGGAATGAGAACAAAAGCTCTTCTCAGATTCTTCTTGTTTCAGCCTGGTTTGACTGAAAGTTAAAAATCACTGAGCCTGGATAATCTTGCTAAAGTCCTGGAAAATAAAGAGAATGCATGAAGCAAACAAGAAAACTCCTGAAGAAAAAAGAAGGTCCCACAAGTGTTTATTTGTCTTGCAATAGGATCCCAAGTTCCACTAAGGTTCAAGGATGTCCATTGTAAAGCAAAATAAATGCTTCCAAGTAGGCTTATTTTGGGTTTATTGTATATGACACCAGTGACTTGGATCAATGGATAAAAATCCTATTATTGGCATTACATAACATAGCTAAAAGATTTTGTAACATAAAATAGCAAAAGAATCTACCGAAACAGCTTTAGTGCTGGCTATTAACATAAAAGAACTTGCTAGGTCTTCAGGATGCAGAAAGAATGAAAGAATGATTTTCAAAGGAGGAATTCCACCATCTGTTTTCAAACACTAGGAATACTTCCTTGCATAGATTTTATTTTATCAGAGATTATACTATGGGAAAATATCTCCATTTGATCTCTCAGGCATAGAAAACTGAGAATTTTCCTGGAAAAAATTATTGAAGCCTAGAATTACTAAAAAAAAAACCCAAGATCATAGACACTAGGGAGGAATATAACCTGTAATGATTTCCAAACAACTGAAAGAAATTCAGTTTTCAGCCTAAGTAATTCTTACTTCCAAGTCTGAATTTTGAGTATATGGGAAGGTCCCAGTTAAAGTTGTCCGTATCAAGGTCTTTTATAAAACTGCCAATGCAGCTTTATAAAACATTGTGCTCTAGAGACAAGCAGCCTTTACTTAGTAAAAGTCATTTTCATACTCCACAGATAAAGGTACAAACATCTCTCATGCTGATAAAACCAAGCAGTAAGTAATCCCCTAAAAAGTGACCAGAATACTTGTAGAAACAAGTATTCCAAAGCACAAGAGGGTAGAAGAGATAAAGAACATCTGTAAGCTTTTTTTGACATTATATATTTGGCTATTTGCAAAATGCTCAACTACAATTCTTATCTTCCCTATATGCATAAATTTCTGCAGCATACTGACCGCAACAAATTTATCCAATCATGACATTTTAACTGTTATGGTGTTCGATGATGACTTAGCTTGTATATTATTTGAAACCTCTAGCATGTTAATATTTCAGAAAACATTGAAGGGAGCAACAGAAAATAGATGGGTAAACACTTAAAAATGCACTTACTGGTACATAAGTGTAAACATTCTGGAATATCACAAAAAATAGTTTCATTTTTTGAATACAGACAATAAAGTGCTACTTTTCAGCACAAGATAAGTGTAATTTACAAGACATTATCACAATTCTTAACACAAAGATATTAATTGCAGCTTTGGTCGAAAGAATATTAAATTTGAAGCCAAATCAACGATGAAGAAAACTGTATGAAAAGAAATCTGTTAATTTCTATATGATTTTGTCATTTTCCTCAGTTCAGTTCAATAATATTCTGTTTATTTCACAAATTCATGATAATTTATTATCCACTTTGAATTTTATGTGTCAGTCTGGGCAATAAGGAAACAGAGTGAGTAACAATGCAGCAATTTTGTTCTGGAAAGTAACAATAAATATGGCAACTCAGTGGTTCCAATGTTTATTCTGATGTGCAATGGACTTCTGGAATATAAAATGGGAACATGAACAAGTGTTTTAATTGCTTTTTTGACATAATTAAGTATCTGACCACCAGAAGCATGGTAAAAATGCTGATGGATACAAAAAAGAATCAGAATTTTTTGGCATCAGAAGGAAAGGAAGCTTAATATGTTTTAGAACTCCCAGCTTAGTAATCATAGTTTAATAGCCAGAAAATAGTATCAGGTATTTATATTCTAAAAGTCCTCTCTTTCTCTCCTCTCTTCATATTAATTTACGATTCTTCATGAAGAACATCCATTTGATCTTCAACTATTGTGTTTTAGCATAGTAATTTAGCTTAAAAATAAAGATTCTGTTGAAACAAGCTTGATTACTAGTGATTTCATGGATACATCGATGCATTTTTCTCAGAAATGACTTGCCATGTCTTTCTTCCAGAATGTATTTTGAGTTCATAATCTAGTCCTGGAATTCAAAGATAATCTTAGCTTCCAGAAGAATAAAGCTTGATTCAGTATATTTCAGATCTCACAGAGAACCATGCTTTACTTCATGAGGACTGGTGCATGGCGAGAGAAGGTAAAAAAAGGGATTATGAAAAATATTTGGATCTGGCTTGCACAATAATAATAGAATAAGAATAGGATTTTAAACCTGATCTAGGTTATTAAGAAGTGATCATTTTTTTAAACTGCTGAAATACCTCAGAGACAAATTGCTTTATGTACTTTTTGTCTAGAAATGGTAGCAGCATTAATTAAATACATTCTGATTGTTTCTCAATAGCTGGAACAGAAATTATGAATTAATCCCATATGTGCTACAACGTGGGTCAATACTTTCAATGTATCAATATATTTAATATACCAGAACAAAATCCTTAACAATCTAATAATGAGGATCCATTTGGCATTTCTGCTGTATTAGTCCACATCTAATCAATCTGGTTGCTATCAGATTATCTAACTAATGTTATGCAGAGCCCATGAACACTGTTTGGCTTCAGTGTTTAGTGACCATAGTCTACATTTCCTGATAGTTCATTGGCAACTGTGGCTGGTATTTTCAAACATAAAATGGTCTGCTACACAGACCACAGGCAACCGAGCAAGAGCTAAATGGGATGTTGCCTTTGTAGCTAGATGTCCTGACTGCTGATTGATTTTTGGCCAAGCTGGTTCCAACTGCTGCAGGCTGATGAGGGCTGGTCTCTGACTGGGTCTTTATGTTTAATCCTGATTTATAATAATAATAATAATAGTAAAGTTGGAAGGGACCTTGAAGGTCATCTAGTCCAACCCCCTGCTCAGGCAGGAAACCCTATACCATTTCGGACAAATGGCTGTCCAGTCTCTTCTTAAAAACTTCCAGTGTTGGAGCATTCACCGCTTCTGGAGGCAGGTTGTTCCACTGGTTAATTGTTCT
>NW_015386388.1:1727201-1743495 GCF_001527695.2 Protobothrops mucrosquamatus | reverse complement strand
TTCCTTATATGCTTTAGCCTCTAGTCCCCTAATCATCTTTGTTGCTCTTCTCTGTACTCTTTCCAAAGTCTCAACATCTTTTTTACATCGCGGTGACCAAAACTGGATGCAGTATTCCAAGTGTGGCCTTACCAAGGTATTGTAAAGTGGTATTAACACTTCACGTGATCTTGATTCTATCCCTCTGTTAATGCAGCCTAGCACTGTGTTGGCCTTTTTTGGCAGCTGCAGCACACTGCTGGCTCATATTTAGGTGATTGTCCACTAGGACTCCGAGGTCCCTCTCACAGTTACTACTATTGAGCAAGGTGCCACCTATGCTGTACTTGTGCATTTGGTTTTTCTTGCCTAAATGTAGAACCTTGCTTTTTTCACCATTGAATTTCATTTGTTTTGCTAGTGTTGGTTCCCGACTGATCCTTTGTTCAAACCAACTTCTGATAAACCATTTTTGGAATGTTGAGTCCTGATTGGTTCTTTGTTTGTGCTGGCTTCTGGTTTGTTAGTCCTGATTGGGACCTTCTTCAGAAAAATATCTGATTTTAACATTTTGGGAAGTTGATTCTTGCTTAGTCCTGCTTTGGGGAGGATCTTGTCATGACACAGGACAAATAACCAGGCTTTGTTAACTTTCAGACTTTCTTCTTTCTCGATGAAGCTGTTGGGATGTTTATAGATCTCAATAGCCTCTCTATTGAGAGGTGTATATAATAGTCTGAAGTTATTGACAGCACTTGCATGTCTTTGAACTGAATTTTATTATCTTTATGACACAATGCATGTTCTGCTACTGATAGCTTTTTTGGACTGTCCCTTGTCTGCAGTGCTTCTCATGCATTTTGTGGTACCAATGTATATCTGTCCACAGCTAGAGGATGCAGTAGATACAGAATGCTGTGAAGAGTTCTCTGCTGTCCTTGGCTGACTGAATGATTTTCTGATTTTCTTAATTGGCCTGTACTTTTCTAATAATTTACCTGTTTGGTCAGCAACCTTATTTATTTATTTACCTTTCACATTTCTGTACTGCCCATCTCCCTCAAAGAGGGACTCTGGGCGGCGTGTGCAGTAAAATACTAAAATATAAAACAGTATATATAAAAGTTTAAAAAAAAATTAAGAGGAGGCCAGAGATTAAAATTAGTTAAAAGCAAAGGGAGGGCTTTCAGGGAAGTAACTATACCCATGGCTATTTGCTTCCGTGGGCTCCCCATGTGAGGTTGCAGAGCCAAGTCTTAACTCCTTTTCAGAAGGCCAGGAGGTCAGGGGTGCTGCCTCACCTCCAGGGGAAAAGTATTTCATAGAGCAGGGGCAACAGCAGGAAACAAAAGGCTCTCTTCCTAGACCCTGCCAGTTTGAGTTCTTTAACTGACGGGGTCTGCAATATATACTGCTCAAAAAAATAAAGGGAACGCAAACCCCTTTAGTTCCATGGTAAAATGTTCCCTTTATTTTTGTGAGCAGTATATTTTCCCTGCCTGATCTGATGGAATGGGCTAATGTAATAGGGCAATGATAGTTCCATAGGTAGCCAAGTCCCATTCCATGTAAGGCTTTGTAGGTCAAAATTAACATCTTGAATTGGACTCAGAAGCAAACTGGCACCCAATGCAGCTCACTGAGCAGAGGTGTTACATCCGCCCTTCTAAAATTTGGGTGCCTAAAATTACCTATATAACCGCTATCAGCTGAAGCTTCTGGATACTTTTCAAGGGTAGCCCCATGTAGAGAGCACCACAACAGTCCAAATGGGAGATGACCAGAGCACGAGTGACTTAGCGAAGAGCCTCCCTATCCAGGAAAGGGAATAACTGGCACACAACACAAAATTGAATGAAGGCCTCCCTAGCCATGAGTGCCATTTGCTCTTCAAGCAGGAGCCATGCGTCTGGAGGATCCCAAGATTATGCACCAGGGCTGTCTGGCAATAGTGCAACTCCATTCAAGACCCAAAATAATAAACTCCTGGATACAGAGAGGCTCACCCACAGGCACTCCATCTTACCAGGGTTCAGCTAAATATGTTGTTCTCCATTCAGGCCCCCACAGCTTTCCATGCACCACAGAAGAACGTCCACTGCATCACTCACTTCACCTGGGACAGAGATGTATAACCTACCTTCTCTATGTAGGAGAGAAATACCCTTCCTATTTGTAGTGGTTTGTTCACAGATGTATCTACTAAACACAGATGCTGGCCGTGAAAACTTACACCTATATGTAGATTACACTCATGTTGTAATAAACCATCAGCTCTCTAAACGTCACTCTGGATAATTTTTAAGTAGAAAAATATTTTAAACTATAGTTTAAAATGAATATGTCATGCTCCTTTGCTGTAGGATATAAACAACTACTCTTCTAAAATTGAAGACATATTTATAGTCACTTTTCTGATTATGTAAACTTCTAATTGTTTTTAAGTAACAAATCTTTTTACAGTTTAAGGCGAAGACTGGCAGCAACTGACATATATGTGTGTGTGTGTGTGTGTGTGTGTGTATGTATGTATGTATGTATGTATATGTAATGATATTTAGAATTTATGACTAGCTTATATCCTCAGCTCATTTATACTTTCAAGTTTATTCCCACTGATAATCTCCCTTCATTTTTTTTTTTATCCTGGCTTCTATCTTGTGGAATAAAACATTCCTGTTTCCCACCCCATATGACTCACCTGACGGATTCCACCTAGCTTGGCTCACCAAATGATCCTCTGTCATACTGAAGTCCTGATGTTGATCAGCCATCCTGTCACAAAGATCACCTTGAAAAACAAAAAAGAGATAGAGAGAGTTTAAAACAAAAATACTAACTTTGTTGGATAGCATCTACTTTAGGCTTTATAATACAAGTGGTATTCTCCAAGTGACCACTCATTCAACAACTGTTCCAAGCTTAAAATGGCACTAAGCAGGGAGACTTACAACTGGTCCTTATGTCACAATGTTCCCATGGTCACAGGATCACGATTCAGGCACATGGCGATTGGCTTGCACTTATGATGGCTGCAGTAGCCCAGTCACACACATTTGCCACCTTCCTTGCCAGTTTTCCACAAACAGAATCAGCAGGGAAGGTCACAAGTTGCCACTGCTCCTGCCAGTTTTTCTCCAGAGGAATCCCCAGGCTGCAGGGTGCGTGGGGGCCCTGGGCTCACCTGTCCTCCTACCACATCGTGCAGCCCCCACTTCCCCACCCACACTTATGCTAGGCCACCCACTCCTCTGCTCCTCATAGAAGACAAAATAATTATTTTTTGAATAGTCTGTTAACCTAGTTGCCCAATTAATAGATTACTGCAAAGAAAAACAGAGTGAAAGAAATTTAAAACATCCAACTTAAACTTTACAAATTTCCTTTCATCACAATAACCCAAAACAGGGTGATAAATCCCTTTTTTTCCACAGCAGCATTCCTCCAGGGAATGTAAGGTGCATGGTGAACCCAGATGAAGCAACAGTCAAAAAATGCTGGAACCATCCATTTTCTTTCTGAGACCTCCTTTATTATCTTTACCATCTTTCTCTCTCTCTCTCAAACATCATGTTGAAGAGAAGGAACTGATAGTTCCCATAGGATATCTAAATTATTTGTTGCAAAGGATTAAGAAAAATGTGAAAATAGCCTATAAATTCATTCCAGACATAAAAACAGCTGCCCCAAGCCACCCAGAATGACTTTGTAGGAGAGATGGATGGCATAAAAAGTTAACAAATAAATAAAAGCTGTTTGGTTAGCTAGAATCTGCTAGATTACAAGACTCTTCAATCTGTCGCATTTGTTTTCTCTATTTTAAACATCATTCTATGCATTTAAATATATTGTCTTTTAAAGTAAATTTATCCCAGACACGACAAAATGCCTTCTTGACTATATACTAAACATTACTAATGTTTGTATTAATTTACTTTTTTCAGGGGAAAAAAAACTCCCGTAGAATTGCACTTGATTTACAGGAATTCCTTGCTTAATGACCCCAGTTGGGATCGGAATTTCCATTGCTAAACGAAGCAGTCATTAGGCAAAAAATCATGTGACCACATGCTCAGCAATGGCAGTTCAATAGTCCTCACTGCAGTCATTAGGTGAGAACCTGATATTGCTTCTGCCCTGGGCAAACTGCCTGCTCTGTCCCACTGCTCCCTCCTAACCCAAAACCGATTAGTTTCCTTTGGCAGATGAGACTGTGCTGCCCCACTGCACTCACCTCTGACTCAGTTCCCCACTTATCTCCTTCCCATTTCTGCCCTTTTAGCCATCCTGCACTCTGCTGCTGCCATATACCCAGAACCACCTCGAGCTGACCTTCGCCATCTTCTCCTGCTGCTGTTGCTGCTGCTGGACATTTGCGACACCTTCCCAAAGTGCAAGCAGCTGCCTCAGCTGGATACATCTCATCAGAAGCAGGAGGAAGATGGCAAACGTCACCTGGGGGCATTGGTGGGGGTGGCAGAACACAAGCCATGTGAAGGGTTCAGCAGCTGCCTCAGCCACACACCCCTCATCACCAGTGGGAGGGGGAAAAGATGGGGAAGACCAACAGGAGGCGGCAAGGGCAGTGGACTGCAGGTGGCCAAAAGGGGCAGAGATGGGAGGAGGTAGGCAAGGGGGACTTGAAGACTATGCTGTGGTTGTAAATGCAGGCAGGCTGCTAAATGCCTGAGTTGTGCACCCATGACGAAGGGGTGCTGCAACGGCCATAACTTCAAGGACCAGTTGTAACTAGCATTCTTTCAGCACCATTGTAACTCTGAACAGTCACTGAATGACCATTAAGTGAGGATAACCTGTAACAAGATTTATAGATTAGAAACAGACTTTTATACTTAAAACAAGCCAGTGTAAAAATATTTATCACAGATTTAAATTGGCCCTCTTTATCCTATTTTTAAATGGCATGATATTTGACATCAAAGATTTTGTAACTTATCAGGTGGAAATAAACAAGCCTCAGCATATACTGCCCAGTAGAGTGTTTCCTAATCTCTAGAAACTTTGCCCTATATGAGATTATATGGCACACTATATAAAATAAACTATGATCTTAATGGACAGTCACAAGCTGCAATTCTTGTATGCCCTGAGGCATGACATATAACTTGTCCACAAAAAGGCAATATAAGAATTAATTCACTTTTACCCTAGTACTTCTTTGTTTCCCATTATGGATATCTGGTCAGCAATAATAATTCAGAAAGACATGCCACCTTTGGGATGGTGAAAGCAATTAATAGCACCACCATTTGCATTTTATGGTCCTTGTAAATAGATATCTCAGATTGATTTATCATTGTGAAATAGTACGGTAGACAGTTTTTCCATTCTCCCTTTCGCCACAAAGTAAAGTCTTGAAGAAGCATGTAAGTTGCTTCATAAGGAGTCATGAGTCATAGGGAGAACTACTGAATGTCACAAGGATTGGTTGAATATGATTGATGCCTCACTGTCCCCACTGAGCCATTTTGTAAACTTGTAAAAAGGTTCTGTTATTGTGTTTTAAAACATTTATATATGCTACCTCTTCTGCTAATAGTAAATTCACATCTCCCAAAGAAGCTATTGATGTTCTGTCCCCCATTCCCCACATTATCTAAAAAAGCACTATGCCCCCCTTTAACTTATTAAAAAAAATCATTTTTCTTGCCCTCTCAAAATCTTTGGAAAATAATACTTTGGGTCACTGCCTGCAATATACATATTAAGGTTCCTGATGTATAGATGTAACCATAAATTTAAGTAACTACAAAAACTTTTTTAAAATGCTTAAGTAGGAGAGGAGAATATTTGTCTAATCTATTTATCAAATGTCTGGGTGGTGAAAGTTCTCTACCTTGTCATCCACAGCCAGATCTTTCCAGTTTAAAGTGATAAGGGCTCTTTAGAGTTTATCTATAACCACCCTCTTTCTCACATTGCTTCCAGACCAATGTTATCTTGCAAAAAGTCTTGGATGTTATTCTTTGGATAATTTCCCAGTCAGCAAGAACTCTATAAGAAAACTATTCTCCAGGAACCTCATGTTTCTGCCCATTGTCAGCCCTCCAAAGTAAACCAGACAGGAAATGGGACTAGATGAACTAATTCCTCTTTATTGTAAAGCTACATTACCAGAATCTTGCAAGTCTGAAAGTACAGACTTCCCACACAACAATTTTAACTTCCTGGTCCATTAGGATTGGTCCTTTTTCAATTTCTTTTTTGTGATTGTTAAGCGATTCATGCCCTTCTTGACTGATTGTTTTCTAGGTAGCATCTTTCTTCTTTTAGCTCAAGGCTACCCATGCATTCTATTAGACCAGGGATGGGGAACTATGGCCCTTTTGTGACTTGTAGACTTCAACTCCCAGAATTCCTGAGCCAGCCATGTTGCGAATTCTAGGAACAGACATCCACAAGGGGTATAAAAGGGTGATGGCTATAGTTCCCCCACCTCTGCATTAGACCAATAAACAACAGTTGAGGATTCTTGTTGTGGGAAATCCCAGGTAAACATTTCAAGTTTCCACTGATAAAAAAGCTACTTATTTTTGATAAAACCCAAAGAAGAGATAGATAAGGTTAGTCCCTATCCCACACCTACTTGTGCTTTTGGTGATGTATGGTTGTCTACAGCTTACTTTGGATTTATTTATTTGTCCCCACAGCAAGTAGCAGCTTCCCTCTTGCTTCAGAAGTTAAGCAAGATTAGCTAGGCTTACAGGTTAGATTGGGAAGCCCAAAACATCCTGGAAGAAAGTAATGATAAACCCCTGCCTATTGCTGCCAAGAAAAATATATGGACATGTTCATGAAGCTACGATGGGTAGCTTGAAACTGTCTTGAAACTGTCTTTACTATTACCTTTTGAGAATATATAGATTTGCTAGAATGAGAGAAAGGAATATTAAGACGATATTCCAGGGGGTGCGAAAACTTGGGATTTCAAAATTATAGTGTATATGCATAATTTGTTGCCATTATTTCAAAGTTTTTTTATAGTGTTTTATTGATTTTCTAATTTTACATTTAAGTATTTAAAAAGCAATGTGGCGGCTGATAATTAATCGATAATTCAATGTCATACAAGTATCTTTAGTACAAGTCTCAAACTACCACATTAAATATTTCCTCTCTTTTCCCCTTAGTATTTACTGTCTCATGTTTAAACTAATACAATTCTTATTACATCAATTAAATAAAAATAACATTCTTACATTTATCAATAATTTTTAGCTTATACATATCCTGGTTATTTTAACATTCAGTCTTTATAGACAATCAATGTCCTAATTAGTTTTTCCCAATTTTTAGTTTCCCATTAATATTTAAATTTAACATTTAATATTTATAATTTCCAAGTTTTAAGTAACCAAAGTTCCCTTTATCACAATTCATCACAAAATCTAATATTCAGGATACATGGCTTATCTATTTGAATATATTCTATTTCTCACCATCTAATTAATAATACAGTATAACTTTATTTTCTATTAATTTCCAAATGTCTTGAATTTAGTAACCAAAATTTCTTGTTTCAACATCAAATATTTCCTCTTTTTCTATTATTATTATTATTATTATTATTATTATTATTATTATTATTATTATTATTATTATTATTATTATTATTATTATTATTATTATTACTATTATTATTTATTAAATTTATATACCGCCCTATCTCCCTTACGGGACTCAGGGCGGTGAACAGGCGATACTAAAAACCACGATAATAAATAGTTTCTGTTCTAAAATCGAATTAAATAACAGGCCTGTTCTAAAAACACACCCATACAAAAACCCCCACTGAAACATAATCAAACTACGCCAGGCCGGCTGCACGGAATAGATGGGCCTTCAGGGCTCGGCGAAAAAGGCACAGGTCCGCAACTGTACGTAGGTCGGGGGGTAGGTCATTCCAGAGGGCAGGAGCTGCCACAGAGAAGGCTCTCCCCCTGGGGGTCGCCAGCCGGCATTGTCTGGCCGACGGCACTCTAAGGAGGCCCTCTCTGTGGGAGCGGACTGGTCGAAGGGAGGNAGGGGAGCCCCATGTAGAGAGCATTGCAATAGTCCAGGCGGGAAACAACGAGGGCTTGAGTGACTGTGCGTAGGGCGTCCCGATCCAGAAAGGGGCGCAACTGGCGTATCAGGCAAGCCTGATGAAAAGCCCCCCTGGCCACGGCCGTCACATGATCGTCTAAAGACAGCCGAGCATCCAGGAGGACGCCCAGGTTGCGGGCCCTCTCCGCAGGGGCTAATGACTCACCCCCGATAGCCAGAGATGGAACCAACTGGCTATGACGTGATGCCGGAAACCACAGCCACTCGGTCTTGGACGGGCTGAGACGAAGCCTGTTCCTCCCCATCCAGACTCGCACAGCCTCCAGGCACCGGGACATCACTTCCGCGGCATCGTTGGGGTGGTCCGGAGTGGAGATGTACAGCTGGGTGTCATCTGCGTACTGATGAAACTCCACCCCTCTACTTAATGTCTACTATCTCATATTTAAGCTAGTATAGTTCTTATTATATCAGCTAAGTAAAAACATGTTTATTACATTTATCAATAGATTTTTTGCTTATATATATATATCTTAATTACTTTTACATTCAACTTTTATAAACAAATCAATATTCAAATTTAACTTTTAATATTTATACTTCCAAGTTTTAAATGACCAAAGTTTCTTTATCTCAGTTCATAACAAAATCTAGTATTCAAATTGTCTATTTGAGTATATTCTATTTTAATCCTCACTCATAAGACAAAACCCCAATTTTCTTCAGCCTTATTCTAGCTTTCTTTCTTTGCCAACTCGCCTTCCATATCCGTGCTTTTAAGTCAACAAATAGATCTCCCTCTGTTATTATATATATTGTTTGAGATAAAAGAGGCATCCAGTTGCCATTTTTTTGGAAGGGCTAACAAATCGTCTCTCTATTTTTCCATCTCGACATAGTTGTCCTGAAAAGTTTATCTTCCCTTTGGTCTGTTCTTGTTCTTGATCCTCAGGTTTCTTTTCGTTTATATAGAAAGTCTTCATTTTCAGTGTTGTCAGTCCCTTTTCTGGATTTTCCGTTAACTGTGTTTGTTGATCAGTTGAATCTTCTATCATAATATTTGATTGTTCTACTTCTTCTATTATATTCTGTATAGTTAATTCTTTAGTTGTAATCAAAGTTTGAGTTCATATATCTAAGCTGACATCTTGTTCTTTTCTGTAGCTTCTTATTTCATCAGTAGCTGTAAGAATAGTTTCATAAATTGCATAAAGAGAATCTGTTCCTGATCTTCATCCATGTTCTCTTAGTGGTATGTCAAATTAAAAGCTTTATCACTTTGTCACTAAGTATAGAACACAGGTGGGCTTCTCACAGCTGATCTCTGCCAAGGTTGCAAAAGTCTTATCTATAGTCTGTGCTTCAAGCCAAGTTTCTTTTAGACAATAACAAGTTGTAATATCAGGTTTATTTATTTATTTATTTATTTATAATAAGACTTATATGCCGCCCTTCTCCCCCATGGGACTCAGGGCGGCTCACAGCATATTAAAAACAATACAAAACATTTCCCTATAAAAGCCAATTAAAAACCAAATATTTGTAGCTGTGTCTTGTTTAAAATCATTAAAATTGTCCCTATTTAAAAATTCACCCTAGGTCAGTNGGACACCCAAGTTGCGTGCCCTCTCTGAGGGGGCCAAAGTTTCGCCCCCTATAGACAGCGATGGAATCAGCTGACTATGCCGGGGCGCCGGCAACCACAGCCACTCGGTCTTGGAAGGGTTGAGTCTGAGTCTGTTCCTCCCCATCCAGACCCGTACGGCCTCCAGGCAACGGGTCATCACGTCAAGGGCATCGTTGGGATGTCGCCCATATCGTTTAAAATTTTTAAGTCCAAAATTTTTATAGTCCTTTTTCCAATTTTACTTTTTTGTAAGTAAGAACCCAAATCTTTAATAAAAACAAGAAATCTTTTAGTTCTCAAATTTTAGAAAGATAAAAATTAAGATAGAATCAGGTTATTCTTTCAGCGTTTTAAACTCCCCTGGATAGTCAGTCGCTGCTGTTTTTAGAGGGTGGGATAGAATTTCCTTTCCCTCTCTCCACAGGGGGGAAAATACTTTGGGCAGCTTGTACAGGTAGAAAAAATAGTTAGGATTGAAGAGAAGTTCAGATCTCACCCAGTCTCATCCGCGCTGCTTTATAGGTGCCTGGTGGCAAGTTTGACTTCGGCTATCTGCAGCCTAGTGATGGGCCATATTTCTATGGCCGATCTTTTATCCGCCGGTTTGGAGAGCTGCCCCCAGATCAAGCAGAAGGGCTACCATCCTCCCGCGATCAAGCAGGGGTCCCCTCCTTGCTTGTCACCCCTACAGGGTGACTTTTGACCCTTTCCAGGGTCCCCCAGCGGTGCAAAATCAGACGTGGAAGACGGAGCTCGCCTTCCAGCATCCACGTCGGCAAACCAGAAATCCACCATTATTTCAAACTTTTGTAAGGGGTGCGAGAATATATCAGAAGCGTTCTAGGGGTGCGGGGTATAGAAAGGGTTGGGAACCACTTTCCTATTTGAACTGGGACAGAATGGAGATAATATTGCTGTTCTGCCCACCTTGTTCCTAGCAGAATCCCTGACTAATTTAACCAGGTGGATCTTAAGGCAGTGCTGTAAATTTCATGCTCAGATTTTCCTAGCTAAGCCAGGTCATGACAAGTATGAGATTCTTTCAAGCTTGCCCGGATCAAAATCTAGGGCTTTGTGTATCTTCACGCTAGTCTTTGTTCTGGGATGTGAGAAAATAGCTAGAATTATCATCATAGAACAAACATCTTGGGAAGGTTGGTCTCAGAGTATCCCTTCTCTTGCAGGGATTAAGATCCATTAAAGGTCTCTCCCCCCTCCCCCCAAAAAAGAAGATTCCCAGAATTCAATGGTTTCTTAAACGTTTAGATCAAGGTCCCTAAACTTAATTCATCAATCCCTTCATAAAATTTTAAACTGTTCACTGACCCCTCCAAAACCATTTATTATATGAAAATAATTTAATGAACACTACTTTAACTAACAGTACTATGAATAATAATAACAATATCAAACCCTTGGAAGGTCCCATTAACCCTTGGATTCAATATTTATTATTTAGGGGAACCCTGTTTAGCTGATAACAGGAATCAGAGTTAATAGTCCTACTGATAATAATCCTTCCAAAGTAATAACAGCTTGACATACAGTATACCCGGCCACTGATATGATCCTTACAGGCCACTCTATCGCTCAAGCTACAGATTATTTTTCCTATCAACAGAAATATCACAACAGTTTCCAAATAAATAATAGCTAGATATGAGCAAGTAGAAGTAGCAACTATCTGTTGGGGATGGTTTACATTTGGCTTCTTGCATTGAAAAAAAGTATAGTCAACAGTCCTTTTCAATCCTAACATGTTATTATAAAATGTTCAACTACATTTGCAATTTATTTCCAGGAACAAATCCAACTGCAGTTAATTAAATTGTATCTTTTCATTTCAGTGAACATCTAAAATTGAAAATACAATTTATTCCTTTTTTGTAATTAACATAAAACAAATATAGGGAAAATGTTCCTCAATCCTAAGATTAAAGCATGATTTAAATCTGGAAACTTTAGATTAATTATCTGTTTAAAGATTTTATCCAAGTACAAAGATACTGACTTCCAAAGGAGGCACAGTGAACTGAGCAAATCTCCAAGAGCAGAGATGATGACCATAACAAAGACTGAAGAACTGGTTAGTAGACAGGTTCTCTGGAATTCTTCAGACAAGGATAGGATGGTAGATTACTTATATGTGCTTTGGATGGATGTTCCTCCTGAGAAGACTACAAGATAGCAGTCTCCCATGGGTTTGAGCTCCAGCAGATAAAGAGATCAGCCATCAAGCTCACAACTACAGTATTCCCTTTTAAAAGACACTGGGATCACTTTCTGATCACTTTCAGATTTGCCCATTTAACTATCTTAAGGCTACTAAAATCTTTGGAATGACAGGTTTGAAAAGCCACCTGGAAAATTTACCTTCATTCTTGAACAAAAGAAAAAATAACCATAAATTAAGAATTTAAAGAAATGGAAATAAATGGCAAAAGCCTAAAAAAGACTTTGATATAAGAAAGTTGTAAAAGAATTAAGAGTTCAGATAAATTTGGAATATTGTGAGTATTATAAGATTTTGGAAATAATTTTACAAAACAAGCAGATTTTTGTGGGGGGGGGGAAATTGTTTTGTCTTAATTCATAATGGAGGTTTTAGACTTTATGATTTCAGAAATTGGACACTAAGGGAACTGAAGACTCCAGGCAAGAAAGGAAAAGGGGATAGGGAAGTGTAAACACGTCTTTAGTTTTGATTAATACAGGGATTTACAAAATGATACAAAGCATTACAACATTTGAAATACTTCAGGTGATTTTGAAAGAATAAGGCCAAAAATTAGTAGCTAATATGTTAGCAGTATCATTTTGAAGTAAGATCTTAAGGAATTACACATATGAAACAAATTTTGCCTGATGCAGAAATATGAGAGCCAGAAATACTGGCTAATAAAAAGGGGATTATAAGACAACTAATGTGGAAATGACAAGCCTAGAGAATGGCCCAAATAAGGGCTTCCTATGGGATATACAAAAGAAATTGGCTAAAGCTTTGAAAATTAAAGTGGAGATACAAATGATAAATTAAAAGAATGATCTGGATAATGATGTTTTGTTGGATTTACAAAAACAAGGTGCTAGAGCCTCAGAAAAGTACTCAGGGTGGAAAAAAAAACTTGGAGAGACCAAATCCTATAATGTCTGAATGAATTAAAGATCAAGATTGTCAAAAAGAAAAGGAAGCAATATAAAGTTATTTTTTTTGATTGAGGTTAAAATAAGACATATTTCTAATAAGCTCTGGTAACCCTTTATGGACTTTTTACCAACACCGGGACTGAAAAGTTGATGATTTATGGATTTGCATATAAATAAAGAGTATGTTTATCAGAAAGAGATATTTGTTTACAACCTTATAGGGGTGTAGAGTTTTTAAGTTTATATTTCCTGTGATAAAGAATGAAAGTCACTTTTTATATATTTCTTTGTCTTTGTTTTTTTCTTTCTTTGCACTTTTTATTTCTCCATATCTCTTTGAGTTTACTTTGTATTTAATCCTATTACTGTAATTAAAATCTTCAATGATTATTTTTAAAAAGTTGCAAAGATATTAAACAGAATAAAATACAAACAATTCCATTTGTTATAATAATCATCCATAGAAGGAAACTAACAAGTTAAAACAAATGTTTCAATTTATGCAAATGTCTGTGTATCATGTTCGCTTCATACATATTTTTCTTATCTTATATTCCAAGGAACCACTATTACATCTCCTATAAAAACTGGAAGTAACGTAAGATACATATTCCAGTAATGCCTCTCTTAAATCAAATTCAGTTCTTAAGAACTAAAGAAATGGCCATACATTTTTCTACCAATGATACAATAGTGGCTAATTCTGAGGTTTCCTGCTGGTCTCCCATCCAATTACTAACCATTTCCAACTCTAATTAGCTTTTTCAAGATCAATCAAAATTAGTTAGGTTCCTGGTTCATACGGGGTGACCAGGAAATAAGGATGCAATACCACTTTTAAAATAATGCTTCCACATTTAATATACTTTGGCATGAATACTTAACTCATTTCAGGATAGTATACTTTTCTCTAACAATTCATTAAAACTCATAAAATTGAGTGGTAAACTTCACAGATATTCACAAATGTAAATTTTAAATATGCAATTTTTTAGAATTCAGTTATATCTAAATTTTATTTAAAAATGTATCTATCAATGCTTATTAAAAAATACTATTAGCTCCGTAACCTCTAAACAATGTGACAAAATGTCTGTTCAAGGTGACAGCAAACCTAAATACTTGACAATCAATTATATTTATAATTTTGCAGTATTTTATTTTAGAGTTCACTCCTGTAGTGTCTGCATCTTGTTTTGAAAGTAAAGAACACCGTAAGCAAACAAAACTGCAGTAGTTCAGAAACCTGTTTCAGTCTGAGTTCCAATCTGTTTTGGGATTGAGCCACTTTAACAGATTACTTTTATTGGGAGAAAGCCAAGGGATTTTAAACCTATTACCATGCTTAAGCTATTAATGACACACGAACCATAGTATCTTACTGTCTGCTTCAACTAGCTGGAGACAGAGGACAGTGTTTTACAATGCTTAGTTCAGTTACTACCTGTAATGTGTAGTATTGGATGGATTATTTTTCAGTTATCAGTTTTCCCCACACTATTTAATTTCTTTATGAAGCCACTGGAAGTATTCATCACAAATTTTGAAGCAGTGTCATCAGTGTGCTAATTTTATCCAATACTATTTCACTGCTAAACTTAAATCAGGAAAGAGCATGGACCCCAGGCCTAGGACCCCAGTGGGAGCACATCATTCTGTAGGTGGTTAAAGGACTAAGGCAAGACCTCACCTTGTCCCTTTATGCACCTTGCTCCCTCTCTTCTTCCCAATCCCAAGATCCTATTGCTACACAACATTTATAAGTAGTCAATGGGTATTGGGATAAAGTCTGAAACTAGAATAATAGATCTACTAGCTACTCTGATTAAATGTGAGCAATTTATATCAAATCTGCATCAAATGCTTTGTGGCAGATACATGTCCAGGCTAAAGTTAAGGATATTAAGGCTTAGGATCATTATTTGAAGAACTAACTACAGATAGCCTCCAAGCTCATCTTAAGAAATCCTGTTAACTGATGAACCTCTAGGAGCAATTTGAAGAGTAATAGGGACATGTCCTTTTCAAGGCTGTGTAAAGTAATCAATTTATTTAACTCTGTTTTCATAACTAATACACAATCCTTTAATGGAGAAGACTCAAATATATATTTCTCAAGCCTTCTATGATTATAGTAGTCCCCCCTTCCCCATTCTGATGCCCTCAAAGAACTAGATTACAACCTTTGGCATTTCACACAACTGACCATACTGGATTGTGCAGACAAGAACCCAAGGACAAACGTAATGCTACTGCAGTCGTCAGATCTGAATTTTGAGATCACCTAAAGGGCAGGATCCCAAAATGGTTGCTATGGCGGTGTGGCCAATCAGAAAACACCTCTATACCAAAGTGGAACAAAGTATCAGGATGCCACCACTTCCCTATTTATTGTCCAAGAACGCTTTGGGATCTACATGATGCCTAGAGGCATTGCGACAAATACAGATCATGCTTGATGACAGTACTTTGCTTTGTTGCATGCAGGCATCCCCTTCTTTTTATTTTTCAGTTAAAAAAATAAATATTAAGGGAGCTTGCCAGATCCCAAAGGATTTGCCACTAGACCAACTACTGCTTCTCAGCATAGCACTGGGAATCCAAGAATCAAAGGAATTCCAGACTATTCCTTACCTTACTTTGTTAATTAATTCACCAAGAAGAAAAAACTGCTCTTCTAACATAGGATTTAGCCTAAACAGCCCAGTAAAAAAGGTAAAAAATGTTCCAATGTTTCTTTTTCTTATTAAGCAAATTTTGCTGATTTTCAAAATTAGTAGAAATAATTAGTAGAAATAATCACTTATATTAAGTGGTTTTCCTGTGATTTTCAGCATATTTCCTACAACTGAAGAATATGTGTCTCTCTTTAGCATAAGAAGTTCTGTGAAGATGATAACTATCTCATGAAACAGATCAGCACTAGAAAGCAGGAGGCAAAACATCTCTGCCATATTCTAGCTTTCTTCTGCCAGTTACGAGCATCTTGCACTGTAAGAAGCACAGATCATTATGCAAAGGGGCTTCCTCCAGGTTTCTGCAATATTTTTTCCTCTGGGATTTCCACAGGAAGACAAGAACTCAGTTACAGCAGGTAAAATACTTTAGTGCTGAAACAGAGAACTCTAGGTATGATACACAGCAACTTGCCCCTGGCTAGGTAACCAGTCAAGATTATAATTCTGAGTTGCCTTTTCCTGTCCTTTTGTAAGAGACATTTTCTCTCTCCCTTTCTAATTAGGGCCACCGTTTATATCAGATTTAGTTGCAAATCTGTACAGACTTAAACAACGGTGCATGAATTTTAAAGATGCATGAACAAAAAGGCCTTCACTGCAGCCTCAATTTGGAAATGAGGAATGCTCAATCCATGGTTCATTAGAGAGCAAAAAGAAAAAGTACCCCACCTCATTTACAGTACTAACTTTTTAATGTGTGTGTGTTAAAATTTCTCCTTCTATCAATTATAGAATT
>NW_015386388.1:1683166-1727101 GCF_001527695.2 Protobothrops mucrosquamatus | reverse complement strand
GGTGCTCACTTACCATTTTCTTGCCTATCTTAACTTGTGTTTCTATTCTGTTTTTTATGGCACTATTTTTGATAGGTTGGTCTGTTTTTTCCCTTTGTGTAAAGACAGATGCAAAAAACGAGTTAAATAGTTCTGCTTTCTCCCTGTTGCTTGTCACCTTCTTGCCACTTTCACCCACTAATGGACCAATCATTTCCTTTACTTTTTTCTTGTTTTTTACATGTTGAAAGAAGCTTTTTTTGTTATTTTTGACTTTGGTTGCAAGCCTTAGTTCATTTTGAGCCTTGGCTTTCCTCACTTCATCTTTGCAGGCTCGGGCTATTTGCTGATATTCTGACTTAGTTATGTGCCTCTCTTTCCACTTTCTATACTTGTCCTTTTTATCTTTCAATTTGTCAGAGAGTTCTTTATGCAGCCATGCTGATTTCTTTTGAGAGCTGTTATTTTTCCTTTGTTGGTATTGTGCTAGACTGTGCTTTTATTATCTCATTTTTCAAAATTTCCCAAGCTTCTTGAGTTGTTTTCCCCTTGAGGATTCTCATCCATGGAATCCTTCCCAAGCCCTCTCTACGTTTATTGAAATTAGGTCTCTTTCTCCCAAGCCAGGCTATTCTTCTTCAGTTAAAAATACTATCCACTACGATATGTTATGACTTGTGCCATGAATATTTGAAATTTCAATTTCTATACAAATTGCTGTAAAAATACGCAGTCACATGACCTGATTCTGTGTCTTCTGAACTGGAGGATAAAGAGTTTAAGCATGTCATCTAAATCCAATCCAAAGATTCCTATTTTCAATATCAAGACTCAGACTTGTTCCATATATCCAGAGAGATCATACACATTAATAGTGAAACAAAGTCTCTGTGAATAAGAAGGCCCATAAAATCTTCTCTACTAGAGCTGATGGGAGGGCATCAAATTGGGCTCTAGAAAAGGCCCATCAATATTTGCTTGGTGTTAAATTGTGTAACTACCCTTCAATATAGGGCTTGCAATTAATTGTCTGACAAATGGCGACAGAATTCAGGAGCACTGATGAAATTATTTTGGTGATCAATGTCCCTAATTTTCTTTTTTATTACTGAATTATATAACTGCATAAAAATTAATTAGATATGCTGTTTTATTGTATTATTGTTGTTGTTGATCATCACAGTCAGCCAGACATTCAGACTGGATTTGGCATTTTTGTTTACCTATTGAGTCCTTACCAAGGATCTGGGATAGGTGTATCTAGATGTTTGATTTTGTTACAGATATCATTGCAGGATGGAAGCTGTCCCCAGTAAAGCCGCTATTTGCAATTGACTGAGGATGAATTTGTCAATGCCAATGGTGTTCAAGTGGTGATTGTTGTTGTTGTTGTTGTTGTTGTTGTTATATTTTATTGCATAATCAACCAGGTGTTCAGACTGGAATTTGCCATTTTTAACCACCTATCGAGTCCTTCCCAGGGACCTGGATAGGCAGATATAGATGTTTGATGGTGTTACAGATGTCATCACAGGATGTAAGCTATTCTGAGTAAGGCTGCCTTTTGCAATTGACTGATGGTGATTTTTCAATGCCGATGGTGTTCAAGTGGTGATCCAGCTGTTTTGCATTACACCCAAGGTAATGTTGTTGTTGTTATTTCCTTTCCCAGTAAATAATTGTTACATTAAACTATTTCTTTTACTGTATTTTTCTTAATGTAAAGATTGGTCAAAGACTGTAATAAAAACATCTGATCTGAACAAAGCAAATATGGATTCATATGTAAAAGAAAAATATGAATCTTGCTATTATATGATTATGCAAGTTTTGCATGGACTTTCCTACACACACACACACACACACACACACAAAATAGAAAGTATTATTAAAAAATAACATTTTCCTTTATTTTATGCATATGGTGAAGAGGGATAATGTATCTAGCTACATAATGTGAAGAGATTAATTGGCCAATAAATGAGTGATGCATACTGCACAGCAGCACTTTTTCTATTCAGTTTTCTATACAGGTGGTCCTCAAATTACGACCGCAACTGAGCCCAAAATTTCTGTTGTTAAGTGAGACATTTGTTAATTGAGTTTTGCCCCATTTTACAACATTTCTTGTCACAGTTAAGTGAATCACTGCAGTTGTTAAGTTAGTAACCCGGTTGTTGTGAATCTGGCTTTCCCATTGACTTTGCTTGTCAGAAGGCCGTAAAAGATGATCACATGACCATGAGACACAGCAATGGTCATAAATATGTACCAGTTGCCAAGCATCTGAATTTTGATGGTCATAAATCACTTTTTTCAGTGCCTTTGTAACTTTGAACAGTCACTAAATGAATTGTTGTTAAGTTGAAGACTACCTGTACAGGAAACCCTATTTGAAACAACTAACTGCTTAATTTTATTTATAGTTCAAGATAGAAAACTTAGGTCTCTTCCCTTTTGTCATCATGAGGGAGGACATATAGGCTGGGCTAAGAGACTGCAACTGACTGAATACACTCCATGTTGTGAAGGCCCTCTCCAATTCTACTATTAACACATTAATCTTTATATTACCCTCATTCTTTCATAAAATATACTTTCCTCAAGAAAGTCTCAGAGATCCTAATGACTTGCCAAAGTCTATTCTGACTTTGATCAAAAAAAATTATTCCTATTTCCTCCACTGTATTTCTGCAATTGGAACACTTCATTTTATTCAGAGGCTATTTCAAATTCATACAATTAGAAATAACTATATAATAGAAATGTAAATATAACCTAAAATGATTTAATGTTTTATCTCCAAATTGTAAACAGATGTGTACAAATTGAACTTTAAACATGGAAGGCAAGATTCTACAACCCACTGAAGCATCTTTAAAATACATTTCTAAGAATTTATGTTCTAATGAAATAAGAGAAAAAGTGGAAAAAATAGAAATGTATTAGTAAGGAAAAGCTTTTTAAAGGCCAATATTATTGGCCTTTTTAAAGGCCAATATTACACCACCATCACTATACCCCACAAAAGAAAGGACAGATTAATTATGCCATTTGCCCAATGAATTTTGGCAATTACCTTTAAGTTATTACACTGTAAAATAAGATATAGGTCATAAAATGGACTGGAGATGCTACACACCAAAATAGATTGGAAACAACATACTACAGAACAGTGTGTTATCCTACATAAATACAAACAATTTCCAATTTATATTTCGGGGGGGGGGGCAAATTGCTCTAGTATGATTCCAATCTTCAATCTAGAGAAACCTCACTAAACAAGACTTCTAAACTTAAATGCCCATGGCATATTTCTGTTAAAAATCAATACCAGTTTGTTCCTCCAATGTTGCTGTCTATGAATGCAGGCTTTCAAAAGAAAAATATTACACAATCAAGACTGCAATTAGCTAAATAGCTCTTGTAACAGAGGCCCCTCCTCTTTCTGTCCTCTTAATGAAGAATCCACTAAAAGCAGCAGAAAAATACATAATGCCTGAAAAGCCAAAAGATGATGTAAATGTTTGTTTATTTATCAAATTCACCTGGCCACTCATCTCACGAAAAGCAACTTTGGGCAGCATATAATGGTTGCATCCTAAGCATCATGTTCTATGCCAGTACAACACACAAATATGCCTTATTTTGAAAAAGTAAATTCATGTACCCAAGTTCAAATAAAATAAGCTGCAGTTACAATCAAATTAAGGAAACTCATCTGATTCCTCAGCCTAGTCTGCCATGCCATTCCTCATGTCACAGGTACATACTGAATTTTGCAAAATTACAATTATCTTCCTGTAAAAGCTATCCAGTTGCCAGTTCTCTCAGAAACACAAGTCCAAGTAGTAAGGGTTTATCTAAATTCCCAGGCATAGATAACTTCTGCCAGCCAAGAACTTGTATATTCACATATGTGAGAAGATAACCTGAGAAACCTCTGAAATCGCTTAGGCTGAGCAGTGCAGGAAATATGCTTTCAGAGAATAAGGCTGGCCTTCAAGGAAGGAAGCAACTTCAAGAAAAAAAATTTTGTTTGCATCAAAGCACACCACAAAACATCCATTCAAATGCCCTGAAAAGCTTAATTAACACTGTCTCTATTAGTGAGTATCCTTATGAAACATTAATTTAAAATACCCATGACAAATTACAAATAACCGTATTAGTGATTACTGAACATTTCCTGTGCTTCCCAGCAATGTAAGGCCTGAAATGGGGATAGGGAAACTTGGGGGGGGATGGGGAGGGAGAGTAAAGCTAATTAAAAAAAAAAAATAGGAGTCACATTTTCAAGACCTTCATTTCTCTAAATTCGTCTCCTGCACATCTGCCAAAAATTAAAACCAACCATCTAGATCACAAAGTATACATGGAATCCAACCATAATTAAAACCCATTCACTATAATTAAAATTAAATTATATGATCAGAAAAGTAAGCAGCATTAAAAAATTAAAGAACAATCCCATATGTTTCCAAAAAATCTTGGCTGGTGGGAGAATTCTAATTACTTCCAAAATAGTTTGTTAAATAAACAAAAATACAAAATTAAGATGAGGCAATACCTAGGTGCTCAAGTGCAAAGACAGAATCCAAGTCTCAACTGTAATAAAACAAGATTTCCTCAGCAGCTGTAACGGGATCATTGTTTCATGTGCTTCCTTGTCATTCAGTTTCATAAAAGAAAGCTGATGTCATCTCATGGTTATTAGGAGGGTATTCTCACTCATAAGAGAAGGATTTGTGCTAGGACTAATATAATGTCAGAGGCTTATCAGGTATTGATTTGATGTGTATATTTTTTGTTAAATGTTATGGTTATGTTGAATTGTGCTGGACTGTACAACCGCTTAAAGTTATGTGACTCAAGTGACATACAAGTCTTATATAAATGTCTCAGAAACTCCTTGTTCAATCTAATCTTAGCCATATGCCCATTGGGTGGTTTTTAATAATATGTTTCTAATGTACCAATTCAGAATTATTATAAGGAATAATAACTTGTGTTATCCTAAGATGCTGTTAGTTCCAAAATATTATTACATGAGCAATCTATATTCACACATTATGAAAGTCAATAATCACAAATGCAATGCCTTATATATCGACTATTTTAAGAGCTAAGGAAAAGTATAGAACCATACCAAAATGCTAAAAATGTATTTGCAGCCCTTATTTATACTATACCTGCTTTCAAATTATAATTAGTTGCTACCCCTTCTGAAAAGAAAATACAGCAAAAATATCTAATAAAATATATTATTATATTAAGCCTAGCAAAAATAACACTTACAGTTAATGCTAATATAGCAGTAGACAAAAGAGTTTCTCCCTTCCATCCCCACCCAAGCTAGAAGAACATACCACAGTTTTTACCCAATGAAAATGGTACTTTGCATCCATGTATTCTGGCTGAGTAGGGGCGTGACCAGCTGCTGATATTAGAACCATTTTTCTCTGAGAAAAAAACCAGTGGAGACACTGAAGGGACACAACCATCATGTATGAAATCACTGGATGGTGGCAGCAATTCTCTGAAAGATAATCTAGAACCTCCCCCCCCAAAGTCTACTGCATCAATAGCCAAATGAGTATACACAGATGTTTGTGGGGGAGGGGGAAATAGTGAGAAAAAAATGACATGCTTTTTATTTTTCCCCAACTCACCAATCACACCCACTGAAAATGTAAATCTCATAATGCTGACCTACATATATGGAACAAAGCAGTTTATTTCTCTGAAAAGATGACCTTTATAAAATTCTTTCTACACTTAATGAAAATGAATTAATTTATTAATTTATGAAAATGGAGGCAGAATATTTTTTTTCCCTTTCTTAGGTATTCAAAGGTTTTTCCACCATTAAATTGTTAGAAACATGACATGGACTGCAAAACATGGCACCACCGAAAGGAAGAGCAGGGAGCCCATCCTTTTTCTCTTTCCAAGATCCACACCTACTGCAGTACCAACAGCATATAATTCGCCATCACCCTCAGCGATTAAAATGAACCTTCCAAACAAAAAACCAAATGCACCAGAGGTCCAGGCTTTGGAGAGAAGGAAAAGAATACCGGAAAGAAAAGAATAGGAAGCGAAAATCAAGACATACTTAAAATATAAGCGACTCGTTTGGCAAATAGAAAATTGTTTAAAAACAGGCACACGCGCACGTGAAAATCACATTTCACGCTGTAGTGCTGCAAATGAATGTAAATGAAACAATGCTATGCTTTTCAAAGCCTTCTTAAACCTCTGCCGCTTCTCATACAACTACATCTACCCTTGAGGGTCTCAGAGACACACCCCTCCTGCCCCATTTTGAACTGCGAGAATCTCCATTGAGCGCCGAGCTTACAATACACCAAAAAGGAAAAGCACTAATTTGCAGAGCGGAGACAGGTGGCGAGTGCGTATTGGCAATAAGGCTCTTCTACTCCGAAGAAGTGCGGTTAAAGGAGGCGAGGAGAGATAAGCTATTCCAAATGCTACGGCTAAGAGGTAGCAGTAACAGCAACGGTAAAGACTGCGCGAAGGTGTCTATCCGCCGACCTTTCACTCCACTCAAATTACTCTGGGTTCTGAAGCCGCTGACTCCCGAGCTATTTTATCTGTAATCTGCACCTCTGTTTCCAGCCATTGCCGAAGCAATCGCTGCGTAACCGCACGCACCTGTGCGTTCCACGCACCCCGCCCGGCCATCCCCGACCCCCCAACGCTTGGAAAGTCTGAAGGCCCTGGGTGTACCTTCCCCGACTGGACGCAGCCGGCACCCCTGTGGGAAACCCTACCTGGTGCTGCGGCTGCTAACTCTGCTGCAGGAAGAGCTCGCTGGAAAGTCTCGCTCACTAGAGCCGGGAGGAGGGGGAGTGACAGGAGAGAAGGAGCGACCAAAGAAGAACGCGCCTAACTAAAGCCGGGAACGCGCCCTAAGCTCCGGAACCTTCCCTAGAAGAAGCCGTACACGCGCGTTCGCGAAGGCCCACCCAATGCTGCCCGAGCCGGCTCGACCAAGCAGGCGCAAAAAGCTCACCCGTGTCCTCTTTCATCAGACACCACCCTACAGGCGTGTGCGCATGTGTCGAGTCGTTGCGCTTTTTCCCAGCCTGTGTTCTTTGTCTCCTGTAGGAAAAAGGCTGTTTCCCAAAAAGAACTGGGGTGAGGGTGAGGATGGGGAACGGATTCGCGCGCCCTAATAGGCAAATAAAATAGTAACCGCCTTCAATAGTATACGCCGATATAACAGGCCGAAATGGGGGTCTTTTCTGTGGTTTTAAAGTTGGGGAAAGGCTGCTTTGGATCCGGGAACCTTTTCTCACCCCTCTTTCAGAGAAGGCTAAAAGGCCAACGGAGGATGTTCCATACGAACAATGGAAGCCAGCAAGCCTCCTTAAGGGTCTTGTTAAAAGCAACAACTAAAAGGGAGAATAAATCCTAAAAGGAGAGCAAGAATAGAAATGGCTTCTGCTGCTCTCCTTATCTGTATTGATAATACACATTTTCATTTTGAAATACGTCATTTTTTGCTTTTCTTTGTTTAACCATTAGCATTTTAATATTTTACTATATTTTGTTTGTTTGTTAAAAAAAATACTAAAACACTGAAAAGGATAAATTACATGCATGTTTCATAAAAGATAGTCATGGGAGAGGCCTGGCAACCGTATTTTTACCCAATCCTCATGATCATCATTTTGCCCTGTCCTCAGCTCATGATTTATGCTCAGCCCTACTTTGCTACTTTCAGTAATGCAACTCAATCCTACATAAGCTGCCACAATCCTGCCACTGTGCTATCTACATACAATTAAAACCCTTCTGTATGTTTCTAATCTTTAATTGGGCAAGTTTTTAAATCAAGGTACCTCAAATGGGCTAACTATAAGAATGCATCCAATATCTATGACCCATGGGACTGAAAAGCATTTTCACACCAGTTGTATCGGCGAAGTTATGGCCAGTGCAACAATGCTACACCATCCTGCAGCACCACCATCCTGTACTCATGTGATCATGATTTCTGATGGTCCCTATCTGCTTCCCATAAGCAAAGTCTGTAGGGATGACAGCAGGAATTTGAAACTCACCCCCACTGCCTTTTTGCCTGCCTGTGATCATTTGGTTTATCAGTTTATGTAAGGAATTATCCCTTAAAAATGAGCTAACAGGTTATGGGTCATCTAGATCAGGGCTTTTCAACCTTTTCACCCATTGTACCACTTTTAGGATATGGCAACATCCAAGTACCACCAGTCGTCTAGCAAAATGTCAAAAACTTGATTTCCCCCCCCCAAAAAAGGAAAAAAAGTGATAAAGTACAGATAGTCCTCGACTTACAACAGTTCGCTTAGTGACTGTTCAAAGTTACAATGGCACTGAAAAAAGTGCCGAGCAAGCCTGCCCACCCAGCGGCGTTCTTCCTCCTGTCTGAAGTTTTCATTGTTGTGAGCATTTCTGTTGAGGATTGGCAGCGGCGGTGGGGGGTGTTTAGTTTTTATTCCCCCCATCTGCTGGGTGGTTGCAGCAGGTTTTGGTCACTTCACATGACCCTGGGACACTGTGACCGTCATAAATATGAATCAGTTGCCAAGCATCTGAATGTAAATCACAAGACCCTGGAGATGCTGCAACATTCCAGCTGATCGGCACTTCTTCTGGGCTCAGCAGAAGTGCCAGGATCAGTGCTGAGCTCCAGCTGGAGCCTGGCGCTGATCCTGGCACTTCCGCTGAGCCCTGACAGCCCCGAAGAAGCGCTGATCCTGGTGCTTCCGCTGAGCCCTGACAGCCCTGCAGCTCCAGCCATCTCTCGCTCAGGCTTGTGCGGTGCTGTCACCGGTTCAGCTCATTCTCCTCCCCCGCTGCCACTTTTCTAGGATGGTCACATACCACCTGCCAGGTGCCAATGTACCACAGGTGGTACCCGTACCACTGGTTGAAAAGCCCTGATCTAGATCTCCTTAAAATGGTGCTTTAGCCACATTCCAAAGGGCTGTATCCTTTGCCCGGAATAATTTTGCTACATTTTTGTTCCCAGGTGACATTGACATTAGGGAGAAGTTTATACCTAGAAAGGAATATCAGACAGTAATGAGAATGACTATTTATTAACTAATCAATGGCTTCAGTAAATTCACTTGCCCAAACTTATAGGCAATTCTATGTTAGCAAGCCACAAAATAAATCCAACAACAGAAGTCACAACTGTAAATCCCCAATAGGATATTCTATTTATATTCAGCAAAGGCTGGGTTCTGCTAAGGATAGTGTCAGAAAGTCTAGCCTGTTACTGTCTGGTCATTCCTTATCTCCCACTTCACTGTGATAAATAAGATTTCTGTGCTTGAATATCTATGCCATCTGAAAAATCATAATATCAACATAAAAAGAATAGTTTAAACACTAAGAGTTCCTTTTGTTTCATCATTAATCCCTTATTTTATTTGTAGTTCATTTATAGTTTGCTCTTAATATAAATGAACTACCATATTAATACCATATTCATTATTTGGCATGAAACTTTGGGTACCCAGATTATGTCTAGCTATATAAATATCATTTTTAGCTATTCTAAATTTAGTTAGATATTGTCTAATAAGGTACTGTTATTGCTAGAGAATCTTTCAATATTTATTGAGATCATTATTAAAATTGGTCTTGACAAAGTCCTTTTTGGTGAATTCATTCCTTGGTTTTCCCAGGTTTGATCTAGCGTGAGAAGGATTAGCTAGCAATCAAAATTGCTGTTGCCCAGGGTACGCCCAATTGTGATTTGAAATATTGGTCCACAATCTTTGAGGAGGTTCCTTCTGTGTACCTTCTGAAGTCTCTCAGTGTGACACTCAACAGGATGCTCTCTTTTAAACAGCATTGCGTGAACACCAAGGCTAAAGTCAGCTAGAGGAACAATATCATCAGGAAATTGATGAAATACAAATGGGGAGCTCAACCTTATATGTTGCGTACATCAACTTTGGCGTCTCTGCAACTGAGTATGCTGCTCCAATGTGGGGTGTATCTGCACACATGAAACAAGTTGATATTGCAGCTTCTCAATGAAGCCATACGCTTAGTGACAGGTTATCTCAAACCTACACTAACTGGCTTTTCCCAACCTATGGTCACGAGAGAAGTAGTAGCTGATGCCAAGAGAATTAAGCAAGAGAATGATCCTCAATATTCTCTGAATGGACATATGCCTCAAGCCCGCCAACTCAAATCTAGGAACAGCTTTATGGCAAGAACAAAACATTCTCGAGGGTACACAAGAATAAAATCAAATTAAAAGATGGAAGAAAGAGACCACTGAGCAAGGAATAACATTAAAGGAGGATATGGCTAAGGATTTGACCTCCCTTATACTACCTGGAGGACCCTGAATAGGTTGAGAGTTGGAGTGCCTAAATGTAAAACCAATGTGCTCAAGCGGAGACTTTAGTGGATAACAACATGCTATGTGAATGTGGAGAGACTCAGAGGCTGGCCCATTTGGTCATGTGTCATCTACTGCGAGAAATATGTACCGATAATGACTTATTTTTGACCAATGACAAAGTCAAGAAGATGGCTTCATCCTAGCAGTTTAAAGTTTGATCTAGACACCGAAGAAGAATTCAGTTAGATGATAAGGAGCATTTTAAAATACTGAAACTTTCCATAAAGTCATTTATGAATTGCTATGATGTTCTTAATCATCTCTTTTCTATTAATTACTCTAGGGGGCCCAATAAGATGTCGAAGGGCACCTTTCTTAATGTTTGCCAAGCTTCCTGCTTCACCTATTTTTTATAACTTTTTATACTATTTTATCAAAATTATTGGGGAAGTTAGTGAAACTAATCAACCTAGGGCTCATCCTCACATCCCAGTAACTGCAGCACAAAGATGCTTGTCTATTTTAATGGACTTATTTTGATGACAATCACCTTTGTTTCATTGGCAATCAGCTGTGAAAATAGTTTAGCTGTAGCTGTTTAGGTAGCAATAGTAATATAGTCTTTCCCTTTTCCCAACAAAAACCTTGCCATCTTATTAGGGTGATATTGGAAATGTCCCAACTAGGACCTGAAATCTGCCAAGTTCCTATTGGTCTCAATGCCACTTTACCCTTGGTCAGTAGGCATGTTGTCCATGATCACTTCATCTTGGGCTCTTATAGAGACCAAACATTACTGTTCACATTTCTGCCAAGGCATTGGCTGGCCTTGCCAAATATGCTGTCTGGGCATTATGCATGCTCTTTAGGTACTTATATAGCACTCTTCTGGAAAAGTAATGTCTTTTTAAAAAAAATGATATTTAGGTTTTTTTTTTAAACTGCACTAGATCCATCTTTTTAAAAAAAAGATCAGCAGTCTTTGAAGAATCTGCCAATCTTATGTTGATTTAAGCAAGAATTGTGAGTTGCGTCTATCAGTGTGTTGTTCTTTCCCAGACTAGTTCATTAATAGCATTGCAGCTTTATTTACATGACTATACCTCCTACTGGTTTTGTTACTCACAGGGTATAATAGTTTACATACACAGCCTACTTTCGGATACTGTCCAGTTAGATTCCCTTGCATAATTTGGAATGTAATATGAATTGGTGTGAAATCGTCTTTTCCTTCCTTCCTTCCTTCCTTCCTTCCTTCCTTCCTTCCTTCCTTCCTTCCTTCCTTCCTTCCTTCCTTCCTTCCTTCCTCCCTCCCTCCCTCCCTCCCTTCCTTCCTTCCTTCCAGGAGAGATCACAAGAGCAGCTTAGAGCCATAAGGTGACATGGGAGCGAGCACCCAAATGCTATTCACAATTTCTTCATTGCACATGGCAATGTATCACTTGGGCCATTTCTGACATGGAAATAGCATGCTTCTGAAAGAATGGTAAACCTTGGTTAAAAAAAAAATAGCCTAGCTAACAAGTTGTGAGATAGAGGAGGAACACAGGATTATGCATGAAACAGTTCTCTCAATGTGCTGGACAGTTCCCTTCCAATTAACCCTGCTCTGTTCCATCTCTGCACCCAGTTAGCTATTTTGGGATATTGCCAAAAGCCTACTTGACATATATTCCAAAATAGCCCATGTAACAGGACACTAGCATGGAGCAGTACCATATTAATGACCTGTCACTTGGGCAACTTGAAAGATAATTAAATAGCTTATGCCCCAGTTGTTGTTAGTTGTGAAGTCGTGTCCGACCCATCGCAACCCCATGGACAACGTTCCTCCAGGTCTTCCTGTCCTCTACCATCTTCTGGAGTCCATTTAAGCTCACGCCTACTGCTTCAGTAACTCCATCCAGCTACCTCATTCTCTGTCGTCCCCGACACCCACCCAATTCATCTACTGCACCTCATCACATATTAAAAGAGAATTATTAGTTATCATTTTCCTACTGATTTATGGGTTCTGAAGCAGAGGAAATCCAGTTGGAGGAATCAATGCTTAACTTATCCTGCATCAAAACTATAAACATGATACTACACGCAAACCTCACCGACAATGTTATTCAGAGCACAGGTATCAGGCAGCACTAATTATACCAGCATACCTTTCTACCAGCTTGAGAACTCGAAGAATACTGTATTAATGCAGCCTTAAGGAAGAGCCTCAAGCGAAAGGAAAAGATGTAATAAACCGGAATGGTCTAATCCTATCTAATTGATGAATATATGGAAGAAAGTGATTTTTATTATGGGTCCTCAAATCAGTGTTTACTTTTAATAATTACATAGATAGACCTCTGGGATATTTCTCTTCAATCTGGCTCTTCAGGTCTTGCAACAATGAATCCATCATTGCTACAATTCACCTTGTTGCTGATTGTTCTCTTCCTCTCTTTCCCTCTAATTTTCCCAACATTATGGGCTTCTCAAGGGAACTGGATCTTATGTCCATTATTTGTGCATAACTGAAAAATGATTATAAGTCACATTTTTCAGTGTAACTTTGAATGGTCACTAAACAAAGTGTTGTAAGTTGAGGGATACCTGTATATCCCATCCAGCAGCCATTATTCTGATAAGCAAGGATCAACATTAGACCAACAATCAGAAAGTAATGGTCAAGGAACAAAAAGGAGGAAACCACAACCTCAACAAACTGTCAGGGCCAGCTACTAATGTATATATAATAGGCAGCAAACCCCTCACTCATTTCCACTGATGATGTTACCTAGTTGGGTTAAGAAATGTCTGCAAGCAAACAACTTCAGTAAACAAGAATTGCACACCTCAATATTCTTTTTATCCTTCATCAAAACAAAACATTGTCTGTACAATTCTGATTGTTGTAAGTACAGGCATATCTGAGTATATTTTCCAGAAGCCACATGGGTACCCTACCAAGCTATTCTATATTTCTTGATTACTAGTTCCTTTCCTGTGGATAATCATTTCCAAAAGACCACTTCAGTAACTTCTCTGTTAATTCTAAGGTTGATTGCTATTTAATCTTATCCCAATTTTTCATTGTGCTTCATGATTTGTATTACTAGTTTCTACATTATTTGCATTTTAAACTAACAGAGTAATATCAGAACAGTACAGTCTTTCTCAGGTTTTAAAAGTATAACCATTTTGTTCCAATTCAGGTTCCCTCAATATTTTCAGCATGTAGATAAATAAATAAGAAAAGCAAGTAAACAGCTTTGTTTCACTCCTTACTGACATGCAGTCAGTCTGTTTCACTGTGTTCTGTCTAGACTGTGGCTTCCCAACCTGTGTACAGATTTCTTGTGAAAATGAGAACTTTTGAGATTCTGGTTAATTGAGGACATACCACAGCTTCATAATTAATGAAACATAGATTGATCGTGTTGCTCTTGGTTTTGTTCTTTGATTTTGTTTTTCAGCTTTCTCAATTATCCAATAGGCATCAGCAATAATGAATCTTGTTCCTCAGCCATTCCTAAAGTTATCTTAAATATTCTGGAATCTCTTTTTCCAGGAAGGACTGTACTCTGAGTTGAATGATCCAAAACATCATTTTGCTGGAAATAAAATTAAGAATATTGTATGATAATTTGCACTAATAAGCCACCTTTCTTTGGTACAGAACACGAACTAATCTCTTTCATTGGCCGCTATGTCATTCTCTAAATTTCCTAGCACAGCATGGTTAAAATCATTAATCTTATATTTCATGCCTTATTTCGTGAATTTCATCAATTTCTGTAGCCTTCCAACTAGGTAATGATTGGAGTACAGACCTAACTTCATCTTCTAATATTATAAGAAAATCTTTTTTTTTTAATGTTGATATGTCTCCTAACCAGAATTTCTTTATATCTCTGATTTTTTTTTGAATCAATTATTATCCATACATTAGTGACCTTTAGAATGGAAATTCAAAATTAAGTTCAAAAATCACTTGGAAAACTTTGTTTTTTCATGTCTGTTTACATCTTCAATGTCTTTATAGATGATGTAATACCATCATCTATACAGCTTTCTGAATTTTCTTTTGTTAAGTTCCTTCTTAAAATGTTTTTTGACTTCAGTCTCCTCTCCTCTCCTCTTTTCACTTCAGTTCTGATATTCTGTTTGCTTTCTTCTGGTTTTTGGTTCTTTAAGATTCATTCTTATTAACCACTTCATTTTCTCTAATTCCCTATCAATGACGTTCAGGACTTCTAAACAATTCCTGGTTATCTCCTTGAAAATAGTGGCTCAAGATCATATTGTGGAAACTGGGTGGTTTTGTTATTTTGTATTAGCTTTACTTGTAACTTGCATATGAACAGTTTGTGATTTCTTTCACAGTTGGCTTCTGACCACCTTTTTGAGCTTATAACTAAGCTCTTCTGACTCCATGTACAATAATGTAGTGAAGTAGGTTTTGGGGGGTGATGGGCTGCTCCATCTGATGTCTATGTATATTTGCACTGTTTGATTATTTGAAAACTATGTTCACAATGAAGAAATTTCTGTTGCTAAGAAAGACAACTGTTAAGTGAATTTTGCCTGTTTCTTGCCACCGTTCTTAAGTGAATCACTGCAGTTCATAGGTTAGTGACCAGATTGTTAAATGAACCTGGTTTTCCCATTGCTTGTGAGAAGGTCACAAAAGTTGATCACGTGACCTTGGCATACAGCAAGTAACAAATATGAACCCATTCCAAGCAATTTTGATCACGTGATCATGGGGATGCTGCAACAGTTGTAACTGAAAAATGGTCACAAGTCACATTTTTTTAGTGATGTAACTTGAACAGTCACTAAACAAACTGCTGTACATTGAGGACTATCTATATGTCAAGAGAAGTAGCCGAATGCAGTGGGAATAAGGAATTTAAGTTTTTACTAAAATAAGAAGAGGTAGATAATGAATGAATAGGTGCTGTATGACTATACTGTAGATTGAATATAAAAGTGAATGACTGCTACAAAATAAACATGAGGCAGTTTGATGATGCAGATAATGAAGACTGAATCATAAACAATAAAAGAAGAGGCACTGAATGGCGAGAAAGAGCAAAGCTGAAAAAGTCATGGCTGCATGGAATTAATAAGATCGTCAAAAAGAGAACAATGAGAATCTCAGAGAACAAGGAGTAATATCTGAAATGATACAAGGGAATGATGGATAGAAGAATGCTTTGCATTAAAAATATATAATATGGAGAAGTATGTGGGGTGTTGGTAAAAACTCAAATTAGTTATATTTCTTTTTCCTTTTTCTTGTCTTAGCTGTTTCATATCTTTCTTGCACTTTGCATAATGCTGCTTTTCTCCCAAAGAGCATTTTAATGGGTACCTGTGTAAATATATAAGCGCAAGTAGAATGTGCTAGCAATCAGTGCTATCCTGTTTATAGATTAATCAGATCACTGATTAATAACTGAGTGTGTTATGTGAATGTACTGACAGCTTTACCACTTCAATCTTATACAATAGCCAGAGTCTATAAGATTGAGTCAGGCTATAAATATATATAAAAAATAATATTTTCCAAAACTTCAGCCAAAAGTTTGCTGTTCTCAGCCAACAATCTAAAAAAATATTTTCAATGGGATATATTTTGCACTTTCTAATATATACTTTGCACTTTTCTATTTGATTCTCATTCTGGACTCTCATCCAGATTGGCCCTGGACCAACTCTGCTACATGGCATAGTGTTTTTTTAATCATTTATATTATGTTTTTCTTGTCATGCATCAGTTAATTTGATCCTAGCAGAAAGCTTAAGCTTTATTTTTATTGTTTATATTGTTTATTTTATTGTTTATATATTCAGGTAAATTGATGCTATTATCACCACCACCACCACCACCACCACCACCACCACCACCACCACCACTATCATTACTTTGCATGCAAACACAGAGGCTTCACACTGTACTGCAATGCAATTTACACCCGGGATGAAAGCTGGATTCCAAAAATGCCACCATTCTATTCTTCCAGCATCACTGCCAGCTGAGATTTTTTATAAAAACAGAAAAAATGGCATCTTTGTAGCACAATGATTACCCAACTAGTTGCCAATAAAACAATGCATATGTATGCAGACACAAACAGCGAGAGAAATTGCACCTGTCTTCTGAAAATATGGAGAAATTAGGAGCTAGAAATTGTTAGGGGTTTATTTTTGTACGGAGTGGTAATAAGTAGCTGTTAGAGCAGAGTTTATTTTAAAAAATATCCTAACTGATGAGATGGCAATATCACATATTAAGCTACTCATTCAAAACAGCTCTTTTGATCATAGATAATTCTAGAGGATTTGAAAGTGTAGTCATTTTGTCACCGAGTTTTTGCAAGTGAGGGTAGGTTGAAATGTAGGGACAATGTACTGAATAAGAAAGCTGGAACTAAGTACCACCTTGACCTAAATCTTCCATTCATCAGCTCTACTGCATTATAATCCACAAGTCAAATCTATTAATCTCCTAGCGTTTTCTTTTTAAGAGGAAGAAAATAAATCAGAGCTGGCAATGAATGCCCACAGATAAGGAACAAGAGCAGTCAACAGGGAAGTACAAAGGAGCAAAGTATGGAAATTATATATGAAATTTATTTACAAAACTCAGAAGTTAATTAAGAAGAGAAGTAATATTTGAAGATACATAACCCATTTTAAATCATTTGTCAAAACTATTAGAAATCACTAAAGGCAGATAAAAACCAACAGGGACACCTACTGGCAGGGTTGAATAACAGAATAAGGCACAGTTACCTCCAATAAAACAGCTCTTCCAGCCTAGGCCCCCACAGGCCAGATGTTTTTAGCTTTATGATTCCTAGCACTCTTAACCATTGCTGCTGTAGATCACTGAATATTTATTTATTTATTTATTTGATTTATTTGCCGCTCATCTCACTTGAAGCAACTCTTGCAGTACAAAACCTACGATCACATTTTGGAAATCTCAGATCAGCTCAAGTCAGGCAGGGCAAAACTACATTCAATAAACAATGGCTGATAAGTAGGGCTCCAGAGTAAACAAAAACTGTCAATCTGAAATGTTCCTCCTCATTAAAGGAGAATATAATCAATGGGTTAGATCAGTGCTTCTGAAACCTGGATAAATTACCCAAAATTGTGTAAAAGTGGGATTTTTTTAGGAAAACCCAAAACCATTACCCAATCACAATAAGAACATTTAAGTTGGGACTGCTTGATAAGCAGTTAAAAACAACTTTCTGATAAGCAGTTTGGATAAGGAAGGGAAAAAATTGGGAAGCACAGTCTTAGATGATTAATGGGAACTATTACCATTTTTAACTGAGTAACTAAAGTTCGGAATTGGTCTCTGACTTGACAAAACTATTGTGAATTAATACCCATTCATTATAGCTTATTCCAACTATTTCAGTGATCCTACATTCATTTGTCATGATGAAAAATGGGGTGGGGTATTTTTCCCTGTTGAAAACTGGCAGAAAGAAATAAACCTCCCATTAAATTATCAAAAGCAACAATAATCCCTGCAGGAATTTCTCTTCCTTTGCATTTAAGGTAACTCTTGTCAAAGACAACAAGTAGAACAACCAGTCTTAAAACTGAGAATGAAGATATTGAAGTGTTAAATTGCTTCTGCCTTTTAGGATCAACCATCAGCAATAAAGGAAACGCAATCAAGAAATACATTGCCAACTAGCACTTGGTAAAGCAGCCTGAAGTCTTTGGAAAAGATATTCAAATGCCGTCCTGTGTCTAAATCTACAAAGATCAGACTTATGCAAGCATACTTTATGGAAGCACAAGTTGAGCTTTCAAGAAGTAAGATAGGAAGAATATTGATGCTTTTGAATTTGGTGTTGGAAAAGACGCTTGAGAATGCCATGGATAGTCAAGAAAATAAATCAATGAATTGTCAAACAAAAAACCCCAAAATTCTCATTCAAGGCACAAATGACTAGGTTCATACTTTGCACACATTTTGTGAAGATCCAGTTCTCTGAAAAGGCTGTAATACTGGGAAAGCCAGAAAGAAAGAGAAGAAGAGCAGCACCAAAAGCAAAGTAGATGCAGTTGAGTGCATTATTAGGGGAATTAAAGAACAGGTTAGGGATAAATCATAATGGAGAAAATCTAACTAGGTGGTTAGCAGTTAAAAACAACCTGAGGGCACATAATTAGTCCATCAGTCTTGCCAAAGAAAAGTGTTGATATTCAAGGTAGACCAAATTAAAAAAAAACAATGTTACAAGCAATACTAAAACTCTTTTGATATGGCTAAAGTAACAGAATTTTGAAAAACTGACAGATTTTCTCTTTTCCTCCCTCTTATACCTAAAAGAAATCAAAGTGGGCCAGTCTGGAATTTATTCTTCATTCCTTGCTGTTTCCCTGGGCTTAATGTATATTTTTGTAATGATTGCAACATGTTTTCTTCAAAGGTATCTCTGTCTTCCTTTACAAAAGGTGTTAATAATATCAGAAAATTTTGGCAGGCTAAATCATTGTAGATCCTTCTAAACTAAGCCGGAAAGGAATTCATTATGTTTCCACTTTGTCCTTTTGGATACTACCTTGGCTCTGTCACACATTCCCTCCAGCTGCCTGTTCTCAATTATTCAATACAAACATTCTATGAAGCATCATAGGTTCTGACACAGAATAGGAAGCACGCAGGACTCACAATATCAAACAGGTTCAACATAACCTATTTTAAAGTGGCTGAGAAATCAACAGGATGTAAACCAAATTCAGTCCTCATCTCTACAGAAGGGAGCATGTTGTAACAATTCTGTCTTTACCAAGTAATAACCATCCCATTTGTGGCAAAAAAAATATGTGCATTATTCCCTTTCAGGACAAAGAGACAGAGCTAGGAGAACAAAGTACAGGGCCAGACACCATAGTTACCTCTAGGAACTAAAGTACGGCAATGGCATCTTCATGCAGATGGCACTCCTGATGAGGCAGCCAGCCTTCCTAGTCTGGGAGAGACTTAATAATAATAGTAAAGTTGGAAGGGATCTTGAAGGTCATCTAGTCCAACCCCCTGCTCAGGCAGGAAACCCTATACCATTTCGGACAAATGGCTATCCAGTTTCTTCTTAAAAACTTCCAGTGTTGGAGCATTCACTGCTTCTGGAGGCAGGTTGTTCCACTGGTTAATTGTTCTCACTGTCAGGAAGTTTCTCCTTAGTTCTAGATTGCTTCTCTCCTTGATTAGTGAGAACCACTTACTAGTGCAGGGATACCATGCTATGGCCAGGATGGCCTATCCCACCATCTGATGCCTGTATTGAGTAGGCTGCTATGCAGAAAGAGGAAGGGTGCCACAGTTGGAGAAACAAAGGCTCCTTGGTGCCTAAAATGCCCCGATCTATTGATCAGGCTATTGATCAATAGTGTTGTCAAGCATATTCATTGTGCTATGAGACAAAGCCACTTTAAGTTGAATCTTTCAACTGTGCAGAGCTTTTGAGATTATGTGAAATACAAATTTAAAATCAAAATCCCCTAAATAGGGAAGAAAGTTTAAATATAGCAGAATACTCAACCAAAAAAAAAAATACATTTTTGTACCACTCTTTGACTCATTTGACCCATTTTAATAATTTGAAATAATAGAGGTAAATATTATTTTTTCATATAGTCTAATTGTCTACCTGAAGGAATTTGCAATCCTATCTGAATCCTGCAGCTTGTCTCAATAAAGCATTTCAAATTGCCTCATTCTCCTTCCAGACTTGCAAATAGTGGGAAGAAGAACAGCTATTTCATTTTGCCATAGAAGCTTTGAATGCTTGCCACATTCAAGCCTTTGCCATAGTGAATCATTCCCTCAAAAGACCTGCTCAGTCCTGTTACTGATTCTCTGATAATTAAAAGAGAAGCGTCTTGCAATTTCTTTTAGCCCTTTGATAGGATTAACATATATAAGAATTCTCCAAAAGTTAATAATATTGTGTCATGCATTTTATATAAAAGCCAATTTATGTAGTGGTGAAGGTTAAAGCCTAGAATCCAGGACATGGTGAATTCTAGGCATTCCTTTGGCATGAAAGCTGGCTGGGTGACTTTGGGCTAGTTCCCTCTTAGCCATCCTGCTCACAGGGTTTCTGTTGTGGGGAAAATAGGAGGAAGAATTAGTATGTTCACTGCCTTAAGTTGAACAATATATATAAAAAATGGAATAAAAATATTATAATACAAACACCTGCCACATAACACTTGAAACTTAATTGTCAATAAGAAATACAAAAAAGTCTAGATAATAGATGTTGTAGTACTTGGAGACAGCAGAATAGAAGAATAGAAGAACTGGACAAATACAAAGACCTTAAAATAGAAATAGAATGACTGTGGTAAAAGAAAGCAAATATAGTACCAATAGTAATAGGTTCTGGATGCAATCTCAAAACATCTGGAGCACACATAAATACCATTGGCATTAACATAATCACCATCAAAAAGGCAACTTTACTTGGAACAATTTATGTAATGTGACGATTTCTTTATCAAACCACCATCAAACCACATCTTCCTATCCTTGGAAAGGACTCAATAGGTAGCTAAAAATGCCAAATCTAGTCTTAACATCTAGCTGACTATGCAACCACACATTACAATACACAATTACATTTAAATAACAAGAAATGCCCGATTGCTCAGAAATAAGAATAACTCTATCATTACTGAATACTAGTTTATTTGCATTTTTAAATTTTAAAACAGTGTTAGATAGGCTTGTTGGTTCAGATGAATTCTTTTTTTAAAAAACAAATTTTATTGGTTTTTTTTAATTCTTAGAACAAAGTGCTTAAGACACACTGTGGTGCTGGGGTAATCAAACATCCAGAAATAAAGCCATATATGAATAATCAAATCAATACATTAAATATTCCCTCTCTATTTCCCTCAAATAGCATAATACATTTAAGATAATCCATTTCTAATTTAAATTTCTATAGATCCTAAACCTGTTTTAAAGCTTTATGAATTTACAATTACCATAGTCAAATTTAACTTTAAATAAACAGATTATCAATTCAGGTATCCCTTCCAAATATATTCTAGATCTTAATCTCTTAAATCCTTAATTTTATCACAAATCTCGTTTATTTCTTCTTCCACTACACAATATATCTCCTAATTAAAATATAACATCAATCAATCAGTCTCTTTAAGATAACAAAATAATATCAAACCTTAAGTCATTTCAGCCCATTGGGCCAGATTCAAATTTCATCCAGTTAATTATCATATCTAATAACATCCATATTGTCAAACAAGAATATCATCTTACTAATTTAACATACTCAATTAATTATTAAGTGAATCCAGATCTAAAACACCTCTTCAGTTTTCTTCATTCCATTACATAATAGTTTTCATACAAATAAACCTATTATTCCAAAAAATACATTCTTAATCTATTTAAGATATATATTCTAATAATCACCCATTTTTCTCTTACTTCTAACTCTAAATCTTAATCCTTAAATCAGTCCATAATTCTACAGTGCCTTTGATCCATTACATATAATTTTGACTTTATCTTTTCAGTCTTATCCTGGCCTTCTTTTTGTGCCAGGCAGGTTTCCATAACAAAGCTTCCCTTTCAGCCAATAGGTCTCTCTTTGTTGCTTGTAGTATCATTTGAGACAGTAAGAAACATCCCGTCCTCTGCATTGGGCATCTATTTCTTTTATCCTTAAAGCCTCATTGCTTTAAAGGCTCAAATCTCAGTCTTTGATTTTTCTGATCCTCAAAGGTATAGATGAAATGCTTGTAAGGTAAAATAAATTCCTCTTTAGTTTTGATTATTTCCTCTTCTAGTATGTTTTGGTTTATAGAATGGTCAGATGTTGTCTGAAAATCAGTTTGAAGGTTTGGACTGGAGTATAGCTTCTGGCTCTTAATTCTGTAGTAATCTCTTTCATTGTAGCACATATTTCTTCAGTAACCTCATAAATCTTTTCCAATATAAGTTTATAGTTTAATTGTTAATAAGATTCCATTTTAATAATAATTGAAGAGAGTCCCTTTTTTCTTTTAGTGGAGGCTGTATTTAATAAAAGTTGAGCAGTATTCACCCCCACAGTTCCCACAGCTGCATCCGCTTATCTTTTCTCTTCAAAAGTAATTTGAAGGCCAAGTCCATCTCATCTCCAAACAGTAGCCAACAGTTGCAATATTAACTTTTCGCCACTAGATGTCCTCAGTAGGTTAAAAAATCTTTTCCAGACACCTCTTTTTTCCTTTTTTCCCTTTTTCTATCTTTTAAAGGAAAAGGTGGAAAAAGAAATAATCTTCCAGTATAATATGATAGTACAGCTCTTAGAAAAAAAGTTTTTTCTGTATCCCAAAGTAGATAAGAATAAAGTGTAGTCTTTAAAAAAAAATATTCTAACCTTTTTGTTCAGTGCCTTTCTTCCCACGCATACCAAAGCTGCTTTTTCAAGATGGGGAAATGATTCCAACAGAGCTTTTACAGGCAAAAAAAAAACAGAGTAGGGTGAAGAGAGGAGCAGAAGGGGTCTCACCCGGATCATCCGCGGTGGGTCTATTCACGCTTAGATGTAGCTGTGACTTTCGGCTGGTGCAGTAGGGTAATCGGCCATTTTACAGGACAATCTTTTGCTCCGTCGGCCCTAAGGAAATAGCTGGAGCCACGAGAGAAGCTGCCACCCTCCCGCAGTCTCCAGAAAGCCTCCTCTTCGGTGATCGCCCCTCCAGGGTGACTTTCGACTCACAAAGGGGTCTACCGGCGAAGAAAAACCCAGTCGGTGTGGAGATGAGTCTCCAGACACGACCGGAGTTGCCACGAACCGGAACCGGAAGTCAGTTCAGATGAATTCTTTATTAAAGGTAATCACATCTTTGGAGTAAACATTACTATTATTATTACAGCAATAGAAGTAAATCCAAATCCACAAATTGAGCAGCTAATATCAATAAAATAAATATTTGATATCACATCTTGCTTCTAGAACAGCAGTCCCCAACATTTTTGGCATCAGGGACTGCTTTTGTGGAACACAATTTTTCCATGGACTCGGGGGGGAGAGGAGGAGCGCCAACCTAGATCCCTCGCATGACCAATAAGCTTCATTTGTATTTGCAGCTGCTCCCCAGATAGACATCACCGCCTCAGTTCCACTTCAGATCATCACATATTAGATTATCATAGGAGCACAAACCCTATCAGTAGAGCTCCTATAAGAATCTAATGCCTGATGATCTGAGGTGGAGCTGAGGCAATGATGCTAGCACTGGGGAGTGGCTGCCAATACAGATAAAATTTTGCTCGCTTGGATGCTGCTCACCTCCAGCTGTGTAGCCCTGTTCTTAAAAGGCCATAGCCCAGTATTGATACATGGCTCGGGGTTTGGAAACCCTTGCTCTAGAACAGGGGTTCCCAACTGCAGGTGCTCACACCTCCTGGGGGTACGAGACAATATTCAAGGAGGTGCCAAAACTTTAGAAGTTTCAAAATTATAGCATATATGCATAATTCATTGCCATTATTTCAAACTTTTGTAAGGAGTGTAAAAATATATCAGAAGCGTTCTAGGGGTACGAGGTATAGAAAAGGTTGGGAACCACTGCTCTAGAAGCTCAACAGGGTACTAGCGATGTCACCTTTCTAACCTCTCAAGAACAATCCTATAAACCTGGCTAGGCTGAGAGACTACAGCTGGTACTCTTGTAGTTAACTAAATGATCCAATTAAAATCTGAATCTTTGTGCCAGCCTGACACCATTATAATAATGCCACATTCTTCCCACTTCAGAAAAATGAATAACAATTAAAGCATAATTGTCTGGATTCATATACCATTTTAAACCAGAATGAAGTATGTTCAGAGTGATATATGAAGCTGGCCTATGAGAAAATGTCTACAATGACAACACTACAGACTGCTAGTGTCTTTGCAAATGCCTAGCCAGCCCTGGTTTTATTTTTATTTCCATTTCGATATCCTTATTTCCATTTTGATATCCTGCAAAAAAAAAATAAGAGTAATAAAGAGAATACTTATTTTCTAATCACTTTGCACTCCCATTTCTGTGGAGGACCAAAGAAGAAATTAACTTTAGGTTAACACATGCCCACACACATAGCTTCAGAGAACAAATAAATTATGCCAAATAATTAAATTTTACAAGAATATAAATTATAGTTATGTATTTATATAAAAAAATAACACTAGACCTGAACCATGTCATGTTTAATGGATATCATGTGAAATCAGAAGCCTTTGGGAAATTTTCAGTAGATCACCAAGACTTCCTTACTTTCAATCATTTTAAAAGGGTAGCAAACAAAAAAGTTTGTTTTCCTCTTTTAAAATAAGGCTGCTAAAAAGGAAGGAAGTTTGAGAGAGGTTTGATTAACTGATTCAGGAAACTAAAGACCCAGCAAAAATTGCTTAATAAAGCTAAGAATTTGCTATAGTTGATGTACTTACAAATTGCTGGAAGAATAAAAAGTGATTTCAGGAATGAGTAGACTTTGGATCAAACAATTTAAAACACTTAATACAGAGCCAACATCACCTCTTAAAATGTATTTTAAATTGTACAATACAGAGATGGAACAAATTAAGAATTGAATGAGAAATTAAAAGCAAAAGTTCAAAGAAATAATCACAGTACATCAATGGGAAGAGCTATTGGAAAATCAAAAACATTTGCTGCTATTTATAATTTGGAAGAAATCATGTACAGTTTTGCAGATGATGCATAATTCTATGAGTAATGATCAAGATAGACAAATCATTTAACAATAAATGTTGGAAATGCCATAAAAAGGAACATTTTATTATATGTGATGCTTAAGCACATTGAGAGAGCTGAAGACCTCCAAGATCCCTTCCATCTGTTATTTGTTAAGATACCACTATTAAGATATATGCCATCAGTTGTAAGAACATTAAAAAAGAGGAATTTTGACAACAATATCAGGTTGGGGGATCAAAATGGAAGAATATGCAGCAAAGAATATGGTAACTGCAGTGAGGCAGTTATATGTACAAATGGAAGAATACAGAAACATACCTGACTTTGCAGAAATTGTTAAACTGACTTGCTTAAGGAGAGAACTACAATTATTTATACAAAAGACCAAAAACCCTTTATGGACTTTTTGCTAAAAATGAATTGGGGATTTGGGGAATCATTAATTAAAAATATCTGGTTTATGGAAACAGGAGAATAATGATATGTAATTTGGGAGGGTAGAAATACCAATTATTATTTTGTAACTGCTACAGATAAGATTGGAAGTCATTTCTTAAGATATCTTTTCTTTTTCAATCTTTTATTATCTTTTTCTTTTACTTTCTTGTTCTTTTCCTTTATTATTGTAGTTATTTTTAAACTTATGTAAAAATCTTGTACTAAAATTTTCTTATTTCAAATGAAGACAGAATATGCAGCAATGCTAAATTTGAAGTTTGTATCCATAATAAAAATCTAACGAAACATAAGCAAGAATGGCTCCCATATATACTACACATTATGCAACATGGCAAATTTAGACATTTGGAATACACATTTAGGAAAAATGTGTAGAGATAGAGGTCAGGTCAGCAGCAAACTGCCTACCTCAAATGCCTGCATGCCTCGAATGCCTGCATGATCTCATCCAGTTCATATCACCATGGTGATGTAGGAAATTACCCCAGGCTGGTACATGATCTCACCTAGTTCACATCAACAGGATGTTGCAGAAAATGCCCCTTGCTGGTGCCCCTAGCTGATATTCTTAAGGATTGACAAGGAGAATCCACCAATAAAATGCTGTTGCTATGCTGTTTCTATGTTACCTTTTGCTGCTTGGAGTAACTGTATAAAAAGCAATAAACACTGCGAAAAGCAGTCAGACATCCTTGCACCCTGCAATGACTGGTCTCTAATTACTTCATCTGGCGCCTGAGCTGGGACCCCCCCTCACCCCCCATGGGGAGCAACAGCCAACATACTTACCATCGTCTGGAACAGACCCCTAGGTGCACCTTCGTCCTCTGGGACCCCTCAGTGGTAAGTATAGGTTGCAATCTATCTCAGCACCAGCAGAAACATGTACAGGAACTCCGATTCCTGTTACATAAATCAGGTGTGACAGCGCCTGAGGCGGATATAAGGAAGCTGGTGGAGGAGGTAGGGAAACACTGTCCTTGGTATCCAGAGCATGGGATGCTCTGTTTACAGGATTGGATAAAGATAGGGCATACTTTACATTTTGAACCCTGGGCTCCAGTACAGATATTATATCGATGGTATCAGTGCCGTCAAGCAGTGGAAAAATTTGGCTCTGATGCTTTGGCAGGGCAACAATTAACTACAAGCCCCCCGCCTGATTATGACCAGATAAAAATTGTCACCCCAAAAGCATCTCCAATTGGATCTTTAGCTCCTTCTGAAGAGGCTAATTCTTTTGCCTCCTTACGGCCATTGTACACCCCCATAAGGAAAATATTAGAGGAACAATTAGAAAAAAGGGGGATGTAGAAGAAATTGCTGATATGCTTTTTGTTTGTCCAGTACACGCCACGGGACAAGTAAATCAGAATGGAGCTCAAATAGTGGAATATCGGCCTTTGTCCTATGCAATTTTAACAGAACTTAGAAAAGGAATTAGAGATATGGGGTTGGGAAGTACTTATGTGCAGAGAATGCTGGAAGCCACTATGAGAAATCATATCTTAGTGCCTGAAGATTGGAAAACTACCTTTTGCATGTTGCTTACTCCAGCGCAATATGTAGTTTGAGACAGCGAGTTTAAACATCAATGTGCTGTGCATGCTCTTAACTCGGGGGGGGGGGGGTGTCCATTATTCCTGATTAATTGTATGGTTCTGGCCCCTTTGCCCCAGTTGATGCCCAGGTTGTTCTACCGGCTGCCACTTTACAGGTTTCTTCTGAATGTGCTTATCGAGCCTTTGGAAAAGTGCCTGTTTCTGGCAAGCTTCATCAAGCCTTCTCTAATATCAGGCAGAAGGCCTCTGAGCTGTATCCTGATTTTGTTAATAGACTACAGGATGCCTTACGGAGGCAGATAGACAATCCTGAAGCTCAGCAGGAATTGTTGATGAGGCTGGCAAAAGACAACGCCACTTCTGAATGTTGAAGGGCAATTATCGGTTTGGGAAAAGATCCTGAATTGGCAGATATGATTAGAGCATGTCAAGATATAGGAACTGCCTCTTATCAAACCAATTTATTGGCAGCTGCTTTGTCACAAGGCAGCAAGCCTCAAGGAAAGTGTTACAACTATGGCAAACCCAGTCATTTTAAAAGGGAATGTAGAAATCTGGAGGAGGTATGTCTGCAGCATCTTGCTCCTCTTTCCATCACTCCTCTTTCCATCGGGGAGCGAAACCAAAAACAAAATGCCCAAAGTGTCAGAAAGGTTATCATTGGGCAAGTGAGTGTCAGTTAGGAAACTGCCGACCGGGACGGTCTCTGGCCCCAGTCCAAACAGAGACAACAGACCAACAATAGAAAATACTCCTGCAGCTACAAGAGGTAGTGCCGGAATTGATTTGATACTGCAGGAGGAAGTTAAATTTAAATTTCCTGGGGAGGTTCAAGTAGTTCCATCTCAATTATCAGGCCCCCTACCACAAAATTATGTAGGGCTTGTCCTTCCGCGGTCAAGCATGAATAAAAAAGGCATTTTTGTTATCCCCGGGGTGGTAGATTCGGACTATACCGGAATTATTTATGTTCAATTATGGACCAATTTGCCTCAATTTTTGCCCATTTACACTAGCCCTGCTCAGCTCTTGCATTTGCCTTATTTTGTCCCGGCAGGGGGAGAGTTAAAGGAGAGAGGGGAAGGAGGCTTCGGTTCTACTAACCTGGCCACTTCCGTTATAGCTGCCATCACTACCCCGATCACATTTCAACGGCCCCGTCAGATCATTGTGCTGCAGAGTAAGCCCTTTGAGGGAATTTTGGACACTGGAGCGGATGTTTCAGTGATCTCTGCCAAGCAGTGGCCTGACGCCTGGCCAACTGAGCTTTGTCCAAGTGTGTGGGGTGTGGGGTGTCGTCAAAGTGCACGTCAAAGTGCACGATTTCTTTCAGCCCATTTGCCTAACTCAGATTTGATTATCCAGGTCTGCCCCTTTATATTGGTTATTCATGTCAGCCTTTGGGGGCGTGACCTACTCCGTAAATTGGGTGCCACCCTCACTTTGGAAGACTGAGATTACTGCCCTCCCGTTGACTTGGCTGGTTAAAGAGCCGGTCAATGGCCCATGTCACACGAAAAATTGACGGCTCTCAACCAGCTGGTTAACGATCAGCTGCTTGCTGGTCATGTTGTGCCTTCCACTAGTCCATGGAATACCCCTGTTTTTGTCATAAAAAAAGAAAAGTGGCAGGTGGCGCTTCTTGCACGACCTTAGGGCCATTAATGCCTGTATTCAACCTATGGGCCCTTTGCAGCGTGGAACGCCTAACCCTAATTTGATTCCTCAGGATCAAGAAGTAATGGTAATTGACTTAAAGGATTGTTTTTTCTCTATTCCTCTATGCCCCCCTGATCAGGAAAAGTTTGCATTTACTGTGCCTGCAGTGAACCATTCAGAACCTAATAAACGTTATCACTGGACAGTTTTGCCACAGGGAATGCTGAACAGTCCCACGTTATATCAGCTTTATGTCGATGCAGCATTAGCGCGCAAACGTCATCCATTAGCTTTGGTATATCATTATATGGATGATATTTTAATTGGAGCACCAAAGATACAACCTAATTGGCTTTCCAAAATACAAAATGATTTAGGTATCTATGGATTGCAGGTTGCCCCGGAAAAAATACAGTTGCATTCTCTCTATCTTTATTTAGGGCATAAAATGTTGCAATCTTATTCTGCTCCAGCTTTTTCTTGCTTGAGCATACCCAAAGTTATTTCGTTGGTCAATTTGCAGCAATTGCTGGCCACCCTCATTTGGGTCCGCCCATATTTTTCTTTGCCTACACATTTGCTTAGTCCATTATTTGATTTATTGACCAAAGGAAAACAACCTGGAGATCTTAGTTTAGTTCCACCTGCAGCACTTGCCACAGTGGAGCAAATTAATGGCATTTTGAGTACTCAATTTGTGAACCGAATTCCACATAAAAATAGTCAGTTAACCCTTTTGATATTTCCTACTAGTAAGCTACCCACAGGAGTATTAGCTGTGTTAGAAGCGCAAAAAGTATATTGTATTGAATGGCTTTATTTACCCCATACCTCATCCCAAAATGTTTTACCATTTATCCAGGCTGTTGCTGAAATAATAACCTTAGGACGCACTTGAGCTTGCCGTAGAAATGGGACTGATTTAATGAATATTGTTCTTCCTCTCCCTAAATCTGATTTTCAATTTTATTTATTTATTTATTTAAATTTGTGTGTCTCTCTGTGTGTGTGTGTGTGTGTATGTATCAAAACTAAAAACCCTAAAAACCTGGCGATGTTTCTATGTCTGGGGTACTGAATGTGTTGGGCCCCATTTCCTGGCTATATTGCTAACTGAGCAAATATCTTGCTCCCATGTATAGTTAATCTGGATGTCTTTAATGTTTTTACTGTTTCTATTGTTTTAAAATGTTTTTACTATTTTTAATTCTATTGCATTTTTTTAATTACAAACCACCTAGAATCCCTGAGTAAATAAATAAATTAGCATTTCTATTTACTTTGTCTGGTATCATTATCTGTTATTAGTATTATTGAGCATTACAGGTAATCCCTGAGTTGCAAGCATTCCCTTAGCGAATGTTCGAAGTTATGTGATAAGCACCCTCTAATGCTTATGAGCAAATCCCAAAATTATGAATATTACGGCGGCATGGCAATCATTCACCCTTACGAGCGACTGCAGTGGCACTGCAACATTCACCCTGGTTATTCCCTCCCTCCCCAGCCCCGCCCTGGGTCTCCCTAAGCGCTAGTCCTTCAATACTCACTCTGTGAAAATCGATATCCTTCGCTTTCTTGGCTGCTCCAGGCCTTTGGTGCATTCGCAGAGAATGGAGGCCTAAAGTAATGTAAGATCATGTGAGTTCAGTGGCGTGAGATCTCATGGTACTTTAGGCCTCTGTTCGCTGCAACAGAGAACGGAACTGAAGCCGGGGAATGCTTCCGCATGCCTCTGGAGGCTGCATCCAGGGGTCTGATCCAGGTGCCGGAGGCCTTTTCCTGGCTGCTGCTGCCCAGAAATGGGCCTCCGGAGGGCCGCAGAAGCATCCCCTGGCCTCAGATCCAGGCGGCAGTGGCCTGGAAAAGATTTCCAGCATCCAGATCCATCCTCCAGAGGCCGTGGAAGCTTCCCCCTGGCCTCGCTTCTGGGCGGCAGTGGCCTGGAAAAGGCCTCCAATGCACGGATTGGACCCCGGAGAGCCACAGAAGTGTCCCCCAGCCTCACTTCCAGGTGGCAGCGGCCTAGAAAAGGCCTCTGATGCCCGGATCCAGTCTCCAGAGGCAGCAAAAGTGTCCCCCAGCCTCAGATCCGGGTGGCAGCAGGAACCGCAGCAGAGAGGAGACGGATCTTTTCAAGGTGAGTCCGGCGCAGTATGAATAGAGGGGGAAGGATGAAGTATCTTAATGGGTCGGGAAGTCTTTGGGGCCCTGTTCCATCACTAGGCTCTCCATGGCCTTCCCCGAGATACCTCATGTTCATTTAATGAGCTGTGTGCATTTTAACGAGCAGGGAGTGATCTCATTTGAGATACGAGATTCATTCCTACGAGTTTTCGAGTTACAAATGGAATAGGCAGGCTCCACTACGTTCGTAACTTGAGGACTACCTATAATTATATAACTGCAGAAATTGTCTTTCTTCACTTATTATCACTTTTAGAATTATATCTTTGTTTTAAATAATCAGCAGAGAATCTCTATAGCTCAGAGATTAACTGTGGAGGTTTTAGTGCTGAGTTTGATTGCTTGCAGATGTTTCATTATTCAACTAGATAACATCATCAGTAACATTTCATTATCCAGCTAAGCTATATCATCAAATAAATGATTTAAAAAAAAGAAAAAAATCAGTTCATGGAATCTCTATGAATTAGCCCGCAGACCCAATTCTTCTTAGTGGGGTTCTCTACTAGAATGCCCTTCAAAAGGAGCCTTGCCCATCTTCAGATTGTTACAGTTTTTAGCCCCAAGCAAATACATTCCTCCTTATCTTAGCATTCTAGGATTGTAAGCCCATAGTATTTTATAAGATAATTCTAATTCCTTGCATGAAATGGATGTACTGATATAGTTTAGATTCTATTCCCTATGCATTCTATAATATGTTTGAGGGTATCGTTGTATATTTTTTTTAATTTCATGGGATTTATTTTGTTTATAATCCACCATAGAATGTTTATATTTCAGCAACTGTAAATAAAAAGCAGATCAATTTCTCCTTCCTTTCAATAGATATTTCTCGTCACTTAGATAGAACTAACATCCCTATGCTTGTTGAGAACCCAAAAGTAACAATTTCAGTTAAATGAAAGCTTTAGGCATAGACCTTAAAATTACATTTTTTGAATGATAAGTGGAATATTATTTTATTTTGTCAGCTGCATCTTTTTTCCACTATTTGTGTTTTTTCAGCAGCAAATATTTATCAGGCACAATAGAACTATTGTGATATTATGAACAATATGTAAGTACTTCATAAGGCAATCTTAATATATGAAACAAATATGGCTGATCACTGCTAAACCTACAATTCCAAAATATATATTTGTAAATTCTATTTTTTCCTTAACTGCTCCTTTAATATTATACTTTTCTGTGAATAATTTACTAGCAACATTTTATATATTGATATGCTATACTTGGCAAATATACCATATTCACATGTACATGTCAATGAAATCCAAATCAACAAAATAATTGAAGTCCACCCAACTTAAAGCTACCAAGATTGAGAAACACTGGTCAATAACCCAGTGGTGGGATTCAAATATGTGAACAACCGGTTCTCTGTGTGGATGCCACTTCTGGAAGTCCACTCTGGGCCTGGGCAACAAAAAATTAGCTACCGGTTCTGCCGAAGTGGTGCAAACGGCTGAATCCCACCACAGCAATAACCCCTTTAATGCTTCTCTCAGGCCAAAAAAGAAGGTATTATGAATTAATTAGCATTTGCTTTTTGGTAGCTATTTGCATGGTTGAACAACTATGCATGCATACCAATATTATTCCAATTTATCTTGTTTGAACCCCAAAGCTAAACAGAATTGAGTCTGGTAAACATTTAGGTGGAAGATTGTCAGGATTACTAAAGCCATAGGCTAGACTGAAAAACAGTATTTGAAAACAAACAAGCACTAACATTGAAAAACAAATCATGAAAATGGGCATCTCCATAAAGTCAGTAGGGATGAGCTCAGTTTGAAGGAGCTTGGCTTACCTTACAAAAGGTTATTCTGATAAATTTTCCGTGGATATATCATTTAAACTCTCTTGAGGTAAAATTTTCTTCCAAGACAGAATACAGGCCTATAAATCACCTCCCCTTTGTTTAGTTTACAGGAAACTCTCACAAAGCAAGTTGGGTCCCACTCTGTAGATATGTAACACCTGGTTGTTATTGTCTGTAGGCAAAAGCATTCATCCCTATGGCTTTCAGTTTAGTAGGAGGACCTGTTCATTATAAAACACAGCCCTGACTTTATGTCCAGGAAAGAAAACACTCTCCCCATTGTACAGATGGACAAACAATGGGTTAAGTGACTCCCTTAAGGTTCCACAATGAGTCTGACAGATTGTCTGCCTAAGATATTAGTAAGGCCCCTGTCACCATAGCAGCCAGCTAGACAACTAACCTCACAATTGATGTTTTTATAATCCTCCTGGGCTGGATGAGCTCTAGGGTAATATTAAGGAAAAACAAAACTTAAGAATCTCAGAATAATGGGAGTAATTGTCCAGGTTCTTGCCTCAGCATTTTATGTGTGTAACAAGATTTTCTCAACAATTCTTTTCTATTAATGCTCAATAATAGGGGCCTGGATGATTGAAGAGACTGAAAACAGGCAACAGAGAAGCTTTTTACACTAACTACAACATTTGTTTCTATATTTGACTGGGTGCACCATATTGGTAAGCCATGATTTGTTTAATAAGCTACAACTGATGACTTTACACATCAAGTTAAGGCATAAGACAAGATTTATGAGCCATTGTAGTTGGGTTTATTTGTATTCACATGTTAAGCCAAATAAAACAAACCATCTATTGTATAATTATTCTTCCCCAAAGCCTGTATAAAGGATTCATAGCATAGTAAGATAATACTCAAATTACAACCATAATGAAGACAGCCCATTATTGTTGTAAGTTGTAACGGTTGTAAAATGGATGATCACATGACTGATCTGTTTTTACAATGTTTGTTAAGCGAACCCATTGTTCCCTGTGGCATGATTTTTATGAAAACTGAAAATAAGTGTTGGTTTTCACAAAACCATCATAAAACATGATGAGACCATAGAATGCTGCAAATGGTCATAAATGTGGCCCTCCTCCTGTGCGCTCACTGCAGTCAAGTAACTGTGAAAGGTAAAATCGTCAGAGCTTCAGATCTGGGTCGTGAGTCCCCTTTTTTCAGGTAGGTCATAACTTCAAAAGGTCACTAAGCAATTGTCATAGGTCGAGGACTATCTATACAATGTATAGAGCAAAGAGGCATGGGAGAAGTTAACAATTAATGGAAGAGCAGACTTTTGTGAAAAGAATTACAAGATTGAGGCTATTTCAGATGGAAGACTAGAGCTCCTGTTTAGGAGTCTGAGAGAAGTAAAAAAAAAAAAAAGTACACTTGCTAAAGAAAGAGCTAATTCAAAAGAATGGGGTGAGTGGGATGTCCCATAAGGGGATGCATTGTTTCTTTGCCTTTCTTTCACATTAGTTTTTATTTACACTATTGGAGTATTAGAATCTGTGAATTATACCAACGTTTCTCAGTGTTGGCATCCTTAAGATGTGGGGACTTCAGCTTCCACAGACCTCCAGGCTTTGTGGGAACTGATGTCCACACATCTTAAAGTTTCCAGGCTGAAAGACGCTGGGTTAGATTGAAGGAAGAATTGAGTGGAGAAAGGAATGTGTATATAAGTCATTAAAATGGCAAAGCTGTGGCTTTCATCATGTTAAGATATTTGTATAGGCTACTTAAAAACATAATGGTTCTGTTGGATCAAGTCATAGTCCCATCTGGAGCAGCATTCTGCATTTACAATGCTGGATGCCTTTGGGAAGCTCATAAGCCTGGAGATGTGGGCAATAGTTCCCCCTCCACATTCACATCCTAGCACTCACTGTTTAAGGTATTCAGAAAAAAAATACACAACCCTCAGTAAGAGTAACCATTGATAACCTAATTATACTATGCATGAATTTGTCCAGTCCTTTTTTAAAACCATTCAAAGTGGCAGCAATTTCCACAGTTTGACTACTGCATGCATTCTATGAATTTTCCTCTCTTGGCCCTCATGCTTCACTATTAGGATGGTATTGGGCAGGTGATGAGTGGTGCCTGGTTTCCTCTAGACCAGGCATGTCAAACTGCCGGCCCACAGGCTGGATGCGTCACACCGAAACCGCACCCACCCCATTGCCGGCAATGGGGGAAAATTCGCAATACATCGCGTGACATCACGTGACAGTGCAAGTTTGACATGCCTGCTCTAGACATAATGTTTAGAATTGAGGCCAAATAGCTCAATCTTAGTTTCATCAGATCAGAAAATCTTGTTTCTCACAGTCTGAGAATCCTTCAGGTATTTTTTTTCCAAACTGCAAGTGGGCTTTCATGTGTTTTGCACTGAGGCTTCTGTCTAGCCAATCTGCCACAAAGCCTAGATTGGTGGAGGGCTGCAGTGATGGTTGTCCCATCTCCACACAGGATCCCTGAAGCTCAGAGTGATCATTGGGTTTTTGATCACCTCTCTTGCTAAGGCCCTTCTCCCCAGATTGTTCAGTTTAACCAGTTGACCAGCTCTTGGTTGTGTCAAACTTCTTCCATTTGAGAATTATGGAGGCCATTGTGCTCTTAGGAACCTTCTGTGCAGCAAAAAAATTATTGTAGCCTTCTCCAGATCTGTGCCTTGCAATACTCCTGTCTCTAAGCTCTGCAGGCAGTTCCTTTGACCTCATGGCTTTTGCTCTGCTAAAGTATGCATCGTCAGCTGTGAGGCTTTCTATAGAGAGGTATGTGCATTTCCAAATCATGTTCAATCAATTTAATTTACAGTACCTATTTCATGTGCAAACCCAATTAGACCGGTAGCTTCAATGCATGGTTGTGTTGGGAGGAGCAGTTTAGATTTTTGAGGTATTCAAATACCCTCACATCCCTCCTTGTAGTTATTTGTTAGGTTTTATTAAAATAATCACTCAAATTCTTTAAATTATTTATTTATTTAATCTCCAGCTTGTCTGATTGTGTAAAAATTTGTAGCAATTTAGAGTCAACTGGTAAAGTTATTTAGCAGCTGCCATTTCTGGAATACCTCATGTGATTTTTATTGAATGTTTCTCTCATAACAGGTTCACCATTGATGAACAGACAAGTTATCTGAGTAAAAAGAACGGCGGTCAATCTACATTCATCAGTTGCTGTGCCTTCTGAATCCACACTATTATGAAACTGAGTGGCTTTCCTCCAGAGGACCAGTTCTTGAAATTGCTTGTAGAAAAGCTCCAAAGACAGTGAAGAAGTCTGATGTGCAAACTAGGACCTTCTTCTTATATGCCAGGTATTCTTTGACAAAGAAATATCACTTCTTCAATGTCACTTCTTCCTCTTCTATCCCCTTATTAAAAAAAAAACACCAGGTTACACTAGGCACATTTGATTACCCAGTAATAACTCAGTTCCAACATCCTCTATGCAGTACAAATGGTGGCAAAGGCAACAATTTATACCTCATATCTTTTGAATAAGAATCTCTGACTTTGTTTTGAATAATGTGGTTAAAATTGGAGCTGGCTGTAAGCATAGCTGCTTTCATCTGGGATACACACCTCTCCGGAAACCACCAGCAGCAGCTTGTTGAGCCAGCCAAACAACTAGCTTCATTTCAGGACAAATGATTTTTTTCCCACTGCAAACTTAGTTCAGAAGGAAAGAACAGCCACATTAAATTCTAAACTGTAGTTGAGTAAGGAGGAGTTCAGGGGCAAACTCTGGGGGTTGACAACTGTCACCAAATATTCTGAATAATGAAACAGAAATAGGAAGCACATTTACTAGCCTCAATATTTCTGCAAAAACTGTCCAAGTAAACAACATAAGCATAACTTAAGAAACAGGTTTGGGTGGCTTATCCAATTTACCTGCCTGGTGCTCAATCACAAGTCAACAGGAAAGTGGTGTTAATGCCAGTCACATGGACCACTAGTGCAGTGGCCCCTTGGAAACTCAGCCAGGAACAAAACAATCGCCACCGAGTTGCCCAGCATGAACATATTTAGGTTGATGCACACGTCAAACCCAGCCTACAGTATCCCCTGCAGCAGCCATGTTTTAAGATGAGAGAGGATAGAATAATTGGATCTCTTTGCCTTGCTGCCAATCTGAAACAGATATTTAACTTTTCAGTCTATTTCACCAGTTTACCATTGATACTTTTTCACTAGGACTATATATCACTTTAGACTCCCATTAACCCTCCTTCACAAGATGGTTTCTTTTTTATATGTTTGACTGGCTTGGCCAACTCTTGGTTACTACACACCCCCCCGTGTGTGTGTGTGTGTGTGTGTGTGTGTGTGTATAGTCATCACATTCTCATCACTGTCTCAAAATACAGGTAGTCCTCAACTTAAAACTATTCATCTAGTGGCCATTCAAAGTTACAATACTGAAAAAAGTGACATGAACATTTTCCACACAACTCTTGCAACATCCCCATGATCACTTAATCAAACTTTGGATACTTGTTAACTGGTTCATATTTTTGATGGTTGCAGTGTCTCAGGGTCATGTAGTCACTTAACAATTGTGTTACTAACTTAACAACTGCTATGATTCACTTAATAACTGTGGCAAGAAAAGTCATAAATGAGGCAAAATTCACTTAACAACTGTCTCACTTAGCAACATTTTGTGAACCAATTAGAACTCTATCAAAAGGGAAAGCACAAAAATGTTAATCCAGTAACCATCTAACTTCCAGCAACATTCTTAGTTTGTATTAGAGGTTTGTGAGAAAGAGTTGCAGAACTCTCATAGCATCTTTTCTTCTGCTGAGCCCCACATCTTTTCATGGCCAAACTTCTGCAGTGACAGGGTACAACCCAACAGCTACAAGGAAGGACAAAATAAGAATTCCAGCTGGACATTCTTTCCTCCTCTCTGTGTTCTGCTTCAGAATTGCTCTTTATCACAACTGAGCCAACTCAGAACAGCTCATCTATCAAAGGGAGACATATAGCAGAATACAGCACCAATGTAGCAATGTGGTAAGGTGACTGTATGGCAGGGGTGTCAAACTCGCAACGTCACATGACGTGTCTTGACGTATAGCAACTTTTTTGCCATTGCCGGCAATGGGGTGGGCACATTTTTGCTATGATGCATCCGGTCTGTGGGCTGGCAGTTTGACACCCCTGCTGTATGGGAAGGGTCTGGGTTTGAATCAAGGAATTCCCTAAGTCTGTACTAAATTGATGACAAAGTAGTCATCAATTCAGAACATAATTTTTTTTAATGAAGCCAGCATTAGCTTGGTTTTTATGGGCCTCTTGTGACTGGCAATTCTCTCCCTCCACACACACTGAATGTACTACCTCATGTACTAGTTTTTCCCCAACAGTTAAGTGCTTGTGGGACTGAACATGAATAAATGCTAGATTTTTAATAATGGTGGGATAAAAATGTGGTAAGAAATTCACAAATGACAATTTTTGTTAATATGGATTACATCAAAAAGACTGAAAGCCATTCAACCATAATCTCCATAATATTGGCCCAAATGGGACCCCTTCAAGGAGGGCTTGTTATGAAACCATCTTTGCTTTATTAATCAATGTTGATTTCACAATCAGGACTCTGCCCCAATCAGTATTTGTGTAATAACAGTTTCTATAGAAACTCTGGTTTCTTGGGGAATCAAGAGTCTACAGCCCAATAAACCAACTGGATGATTTGGGGCCAGTCACCAACTCTAAACCCTAGATCAGTAGTGGCGAGCCTATGGCATGCATGCCAGAGGTGGCACTCTGTGGGCATGCGTGCCATGCCCCGGGGATGGCAACTGTCCCTCTTCAACCAGCCGCCCGCTAACTCGCTGAGGTCCCACATGGCTGGATGCATCACAGCATGACTGGTTTCCCTCCTCCCCATCCCAACCCTCCTGGCCTCGCATGCTCTCCTTTTCCTGGGCACAACCCACTTCATCGCCTCCTCAGCTGTGGGCCGTCCGTCCAGCTCAGAGGCAGCTTCTCTGAACTGCTGGCAGCGGGCTACAGAGTCCCAGAGTGTGCTGTTCGAGAGGCTGGCAGGCTGTGGCTGCTGACAGTCGGCCCCCATGTGTTCGCTGGCCTCTGTGTGCGGGGGCCGATGGTGTCAGCAGCAGCCACCAGCCACCCTGGCCCCTGCCTCGCCTTGCCCTGTGACAATGGCACTTCCGCCCTGCCTCACCTCACCCCACCCCACAGGACTAGCCTCTTGCCCACCACCCCATCTGCCAGAGACCCCCTGGATCTCCCCCAACACTGCCAGGCCCCCACAGCCGTCCCTCCCCATGAGCAACATCAAGGTGACCACACCCACCTTGGCCACACCCACCCAGTCTGCCATGACCACAGCCACGCCCATCCAGTGGGTCACACCTACCCGGCACCCAACAATAAGTGGGTTTTGGGTTACAGTTTGGGCACTCGGTCTCTAAAAGGTTTGCCATCACTGCCCTAGATTTATTTAACAGTTATATAGCTGCCCATCTCACTGAACTCACTCTTGGTGAGGGCTTTTTTTGTCATAGAACACCCAGAATGGAGTTCCCACACCTTTTTTTGGATGGAACCTTGTAGGGGTAGGCAAGGCTGGTTGTATGACTTGAGTTCCGGCATCTTTTTTTTTTTTTTACAAAAAAAGCACTGTGTGCAACCAATAGTCAGCCTGCGCATGCCCAAGATGGCGGATCGACTACGGCTCGCTCCGTAGCATACGGACCCGGCAAGTGGGAATGGGGGCGTTTTGGGGGTGCCTCGGGGGGCCTGCGGCGATGGGTGGGTGGGTGATCCCCCGCTCGGACCCGTTTTAGCCCGCCCGGCCCGTTTCTGGCCCGCCCTCGACCCGTTTCGGCCCGTCTTCAGCCTGGGCCCGTCTTCAGCCTGGGCCCGGCTTGGGCGATTGTAGCTGGGAGGACTCGGACGGCCTGGAGGAACTCTGGCGACTTGGTGGCCTGGCTTTAGTCCTGTTGTTCGGCTCCCGGCGTCGGCCGGTTGGGTGGCCTGGCGTTCGGCCCGTCTTCCATCCGTTCGGCCCGTTTTCAGTCTGGGCTCGGCTTGTTCGACCGCGGCTGGGAGGACCCGGCCGTAGCTGGGAGGACTCGGGTGGCTTGGAAGGACTCGGGCGGCCGGGAAGAACTCTGGCCGGGAAGAACTCTGGCAGCCTGGTGGTGGAGGCCTGGCTTTGGCCTCGTTATTCGGCTCCCCGGCCCGGGCGCTGGCCTGCTTCGGTTGGTCGGGCGGCCTGGCGTTTGGCCCGTTTTCGGCCCGATTCTGTGGTTTGGAAGGACCCGGGCGGCCTGGAAGAACTTTGGCGGCCTGGCGGTGGAGGCCTGGCTTCGGCCCCCACTATTTGGCTCCTTGGCCCTGGCGCTAGCCTGCTCCGGTTGGTCGGGCGGCCTGGCGTTGGTTGGGCGGCCTGACGTTCGGCCCGTTTTCGGCCCGATCCTACTCTCCAGTTACCCGGCTTCACCAGCCCGGGCGTTGGCCCTGTTTCAGTCGAGCGGCCTGGCGGCGGAGGCTTCAGTGCCGGCCTTGCTCTCCCCCGGCCCTGTCTTTTCAGCGGAGGGCCTGGTATGGCCCGGAGGACCCCGATGTCGGCCTTGTCTTCGGCCGTTGGAGGCCCTGGTGAGGACTGGAGGGCACAGAAGAACGTGGCCCCGGCTTTGTCCCTGGCCGGTGGAGGACCCAGTATGGCCTGGAGGATCTTGGCTTCGGCCCCGTTCCGGCCGATGNTGTATTACCAAGACACAGAAGTACGAACTGCTCTGCCGTTAAGCTTTTGAATCTGCTCTGTTCCTCTCTTTCTAGGCTCTGGTACCCATCACCATGGATGTTGACGTTCCCTTTGATCTGCACCGCTACATCATTCGGCAGAAGGGAGCTGGCATTCGCAAGATGATGGAAGAATACGAGGTAGGGGGACACCATCCTATTTGTGAGAACCTCTGCTCTTAATCTAAATGTGGGTTTTGGCAGATTTTCAACGGTTGGGTGAGTTTCACGGACTGTTCTGAGGTCCTTTCTGCTTGCAGAACTGCTCGCTTTGCGACAGACTTCTGAAGCAAAGCCGATTCACGCGCAGCGCTTAAGTTATTGGCGCAGTAGAGTTTGGTCCCCTGACGCACGTCGCAACTGACGTGTGAATCATCCACAGTGACATAAGCAGGCTTAGAGACAATCTCAAACGTGTCAGGCCTTTTTTTTTAAGAGATCAAAGGAGAAACAAAAGGAACGCTTGAAGGTAAAATCATTGCTAAGAGAGGATTCCCAGAATAGCTCGATTTATTTAAATTTTATTTATTAGATTTATATGCCTCCCATCTCGCAGCAGTCTAACCCTAACCTAGTGGTGGCAAACCTATGGCATGCGTGCCAGAGGCGGCACTCAGAGCCCTCTCTGTGGGCATGCGTGCCATGCCCCAGAAATGGCAACCGGCGATAAATAAGTGGGTTTTGGGTTGCAGTTTGCAGTTGCCACCACTGCTCTACAGATTTCTGTTTGGAGGGGAACTTTTAGAGAAAAAAAATTCTAAAATTCTGAATTTTGAAATTAGGATCTCAACGATCTTGCTTAATAAATAGCCCAGACCACACTCCCCACTTCATTCTGCAGTAGATTTAACTCTGTGTGCTGCTCCACTCATTCACACGTGCATGTAACTGTGGTTTAGTGAGCTTATTAATATTCCCCAGCAATTCCCTTGACCAAAAACTCAGAACTGTCCCAGGTTAAGTCCAGCCACAAGCAGGCCAAGGTCTAATAGTCCACAAAGCAATTGAAAGTTGCTGAAAGAAAATAACTCCACCAGGCAAAACTTAAATCCACAGACAAGAGACCTCAAGTGGCAAGAAAAGTTCAGAGTCTTCAAGGCACAATTCCAAACACAGTGTCAATCCAAAGTGAAACAGGAATCATGACAATCAAAGAAATAGCTGGAAAACCAGCACGTTGTTCTTCCAAGCATCGCCTCCCTCCATCTGCTATGATAAATAGCCAGCTTTTCAGTGCAGCCCATCAAGACAGGCAGGGTCTTCTCTCGAGTAGTCTGGCTTGCCTTCACTGCTCCGGCCTTTTCTCTGCCCTGCATGTTCTTGGATCAGATGCAGAGGGCAGTTCTTCCTCCTCCTCCTCTTCGCTGGCCACCTGCCACTCCAAATCTCTTCCAGATGGCTGTTCAGAGCCATCAATCAAGCCAGTTCCTGAAGTACCAGGAATGGGCTCAGTGTCAGGGCCCACTTCAGTACCTCATCCTAAGAAAGTAGAACTCGTGGAAGTTTGGTTTCTTCCAAAAGGAGCTTTTATTAGGAGAAGCTAATAGCAGGCATAATAGACAGGATCTGAGGGTTTCCCGCCAGATCGATAGGTAAAAAGCAGGGCTTTTTTCCCTCATAGAACGCCCAGAACGGAGTTCCGGCACCTTTTTGGATGGAACCTTGAAGGGTAGGCAAGGCGGGTTGTATGACGTGTGTGAGTTCCGGCACCTTTTTTTTTTTTTTTTTTTTAGAAAAAAAGCACCGGTAAAAAGTATCCCAAGCATAACTCCACCCCATAGTTCATCCGGTCAGTTCAAACAGGCCAATCCCAAGGGGTTAAGTTCATTGTGGGAAAAAGGAGATAACATCAGGCCGGGGCTGCAGCGATGTTTAGGCGGCTCTTCGCACCTTCCCTTGCGAACGCGGAGATAAAAAAGTTGCCCGAGGTACATTCCATTCTCCTCCCCCCTTTACTAGCTGACAACAGGGGAGAGAAAGTTCACAGAAGAAATAATGCAGAAACAGCAAAGTAGCAATAGAGCAGACATGTCAAACACAAGGCCCGGGGGCCAGATGCGGCCCGCAAACTGGTTTCATGTGGCCCGCAAAGCCATCCTGGAAACAGTGAGGGAACGGCCCCTGCTGCCTTGGCCCTGGCCCAAGCCGGCCAGGAGCCAATGTACAATTTTGTGGTGGCCATCTATGCTGAAACGCATTCAGTCTTAGCTCCACAAGGCCGTCCAGAAACAGTGAGGTACCAGCCCCTGCCGTGTTGGCCCCTCCCCCGGGTGCATGCTGGGGAGGTGTCACCCTTTGTGAGGAATGAAGAAATGGACCATGCCTTGGCACTTGCCCTGGTCCCACCCCCTTCTGCCAGAGACCCTCAGATCTGTCCCACTCCTGCCCAGGCCCCCACAGGCCCCCTTGACGCGAATGATGTAGAACTGGCCACGCCCACCCAGTAGGCCACACCCACTCCATCCACACCCACCCAGTAGGCTGCACCCACTCTGGCCACACCCACCCGGCCCCCCAAGGGCAACCACAATGCTGATGCTGCCCTCAATGAAATTGAGTTTGACACCCCTGCGATAGAGGAAACAAGGCAATCACCCTCAAGCACTTCCCCCCCTCACCTTCAGGAGTATGGCAGAACCCAGGGAGAGAAGAGAATGCAATTCGGGTTTAGAAAGGAGGAAGAAAGGAAAAAGGCCCTTTAAAATAATGGGTTCTGACACTCAGCCTCCCCTGAGCTGACATCTGAGGAGGAATCTGGGAGCCGTCCAAGGGAGACGTCGGCACTCTAGCAGGCCAATTTGACCGCAGCATTTCCCATGAATGTGGGTGTGGCCGGGACTGATCACCCAACGGTCCGATGGAATGGCCGGAGGAGGACACGGTCTGGCAGTACGATTTAATCTGCCTCCGGCAAATCACCGGCTGACGAGGGGTGTGACTTTAGTGGCCTGGAGGCTGGATGATCAACTTAGTTGGACTTTGGCCGGGTTTACCAACTGTCGAGGATTTGCCTCCCCCCCCCTTTTTTCGATCTCCCACAGCCGGACTTGCGACTTAATTTATGTACCCTAGGATGGTCCTATTGGCCCTGCGCGACTCACCCCTCGCGCAGGCCTGGCCCAATAAGATCTCAAGGGCCCACCTCGAGGATGGGGTTTGGAACCCCGAGAGGTGGCATGCAGCGGGTTCAAACAGAAATTTATTTAAATTGTCCAAACTGAGGTTCTTTTTAAAGGGGTGTTTTAACAAATTTTTAGGGGGAACAAGGGTGGTTGGGAGGGGGGAGGTTCACCTTAGGTCAGGACCAGCCATGTCTGGGGG
>NW_015386388.1:1639948-1680188 GCF_001527695.2 Protobothrops mucrosquamatus | reverse complement strand
CGGGTCTGGCCTAGGGAGAATTTTAAATAGGGACAATTTTTAATTAGAATTTTAATGTTAACACAGCGCTTAAATATTTGTTTTTAATTGGTTTTTATTGGGGATAGTGCCTGTATTGTTTTAATATGCTGTAAGCCGCCCTGAGTCCTGTTGGGAGAAGGGCGGCATATAAGTTTAATAAATAATAATAATAATAATAATAATAATTAATAATAATAATAATAATAATAATAATAATAATAATAATAATAATAATAATAATAGTCAAAAAATATCACAACTATTGAAACACTTACAAATATAAAAACAATATATTTTTATTTCACACATATGTGTGCGTAATTAAAAAGAAAAGATCGCCGGCTAGTTCTTCAGTGGTAGTAGGAAGTCAAACCTCTCCCTACAAGAAACCACTCCTTGCAATCAACGCTTACAAAATGAGTTCTTCCGCGCCGACGCAAGCAAAAAAAAGTAAGAAAGAATTGTGCGCGCCTGCGCTTGAGCAAAGGCATGAGCCTCTCTGGTGCTCCTGGCCCAATGCGCCCGCCTTTCACCTAACCAATCAGGAAATCGCAGGCTGCCTTTCCCAAGAGTCTGCCAGGGAAAGCGCTGCGCAGGTCTCTCCGACGGCCGCGCGCGCTTCTCGATGACGCCGCCGCTGTTTCTCCAATCCCGGAGATTCGGGTGGCTGCGCTCGTGCTAGCGTGTGTCTCGGGAAATCCGGACGCCTTCCCTCGTGAATGTATTTATGGATGCATCGGGCGCAGAAGTAGCAAGCGTGCTTATGGCTAGAGTGAGGAGGTGAGGGGGGGGGGCGCGCGCAGGCGGGTCAAGGGCCTTGAGCGCGAAGAAGCCTGTCACCGGGCCTTGAGCGGAGATCGTCTGAGGCAAGACCGAAACGTAAAAATTGGGCGGGGGGCACAGTGTGTAATTTATATTGGGGTAGAGTACTTGCCGTGCTCCTGTCCTGGGGACCGGAGGAGAGCCCTGTTGGATTACACCACAGGGTTCTAAATCCAGATTTCTAGAGTGATAAATGTCTTCGGGAAGTCTGCAAGTGAGGTATAAAAAGGTAACAACCTACCTTCAGTGTTCGTCTCCAGCACCTGGAATTCAGGATATGCTGCTACTAACCCGAAGTAATTAATTGAACAGTTACAATTAATAGCCATTCTTGAACTTGTATGCAAGGTGGTATGATGCAACAGTGACCAATAGCTTAGCCTAAGCAGTAGGTGAATGTCTGTCTTTCAGTATATACTTAAAAAAAGAAAAAAATGCCCTTTTAGGTCTCATATCTTCTAAAAAAGCTAAATTATACCCTATCTAAAGCAATTTCCCCCAGTTGAATACCCTCTCAAAGTGCTCTCAGCATTTTGTCTGGAATTATGAAAGTTATTGGGAATTTTTAAGAGTACAGTAGATGCTAGGTTACAAAATAGTAAAGAAAGGGCATTGCTTTTTCTGTTAGTCTCCTTAGCAGTTTTGGACTCTTGCCCCTTAAAAAAAAAAAAAAGGATTGAAGGATTTTCCCCACCACCACCTTTGTAAAAGTAGATGCTGAAGCAACTTTCAGGATACAGCAGAATAATAGAATAACAAGAGTTGGAAGGGGCCATGAAGGTCTTCTAGTCCAACCTCCTGTTCAAGCAGGAGATCCTAGATCAGCGATGGCAAACCTTTTAGAGACCGAGTGCCCAAACTGCAACCCAAAACCCACTTATTTATGGTTGGGTGCTGAGTGGGCTGGTTGGGTGTGGCCCATTGGGTGAGTGTGGCTGCCATGGTAACGGCAGACTGGATGGGACTAAAAAGTTCAATCAATCAATTTCAACTTTGCAAGATCTATTTTTCCCCCCGCGAGAAGTTGAAATTGATTGAACTTTTTTTTCTTTTTTTTTGCACACGGGTACGAAGGCCTAAAGCGAGAAGGTTTTATAAAACCCAGCTGAAGGCCTAGGACTGGGGTGATGGCGTGGGTGCCCACAGAGAGGGCTCTGCGTGCCACCTGTGGCATGCGTGCCTAAGGTTCGCCACCACAGTCCTAGATCATTTCAGACAGATGGTTGTCCGATCTGTTCTTGAAAGTGATGGAGCACCCACAACTTCTGAAGGGAAGCCGTTCCACTGATCAAATATTCTGTCAAGAAATTTCTTCTTATTTCTAGGTTGGTTGGCTCTCCCTGCAAGGCAATTAATATACTTATGTGATACTTTGTTGATGATATTCAAGTATATTTCTCTCCAGTAAAATCATTGTATTGGCTATCTAATGCAGGCTTTTAAAACATTCTTTTCTTTGTCTGATATGATATAGCAGGCATGTCAAACTCACGACGTCACGTGACATCGCACAACGTATCAGGCCAGTTTTGCCATTGCCGGCAATGGGGTGGGTACGGCTTCCACATGACACGTCCAGCCCGCTTGTGAAGGGGGTTGGACTAAAAGATCTCCACGGTCCCTTTCAACTCTGTTATTCGGTTATTCATGCTTAAAAATAGCAAGCATCCTTTGCATGAAGGCAAACACTTATGAGCATGAAGTGGTCATAATTAAATTCACTTTATCAACCAATACCCTCCACATATGGTGAAGTTGTAGGTTAACCAATCTGGAGGAGACCAGCTAGCAAAGGATAACTTACAGTATATTTGCCACACCTATTCTGATGGAAAAGAAAAGAGGAGCAGTATATCATATAAGAAATATATATATATGTGATATACAAAGTAAAAATTAAGATATAAGTGTCTAGAATTGGGAAGAGCATCTGACTACATCCCTGTTCTATGATTGGTATTGGTGTATGACCTTGGCTTTTATAGCCAAGAATGAAATGTATGACTTTAAAGCTGACAGTGATATATATGTGATCGTATCACAAGATATTTGGAGGTCAAGACCACAGAAATATGCTTTAGTTGGAATAGAAGCTAGGATGCCAGTAAGAGAAAGGGAGGGAAAGATCAGTCTGTGCACAATTAGACATTGAACCATGACCACACAATAAATGTTTAATTGTTTTGAATAATATATTCATATCCTTTTTATTACAAATGATTTATAAAGTTTTTCTTTCCAGATTGCTTATTTTCACTGCAATTATTAAGAATTATAGAGGTAACTCTGAAGTAGTACAAAAAGTTTTCCTGAAGAAACTTGCTTGAAAAAGAGTATTTGCATATTAGAAGGGACTGGAGTGAGAGTATTTGGAAATATATATGAAGAACAAACTCTAGTTGCATTTTTAAATAACTCAATTGGTATGTGTTTGCAAACTTCCAAGCCTAATTGTTTATTCTTTAGGATAGATCCATGAAATCTTATTGCTGGCCCAGTCTTAAGGAATCTGACTGAAATTTGGAATCTATTGTGATATGAAGAGACCTTATTTTAAGTAAAGCAAATATGCACTATTACCTTTCCCCCTTTCTCTACTTGTTTATGCAACCTAGAATTCCAGGTGAAAGCAAGTTTAGCTATTAAAGCACTAGGTCACGCCGAATTAATTTTTGACTTTGGCTTTAATTATCATAGTTTTTCCTAGAAAAGCTAGAGAAATGGAGTTTGATCACTATATTGAGGATTTTGATCAGAAGGCCTCTTTCATTCGTCTCATAGATACTCTTTCAAGTTTTTCTTGGAGGGGAGGGTAACTAGAGCACAGGTGACATAACCACTCTTACTCAGGGAGTAACAGTGTAATACAATTCTACATTGTCTTTGACATACTTGATCAATGTTGGGTTCAAATATTTTTTTACCAATTGAGTTGGAGCTTCTGTCCAAAAATATAAATTTACCTTACTATATAGAAAAAGAAAACCATATATTAGGATCTAGTTGTAAGCAGTTTCTGTCAGCAATAGGTTTTACACATCTTGCTAAGCCATAATTTATGATTTTATCACAGGTAAATCTAGTCATTATGGCTATGAACCATGGTATATGAGTTAGCATGTTATATGAATCCAATCAGTGGTATTTGTTCAGTTAATCATAATTAACAATCCATAGTTTAGTTTATGACAGCCACACCCATTCAATGATATATATCAATAAGCATTTTAATATGGAGATTATATACATACATTTTGCCTGATATGCAGTCTTTTATGCAGGTTGTCATTATCATTCCTCTATGTTGAAAAGTAGTTAACCAATTTGCCTGTTTGTAGTCAATAAAAAACAGGAAATTTGGTTTTTTTTGTTTGCTAGCAGATTGCAACAGAAGAGAGATTAAATGATGAAAGTTAAAGCTGTCTAAGTCAGTTATATGACAATCAGCCCAACCTATACTTCTCAATGAATCTATTTCTATGCACAAACTTGGTTTATGTTAAACCATTTTTGTTTATGGGGTTTGGGTTCTGTAGCATGCTAAACCAAGAAACGTATCATGAAAGCTTTGTCAACTGAAGCATAAGCAATTAGTATATTATACTTGAAAATCCAAAGTTGAACATCCAACAATTGAAAGAAGTTGTGCTTGAAAGGGTAACATGAAGAGAGCACTTGCCTATAAAATCACCAAAGGTCAGACACAACTAAATGGTTAAGGTAATACTTGGAAATCTATATTATGGACCAAGCATGCAATGGGGAAAGCCCATTGATATCTTAGAAATAATCACAGGCCACAGAGGAGTAGCTGGTGTGCTGGTCAGCTAGTGGCCTGGTGCAGCAGCAGCAGCACCAGTGGAGCTTGGCGACTCATAGCAGCCTGTCCTTGAGAGTGGAAATGGCTGTGAATAAGTAGGCAGCAGCAAGATGGGTGTTGGGTGGCAATGGATTTGTTAATGGATTCAAAGCAACTGACAAGACACACAGGGCTGCTTGGTGGGCCACATGTTGTGAAGGCCTGTTATAGATTATGGGATTATAGCAACAATTTCTCATAGGATTATTATGGACTGGGTTTTGACATACATTTTTGTTGATAGACTTCACTGAAAATATCTCAAAGCCATGTGCCTCTTGTTCCTCTTCCTAGATATGGGCAGTAGAAATGGGTGACAAGCAGTGTGGGGATTGTACCACTTGATGCCACTTTAATCTCTGTGGAATTCTGTTAAAGGTTCAGCACAAACATACAGCTAACTGAAAGTGATAGGGACCAATGAGGCTTAACATCTGAGGAGAATCAAGATGGCAGCTGTTTACCAAGCTCTTGAAATGTGATCACGTGATGACCAATCATAAGTTTGAGGACTGGTTATAAGTAACTTTTTTTGAATCTATCATAATTTTGAATAGTCATTAAGCAACCAGTCATAAATTGAGGACTACCTGCACTGAATATGGAATTGCTGCTTGTTTATGCATGGAGAACTGGTTTAATGCGGTGGTGTTGCATGTTTCTTTTACGTAACACTACATAAATGCAGTAAGTGTGTGCCACGCAGATTAGGGGGGGGAAAGGATCCATGCTAAGGCAGTAGGTTAGACTGAAGCAGAATTATCCCACACGCTGCAATAGCATGGGAGAATATGGTGGTAAAGTTCAGTTACAATAGCAGTAAGGCTAGCAAAAAGAGAAAAACAAGTATGTAAGAGTGTCAAATTATTGCATAACTTGTTTTAAACAGTCACTATGTGGATAGCAAGAGATAAAAATTATAATCGGTCAAATGAACAATCTGGCAGTTGAGGAAAACAAAGTAAAGGTTGGATGACCTTGCCACATCAGAAATAAATACAAGAACGAAGTGTAAATGCAGTCTTGTAATTACCAGTGGGAATTTGTGACTGGATCTCTTTCTTTTCAAAATTCAGTGTTCTGCCCCATGCTGACTTGCTTCTCAGTTTTAATGGCTTTAAAGATAGAAGAGTCTGACCTCAGGCTGTGTTAGTGAAATGGCTTTCATGCTTATTATATGGAATTACTGTTAAGCATGTCTGTCTCTCCTATTTGCATTTTTAGCCACAAACACCTGATGCATACTTCTGATATTTAATGGCTTATTCTGCAATCCAGCTATTTTTATTCAAAATAAAAAATACCAGATATTCCAAATGACCTAATAGTATTATTGTTGGAAGCTAGGCAAACGGAGCAGCTTTATTTGAAATAAAGTGAGGTGACGTATTACACTTTTATCCTGTGCTTTCTGCAAGTTGCTCAGACACTGCTGCTTATCGTTGTTAAGCTGGCATCATTATGCCATCTTCTGAGAGGCTAAATGTCTCAGAAGGGAGGCCTCTCCCATTTCTGTATCTGTGCAGATAATAGTCCTGTCAACTGAGAATGAATTCAAAAGAATACCTCCAGCGCATGATTGCTGCAAGTCTGTACTGAAATCTAAAGCTTTTGTGCAAGGGGTATGCATCAATATTTTCTGAATTCATTTATATTATTCTTGCATAAAGTAAATACTTTCAATAAAGGAGAATATTTATAGCTCAGGGTTGAAATGAGGGGTCCTTGGTGCTCTCTGAGCTTGATTGTTGCAGACGTTTCATTACCCATTCTAGTCTGACTAGCACTGATGATGGTACTTAGTTTGGGTAATGAAACATCTACAAGAAAACAACCAAGCTCAGAGAGCACCAAGGACCCCTTAGTAAATACATTCACTGTAATGCAAATGTCATGTTCATAACAAGGTAAAGCAAAATGTATTTTTGAAGATCATGGCTGCAACCTCCATTTAATTTTGAAGCAAGACCCTGTAGATTTAAGTTACATTGCTTCTGAATAAATTTCTTACATTTCTTTTGAATAAATATGGACAAGATTGCTTTGACACTGATTAGAACAAACTGGATGTAAACAGTGGGATACAATAGTTATTTTATTGTAGTTGCCTATAACTCTTTATGAGACCCACATTCCTTGCATGTCCTGGTTTTCCTCTTGGTGGTACAGTCTTTTGCTTTCAGAATGGCTTTAACTTTTTTCCCAGGTTGTAGAAGACCATTTAATAAATTGTTTTCCTGTTTTTGCTTCTTTCATCCTTTGTTGTGATTATCCATCAGAGGTGGGAATCTTACAAACTGCACACGACTCCAGCATCCTGATATTGTATCTCTATATTGTGACAGCAAAAGGGTTAAATTTCAGTACCATGATTTCTGCTGTGCTTTTCAGAATTTCAGGTAGTTCAGGCATCCACTAAAAAGGACCAAAAACGTTGAGCTACATCCTTTCAAATGATACTGCAAAATTGCTAGATAGCTTCCTAAGACCACTCAGAAGGTCAGAAAGTGGAATGGCAATCTTGAATCCTCAAACTTTGGTCACATCTGCTTTATATGTTAATGTAGGATTTTCTTAATGTCAGTGGTTTAAATAATGCATCCAGATGCTTAGATACTTGAATCTCCACATATCAGGTCAGGCCCAAGAACAGTATAGAACATTTCAGCCAACGTGTTCTTTATTTGCTTATATCCAATAGACAGAATCTTGCTAGACTGTGCTGTTTCTAGGAATGGCTATCCTAATTCTCTGTCTACAATTTAGTTGTGTTGCCTCTTGTCTTGGCCTCCCCCTTGAAATGTACTCCATCCTTCCTGGGAAACTGCCACTTCACTGTAATCCATCATACCACCTTCCCTTCTGTAGGTACCATCTCTCACACCAAAAATGATCCTGCTTTTATTGTAGAAAATGTGGGTACAAGGATTTTGTGATTACAAATTTAAAGTGGCATTATCATTAAGAATATAATGTATTCTATAGGAGCATGATGGCTCGTCTGGTAAGGTTGGATGTTAGCAAGCCTGCATTCAAAGCCTGAGTGGAGTGCTGCTATGGGGAAGGATGACCTCCCATCCTTCACAACTCCTTGACGGAGACATGAAAGGAGCCCCAACTGGGTGTCCCCCAGGCAATGATGATGTCACCCAGAAGTGCCTCAGTGCTTCTGACACGAATGCAGTGTGATGTTGTATTTTGTATAGGTGAGCAGCACAATGTCTGAAAATTCGTCTGTGAAGCTGGCGGGCATCACTCCTCTGCAGCAGATGTTGGCGTCTGGGACTGGAGCCCTTTTCACCTCCCTTTTTGGTAGGTACATTGTTAACAGCAGTATCATTTGAAATAATTTAAAATATGTGCACGCATGTAAAAAAATGTGTACGGGTAGTCCTCAGATTACAATAGCTCTTGGGACTGGAAATTCTGTTGCCAAACAACCCAGTGGTAAAGTGCAGTGTTACTTAGCAATGGCAATTTCAGCAGTCCTGGTTGCTATTTTTAAATGAGGACCATGCAGTTTGTTAAATGAGGACCTCATGTGATCACAACTTCCTGCCATCTTCTCTATTGATTTTGCTTGTGGGAAGGAAAGCAGAAAATATTGGAAATTGTGATCATGTGGCTGTGGCTCACTGCAACATCATACCTGTGAGCCAGGCACTGAGTTCCTAGGTTGTGATCATGTGATTGCAGAGATGCAGCACTGATTAGAACTCTGAGGACACACACATTCCTTAAGTCCCCCTTAAATTCAGCGTAGTCATAACTACAAGTGGTTTTTGTAACAAATAGATGTAACCCGAGGATTATCTGTAGTGACAAAAATATGCAGACTGAATTTCTTTGTGAGAATTGAATTATTCTGATAGTGTTCCTGATGTTTGCCCACATTTCTGTAACTTAGCCCTGCTGATCACCAAAGCCTAGATTCTCAGTGTTGTGACATAATAAAAGTAGCCAAGTGTTTAAACTATTGTGCAGAAGTGATCTGTATATTGTCAACTAATCCCTTAGCTATGTGGTTAGAATTATATAATTTGGCTTTAACATTGATTAATATAGTTGACCATTGTTAGGGACCGCTTTTTCAATTAAAATATTTATATAGATAATAGGAAGCTTATGGCTTATTAAATAGTATTGGATTTCAATTCCCATCATTATTAACCAATGTGGTTAATGTGTAGCATATTGGAAGTTGTGACTGAGCAATAGAGAGGCTATTGATTCCTTACTATTCCCATGTGATATTTGGGAATTTGATTAGTATATCATTTACTAAAGATAGATGGATGGACGGACAAATAGACAGACAGACAGACAGACAGAAAGACAGACAGACAGACAGACAGATAGATAGATAGATAGATAACTTTTATTGTCATTTTTTCACTGTGGGCACAATGGCATACATTAAAAATGAAATTTAGTTGCTCTCAAAGTGTACACATATTTACACACATTTAAATATACTATATACAACATATGTATAGACCTACACCCTTACATATAAGTAACATATAAATATTAATCATTGTCCATCTTGAATACATAACGGAAGGAGGAAGCTTTAGAGTTCACAAGGTTAATACAATATGGAACAAAACTGTGACTGAATCTGGATGTTCTGCTTCGGATACCACGAAGCCTCCTCCCAGAAGGTACCAAGGAAAACAGGTCGTGAAGAGGATGTGTAGTATCCCAGACAATGGTTAGGATTGTGTGGAAGGTTGTGGTGGGATACATGAAACAACTATATGGATGGGAACGTACCTTTCATACAATAGGGAGACTAAATGCAGGCATATTCCTACTTCTGACTTGAGATTTATACTTGAATCCAAGGAAGAGTTTGGGAGGAGCTTTATTTAATTTCAGAATTCTCTTTTCCATATTATTTATCCAGAAGATTCCTTCTTTTATTCTCCACTGTGAATGAATTTCATTAATGTAAACTTTATATTTTCTTATTTATTTTTTTAAATTTCAAAAACATTACAGTTAGCATTAGATGCCTCAGTACTTTGTGATATTAAGTGTCTGTATAATAATAGTGTGTAGTTAATTTTAGGCGCACATGCATATACATATCATTATGCGAGATATATAAGACTATTAACATAACTTTTTTCAACATAATTCAGATTTTAAACAATGAATTAAATGTAGACAGAATGGAATCATATTGTCTTTAACAACTATTATTGTATAGGTCACATGATAGCATATCAGGTGGTTGGCAACCGGCTTGCAGCTATGACCAGTTGCAGCCTCCAGTGGTCATGTGGTACCTCCACTCACGACTACTTGGTCTTCCATCTTCATATTCTTTGTCAGTATCTTTGTTTCTTCCGTGTTTTAAATCCAGCCAGCGCAACCAGATTCTCTTAGTTTTTCCATTAATACATCTATCCCTCCTAGACAGCTCTCCAAATTTAGAACCAAATGATTGATGAGTGCCATTAGTTTACAGACTTCACGAAAGAATAACAATGGAGAAGAAGGTACATATCCTTGCTTCATTCCTTTCTATATTTCACAGGACTTGGTCAATTCTTCATTCACAATTATTTGTGATTTTTATGAAGCATACATCGTTTTCACTCATGTAAATAAATTTTTGTTCAGAGTTCATATCTTCCAAAATTTTAAACAGAAAAGTTTAAATTGTAAAAAGCTTTTTCTCCATTAATAAACATTAAGGTAGCTTGTTTTCGTTGTGTTGCTCCAACTATTCTAATACATTAAGAACATTTCTAATTCTTTCTCTTAAATGTCCTTTAGAAGGCCCAGATATATCTAATCACTACTAGTGTGGGAAAAATAATCAAATACCTACTATTAGTACTAAGAACTTGCTAGATGGCAAGGATAATAGATAATAGCTCTCAGACTGTGTCTCAGGATTACATATTCACTATTTGTTCTATTTCAGTCCTTGATTGAGTTTAACAAATAGGCCCAATTATATTATTTACAATCAGGAAAATTAAAACGCTCATAATTGTAAGAAATATATAAGGAGATCTTGGGTATATGTTTGTTCTTTAAAAATGTAATAATTATAGATAGTTCTCACTTAACTACCATTATTGCACCTGGAATTTTGGTCATAAGCGATTACAGTTATTAGGTAGGTCACGATATGAACTGACTGAATTTTACAACTGATTTTATGACACTTGTAAAGTGAGTCACCATGGTTGTTAAGCGAACTACATGGTCGTTAAATGAATCCATTCTCATGAATGGGTGTTTTTTCCCCCCAATTGGACACTTGCAAAAAATGATACAAATTGTCATGTGATCATGGGACACTACCAATTGCCTGTAAATGCAAACTGGTTGCCAGCACCCAAAATGCAGTCATATGATTATAGGGGAATGTGCAGCAGTCATAATTTCAAGGGCAGATTGTAACTTAAACAAGGATTGCCCATATCAGTTGTTTAAACATGTTTAAATAAAACAGCAAAGGCATTGCTATCAGTTTCATAGTTTGATGTAAAATAAATTTTATGACATTAATTTTTCTGTCAAAAGTATTTTCTCTTAATATCCTCCTTCATCTGGATAATACATTTTGAAATGTTACTGTGAATCAAACTGAGAACCTTGTTAAGAATAATAACTATTTAATAATAATATCAGTCTATTGAAACGGAAGCTTTACTTGATGTCTTGCAACAATACTTTTAACACCATCAAACAACATCTGCTCTCCAAGGTCCTTAGAAAGGATTCAGTAGGTGGGTAAAAATGTCAAATCCAGTCTAAACATCTGGCTGACCATGTAATTAATATAATAAGTTCTGCAAATATTGAAAACCTACCTCTTTTCTCTATTGCTTCTTTCCAATTACCATAATATTTACTTAGTCCAGTTTAAATAGTATATTTTGTAGTTTTTTTCTTGCTTAAATATAAATATGTTTTTCTGTGAAACATTTCCCATTGAATCTACAAATACATGCCCAAACTGTCAAAATTTCCAATTAGATTGATATACCATTGAAACATGTATTTCCCCAAGGCAGTATTCCTGGAGGTCTTCCTCATTTTCTTCCCTCTGTTTGGTTTTCAATATTTTAAACAAAACAAAAAATAAAGACATATGCATGTATAGTGAGTGGGATTCATTTAGATGTAAAGCTGGGCCAACCAATGCTATGAGTCCCGTAAAAAAATAGGTTATTAAAATTATTGCAAATATCCCCAAATCTTACAAGAACTAACCAGGTTTGCACAATATCTATGATTGTTGAAATTCTGCAAAATCTGGTGATATTAGTTACAGTTTGCAACAAAGTTAAAAACATTAAAAACAGTAACTGCATTTTGGAATACCATGAATATCTCATTAGTGTGTCCTGATACTGTATAAAGGAAACTTTTTCTCTGGCCTGTTGACTGATATGTTTTTGTGGAGTTCTTCTGCGAGGGGAAGGGGAATGAAGGCCCTTTTATGACTTGTGGACTTCAACTCCCAGAATTCCCGAGCCAGCCAGTCCCCAAGTCATAAAGGGGACATTGTTCCTCACCTCTGGACTAGGCAATTAACCAAACTGTATTCCATAAAAAGCAGGACAAGAAGCACCATGCCATTTTTCCATTTCTAAATTGGTGCTGATATCAGCACCAATTTAGTTTCAAGTGTATAATCACCAAGAATATTTAAATAAGCTCTTTGTTTATTAATTTAGCATTAGTGTGTATAAATATGGAAAGCATGAAAAAATACAACAAAATGCAACTCAGCATACCTCCAATGAGCATTCCAACAACATAGGGTTGAGTGAGTTTTTGTCATTCACATTATTGACTCAGTGAAGTTTGTTTCTATATTCTACTCATATATGAGTTGAATTGGATGATAAATTTTGCTATGTTACCTACAGTTTTTTGCCAAATTCCAATATGGTAGGTACTTCCTTTAGTACAAAAGGTACACCTTCTATTAAGTAAACTTATTTCAGCAGAAGTGTGGCTGAATAGTATTTACAAAGCTCGGAAGATAAGTTGCTACACTTTTTAATGTTACATGGAGGATTAGAGGCATTACAGTATGTGAATATTCTTCCTATTTACTGTTTGTTTTTCTCCTCTCCCCATTGTACTTTTGTGGATAGCAAGAGAAAAGAAGGATAATTTTTGCAATATTGTCATTGTAGTAGATCACCCTTCTCCAAATTATTTTCCTTCAAATGTCAGAATTCCTCGTCTTTGACTATGTTGGCTGGAAATTCTATGGTACATCCAAAGAGGACCAGACTGGAAAAAAGCCGTATCACATCCATAGGCTTTACAGAGATGTTATGAAGGATTGTGTATCATTTAAAACTTCTTTTCCAATACAAACCCCACTTGGTCCTGAACAATACATTTTTTTAGTGCTTTGACATGCTATATTGCTTAAGTTTCACATAATCAACCATTTCAATACTGTGTTTTCAGTCACACCTTTGGATGTAGTGAAAATCCGATTGCAGGCTCAGAGAACCCCATTCTCTAAAGGTAAGTAATTACTCCTTGATTACAGAAGGAAAAAAATATGTTATTGTGGGAATATTCTAACCTACAGAGACTTACTCATGTTCAGGACAAACATACTGCTGCAAGCCATTTGTAGCAATTTAGAGTTTAGGTTGTATTGTATATTTATATGATCTCTCAACCCATCAGAAGTGCTATATAGAATCAGATGAATAGCCTGTCCAGTCCAGTATACTTTTCTTATGGTTATCAGCAGACATGTTTGGAAAAATCATAAGCAGGTTCATCAGTAGCAAACTCTCAACAATTACCTGCTGAGGGAGGTATTTTGGCATTATACATGACTACAATATAGTAATTGGCTGCTTTTCTCTCTGCAAATTTGTCTAATCCAAGTTGATTACTATCACTGAAGCAAATGGTTTAATTATCATTTTGTCCTTTTAAAAAAATTCTCTCCCTATTCTCTTGCTTGGAAAAGCTTTCTGTGCTTTAAAAGATCAGCACTTTCTTGTTATAGTAGCTTTTTTATATGGGCTGCATCTAGATTCTAAAATCATATTGTGCAAGACAACTGTACTAACTGCATTTTTTTGGATTTTAAGACTAACTTTCAAGAAGGGCACCACTAGTGTATAAATGGGGCTGACTTGAGGGAAGTGTATTTTTTATTGCAGGGGATCATGGTGAGCAGATTTATAATTTTTATCTCCAGTTTATATTTTTATCCAGGCTTGGATAAAATTGTTTAAATCTTTCTATAGCTAAGACATTATTTTCTTGTACATCTCTTTCTTCAGAGGGGTGTCCATTTGCTGGAAGATTTATAGAGGTTTTCAGTTCTTAATCAGGCATGGGTCACACATTTTCAAACTTATCACCGTAAGCCACAGGATTTAGACGTGTGTTTAAAAAGAAGAAACTTAGCTGGATGGACTCATCAGCATCTGTATTTTTTCTGCAATCAAAAAGAAAAGGAGAAACACCCAATATAATAAATTACCTGGCGTTTTTTCATTCCTCCTGTTCCAGCTGAAGCTCCCGAAGAACAACCCCTATAGGCAACTGTTTCTCCTTCCTAATCCCAATTGTCATTAAGTGTGTCCATGTTGTTTCTTTCAGTGTTGTCAGTACAGTCTATGCCCTGGAGCATTCACCAGCCCAAATGTGAGTATTTCAGGTGCTTTCCCATTTAAGGTGCCATGATCACCTCTCCAACTCTTTTCCTGTTCTCACTCCCAAAGGAGTGTTATAGGTTCTTAGTCCTTCCCCTCCTTCCTCACTTATGTAGGAGAAAATGTTCATATTCTTTATTCCTTGAGAAATTTGCATTCATTTGTCTGCAATAGAAAATAAATGACAATGCAGTTTTACTGATTTTGTTCCCTAATGTTTAGGACTACAATTCCAATAATCACTTAAGTCATTAACGGTGATGGCCTGATGTTTGATAATAGGAAGGCATTGCTGCAATGTATCGACTGGATTGAAAATCAAGAGGTTTTTGATATGAACCCTGGTTCTGCTGAAAATTACAAAGTGGTCTTAGGCGAGCTACTCTAGTAGACTTGGATCCCATAACTAAGATTTTAGAGGCAAAGATAATAGTATCCTACTAAATGGAATTATTGTAAGGAACTCTGAGACATTTATACATACCAACATACACACATGGATCAATCATGATAATATGTTATCAAAATAATGGTGGAAACCAGGGTTCCATATTTAGTTTAACTCTTGAGCTGGTTAAACTTCCAAATGGCATATTACAGATAGTCTTTGATTTACAATTATTCTTTTAGTAACCATTTGAAGTTACAACAGCAGTGAAAAAAGTGACATGACTGTTTTTCGCATGACTGTTGCAGGACCCTCTTGATCTTGGATGTTTGGCAGTGCCCTGAGGTCATGTGATTGCTTTTTGTTATCTGATAAGCAAAGTCAATGGGGAAGCCAGATTCACTTAAGAACCATGTGGCTAGCTTAATAACACAGTGATTCACTAAAGAATTGTGGCAAGAAAGGTTGTAAAATGGGGCAAAATTCACTTAACACCTGTCTTGTTTATCAAATGGGAAATTTGGATTCAATTATGATTTTAAGTTGAGGACTACCCATATATTATATGAGCTGTGGTGGCACAGTGGTCAGAATGCAGTATTGCAGGCTGACTCTGCCCACTGCCCTGAGTTCGATCCTGATTGGCTCAAGGTTGACTCAGCCTTCCATCTTTCCGAAGTCAGTAAAATGAGGACCCAGATTGTTATGGGCAATATGCTGACTCTGTAAACTGCTTAGAGAGTGCTGTAAAGCAGAATTCCTCAAGCTTTCCGAGTTGGCAGCCCGGGGGGGGAGGGGGAAGAAAGAGAGGATGGTTTTGTGGGAGGGAGAGGCACACGCATGAGCACCTGTTGCTTGTGTAAGTGGGGCCGCGAACACCCATGACACTTGCACGAGTAGGGCCCGAGTGCCCGCAATGCTTTGCCAGTGGGGCTGTGCACACCAAGGGCACCAGCCAGGCACTCACACGGCCCAGTTGCAAATAGGCCACAGACTGGTAGTGGGCCGTGGCCCACACTTTGGGGATCCCTGCTGTAAAGCTCTACAAAGCAGTATATAAGTCTTAACTGCTATTACTATTATTATCAAAAACAAAACTGAAAAAAATAATGAAGGAAAAGTAAACTTGAGTGCAAGTTCTGAATTAGAAAGCTCAATGTGTAGTGATTGATCAGGTCGTGAAGGTTAGTGAAAAGATTCCAACTTTATCTGGTAATCTCAGCAATGGCATAATTGGGACAGCCATTGTGTCAGAGCTGTTAACTGCGCAGTAGAAGGTTGCTGACTGCTTTGTCTGTCTCTTAAGATCTCAGCAAAATCAGCTATTATAAGTTAATATCTATAGCATGGGTGTTCAACTTTTTGGCTTGCCTTGGCCACATTGAGGGGGAAGGGATTGTCTTGGACCACATATAAAATTACATAATATAGTTAATGTATATAAATCACAAAATAAAAGTTAAAAGTTTATGATCTTGTGGCCACATTACTAGCTGTACAGGGTCACATGTGGCCCATGGCCATGGGTTAGACTTATGATCTGTAGGGAATGAAAGTGGGAGAAAAGAGTCATCCAATACGCAAAATATATGCAATACAGCCGGCAGGAAAGGAAATAGCTTCTTTGAAAATTCTCATTAAATGAAAATCTTGCAGTTAGGTACCATATTGTAAGAAAGGGTTTACCCCAAAACTTTCTGATTCCTCATCTAATTTAAGAAAAAGTATTTTTCAGCCTTGAATCAGGTTGTATGTGATTCTGATATTAATTTCAGATATAAGAGATCAGTTAAAAATGTCTGGTAGAAGAAATCTATCTCTTTAGTTGGCAAAGAAGAGATATTAAAAATGTATACTTCAGCCCTGTTGTTCTTCAGCCTCCAATAGGTTACCCCTGAGGGAATGTCTCCTTCCCCTGTAGTAGTTTAAGAGCTGATCAGCTTATTTTACTTGCTGTAATCTAGGCAGTAGAATCTACATAGATTCTCTAATCCTATATACAGTAAACTAGGACTTTTTAATTTCTAAGGCACCATACTCTTTCAAAGTAGAGTCTTCCTTTATCTATTCTTCTGAGTAGAAGATTTGTAGCTTCTTCTCTTCCTTGATGCAATTCCTTAATGGGAGAGACACGTGATTGGATCAGTGTGCATTTTGCATTCAATATCTTCCTGCAAATTTGCATTCTCTGATCAGAAATAATTATGCCAAATATCTTCCCAAATGTTAAGATTTTGCTCAGAAAAATCTTGCTCCATGATCTGACATTTTAGAGATTTAATTTTTACTTTCTTCTTTCATTTTCATTGCCAATATAGGAAAGGGAAACACTATAGAAATGTTTATATTTTTTTTGGTAATCAGGTAAACTAGAATGCTTTAATGAAAAGCTGAGTCTTTTGTATAGATGGAACTAGTAAGTCAAGTAGCACAGAAAGCATTCATCACTGCATGTAGTGATAATGGGTAATTATTTCTTCTCTTTTCCATCTCCCAGCCAATGAAGTTCACAGGCATTTAATTAAACATGTATATTTCTCTTCATTTTTCTTTCAGTAAATCATGATTTTTCTCATTAACTTGTTAGACTTCCATCCAATCTGGGTTCTTAATTTTAAAAAGCTGTGGTTTGGCTTGCTTGGTGTGTTGTTTACCTTCAGAGAATTGGTGATTTTTCATGGGAATTCTGTCCAGAGCAGAGATCTCCAATTCCTGGGCAATAGACTGGTACTAGTCTGTGGCCTGTTAGGAACTGGACCACACAGCTGAAAGTAAGCGGCAGGCGAGCAAGTGAAACTGAAACCACCCCTCTCCCAGTGTGTGGAAAAATTGTGTCCCACAAAACCGTTCCCTGATGCCAAAAAAGATTGGGGACCGCTGGTCTAGATGATATCCTGCATGGATGCTGTTTCCTTTTCATAAAAACAGCCTTTAAACATTAGTTAGGATTTGTTCTTGGGCCTCTTAATTCTGTTGTGCTGGAAACTGTACATTCTTTGAGATGGGTTATACAACATGCAATGTGTTAGGCACTATTAAACACAAATAGCACTTAAAAAATAAATGACTTCTCCAGATCTTGGTCATGGTAGCTACGAAATATACACTGATAAATTTGATTAACAAAGAGTAATATCTCAATTATGAGAACTATATAATTTTTATATCAATATGACAACTCATAAATCCAAAGGAAAATTTTAATTGAATTTAGGAATGCTGGTTTTTCAGGCTTGCTGTGGATAATGCAGACATGGAGTAAACTGGGCACTCACTGATTTAGTCTATGACTAATCAGCTTAAATTAATGTCTGAGAAAAACCAGCAACAACAGTAGGACTGGAAAGCAACAAAGCAAGGTGCTTCATAAGAAATAATCCTTCCTGTCCTGCTTCAGATAAAATAAATTCTTCTATCTTTTAATAAGCAGACTTGTGTAGCCTGTAGATATAAGTCTACCTTTCTTATCATCTGAATGATAAGAAAATCAAGATATGGGTTCTATTCTTCTGGGCAAAGTGGAAATACAAATTATGTTTTGTCATCTGATCACAACATGTAAGCAGGCTCTCATTTTTCCTAATAGATTATCTCTTGGATATAAGCTTTTATTGCTCTTTTTCCTTGTCACTGGTAGCAATGACTGTCTATATCTGTGCTGGTGGAAGATTTTTATTCAAGGATGATTTTTAAAAAAAGCTGTATTATAATACTATAGGCTTGAGAGTATGATATACTTGAGAGTGTGCAGTACCCATAGCTGATCTAATTTTGAACCCTAGTCATCCTAGGTAAGTGCTAGATCCTTCATTTAGAGAGGAAGCTATGCATGTTGCTGAAGCCCTAATCTCTGAGCATCCGTAATCTCCTTTGCTCTCTTTTTCTTCCTGCTTTTGAGAGAACCCCGGCTGCAGGCTGCATGTTTGCAAGCTTTTTCCTGCATCTGTGAAGACTAGAATCACGAAACTGCACTGGGTACTTGGGTTCTCTGCTTACATGGCTAGCTATGTGTTTGAGGAACGTTGAATATTGAGAAATGTAAACATTGACAAAGAATTTATGGGAGACAAAAGTATTTAGAGTGAACTATGTGTAAATTATCCTGCCTTTTTGTCTTCCTCTCTTCGACAGGGAAATGCTTCCTTTATTGCAATGGCCTCATGGACCATCTCTATGTTTGTCAGAATGGAAACAGCTGCACAGCCTGGTATAAGGCACCCACTCATTTTACTGGCACCTTGGTAAGGCCCACGTGAGAAAGGGCTGAGCCCTCTGCCAGCTAAGGCGATCAAGTAGATTGTGTTTTCCACTTGAGCTAAGAAAATTACTCAGGTTTCCTGTGTTGCCAGTGTGCTTTAAGGGTAGAAACTAGTAGAAGTAATATTTTTATCTCCTTTCAGCACAAGGAGGGAGGACTTCTGCTTATTTATGGGCTGTAAGGTTAGTGGATAGAGTTACTCCCACTGAAGTGTGGAGCTATCTGCCTCACTGGGTTTTTTTTTTAAAAAAAACAACATATACACTATTAGACAATGCTTTTATTTGTTATTTTGCCAGATGCTGTTATTGATTGAAGTTAATTGTTGAGTGTTATTTTTAAAACCATCATGTGGTTATATGCAAGAAAACTGTGAAAATAAATATACATTTACTTAGGAATAGCCAAAAATACAGTGAGGGGAAAAATATTTGATCCCCTGCTGATTTTGTACATTTGCCCACTGACAAAGAAATGATCAGTCTATAATTTTAATGGTAGGCTTATTTTAACAGTGAGACACAGAATAACAACAAAAAAAATCCAGAAAAATGTATTTCAAAAATGTTATAAATCAATTTGCATTTTAATGAGTGAAATAAGTATTTGACCCCTTGGCAAAATATGACTTAGTATTTGGTGACAAAACCTTTGTTGACAATCACAGAGGTCAGACATTTCTTACAGTTGGCCACATCTCAGGAGGAATTTTGTCCCACTCCTCTTTGCAGATCTTCTCCAAGGCATTAAGGTTTTGAGGCTACAATATGGCAGCTCAAATCTTCAGCTTCCTCCACAGATTTTCTATGGGATTAAAGTCTGGAGACTGGCTAGGCCACTCTAGGACCTTTATGTGCTTCTTCTTGAGCCACTCCTTTGTTGCCTTGGCTGTGTGTCTTGGATCATTGTCATGCTGGAATACCCATCCATGACCCATTTTCAATGCCCTGGCTGAAGGAAGGAGGTTCTCACCCAAGATTTGACAGTACATGGCCCCGTCCTTCATCCCTTTGATGCAGTGAAGTTGTCCTGTCCCCTTAGCAGAAAAACACCCCCAAAGCATAATGTTTCCACCTCCACGTTTGATGATGGGGATGGTGTTGTTAGGTCACAGGCAACATTCCTCCTCCTCCAAATATGGCGAGTTGAGTCGATTTTGGTCTCATCTGACCACAACAATTTCACCCAGTTCTCCTCTGAATCATTCCGATGTTCATTGGCAAACTTCAGATGGGCCTGTACATGTGCTTTCTTGAGCAGGGGGACCTTGCAGGCACTGCAGAATTTCAGCCCTTCATGGCGTAGTGTGTTACCAATTGTTTTCTTGGTGACTATGGTCCCAGCTGACTTGAGATCATTGACAAGATCCTCCCGTGTAGTTCTGGGCTGATTCTTCACCGTTCTCATGATCATTGAAACTCCATGAGGTGAGATCTTTCATGGAGCCCCAGACCGAGGGAGTTTGACAGTTATTTTGTGTTTCTTCCATTTGCGAATAATCGCACCATAATCGCTGCTTGTAGCCCATTCCCGCCTTTTGTAGGTCTACAATCTTGTCCCTGACATCCTTGGACAGCTCTTTTGTCTTGGCCATGGTGGAGAGTTTGGAATCTGATTGGTTGATTGCTTCTGTGGGCAGGTGTCTTTTATACAGGTAACAAGCTGAGATTATGAGCACTCCCTTTAAGAGAATGCTCTTAATCTCAGCTTGTTGCCTGTATAAAAGACACCTGGGAGCCAGAAATCTTGCTGATTCATAGGGGATCAAATACTTATTTCACTCAGCAAATCAATTTATAAATGAGTTTTTCTGGATTTTTTTTGTTATTCTGTTTCTCACTGTTAAAATAAACCTGTCATTAAAATTATAGACTGATCATTTCTTTGTCAGTGGGCAAAAGTACAAAATCAGCATGAGATCAAATACTTTTTTCCTTCACTATATGGTAGCTTTAACAGCTTAGACCAGTGATGGCGAACCTTTTAGGGACCGAGTGCCCAAACTGCAACCCCAAACCCACTTATGCATTGTCGGGTGTGGGGTGGGTGTGGCCCATTGGCTGGGTGTGGCTGCGGTGGTAATGGCAAACTGGGTGGGACTAAAAAGTTCAATCAATCAATTCCAACTTTGCAAGATCTTTTTTTTTTCCCGCGAGAAGTTGAAATTGACTCATTGATTGAATCTTTTTTTTTTTTTGCACATGGTGCCAGAGGCCTAAAACGAAAAGGTTTTATAAAACCCAGCTGAAGGCCTAGGACTGGGGCGACGGCGCACGTTCCCACAGAGAGGGCTCTGAGTGCCGCCTCTGGCACCCATGCCATAGGTTCGCCACCACTGGCTTAGACCAACTATCCTCCACCACCAGATGTATTTTCCTATTTAATCAGCATGGGCAAAGCCTGGGCTGCCTGGGAGTTCCAGAAGTTGTAGTGCTTCATGCTTATTAAAATACAAAATGGAACCTAAAGCATCAAAATCCTCTTCAAAGGAAGCATTTATTGTTAAGACCTGGAAACAAGGGGCTTAATAAGAAACCAAGTCAATTTATGTTCTTGCATTTACTGAATTAAGATTACTCACATTCTCCTAAAGAGATGGTATGCCGTTGGAGATGTAGTCTAGCTTATTTGAGAAGCATCCAGTTGGAGAAAGGAAATCTATGAAGCAGAAAAATGGCCCCTTCAATCAGTTTTATTATTTATGTATTTATTTAAATGTATTGACTGCCCAACTCCGACGGACTGGGTGGTGTACAGATCTAGAAAAAAACAGTTAAAATTATAGAATCAAACAGTGCTAATTAAAATAATCTGATAAACAACAAAATCAGAAAAACAAATTGGGTACCTTACTCTCTTAGACTTAGAGTAGAGCCACCTGATCCAGGAAAGAGTGTTTCTGGTACACAGTACAAAGCTGTTCAAAAGCCCTCTTGACATGATCGCCGCCTTCTCTTTGAGCAGGAGTCATGAGTCCAGAAGGACCCCAAGATTGCACACCAGGGGTGTCTGGGGAAATGCAGCCCCATCCAGCATTATAGATGGTAAATCCCCAAATACAGAAGGGCCCCAAACTTAAACCCACTCAATCTTGTAAAGGTTCAGCTGATGTTTGTTATAGAATAGAATAACAGAGTTGGAAGGGACCTTGGAAGTCTTCTAATCCAACCCCCTGCTTAGGCAGGAAACCCTATACCATTTCAGACAAATGGTTGTCTGAAATGTTGTTCCCATCTAGACTCCCACAGCCTCCAGATTACAAGGAAGGATACCAATAACATCACAGCTCACCAGGGGTGCAGATGTATAACTGGATATCATCAGCATACAGATGGTACCTTATCCCATGGTGAAAGACGATCTCATCCAGTGGCTTTATGTAGAGATTAAATAAGACTGGATTGAGCATCAAGCACTAAAGAACCCCACAGAGTAGGAGCTGAGAACTGCGCCTCTCACTTCCAATCAACACTGACTGAAACCAGCTTTGGAGGAAGGACGTGAACCAGTACAACACCATGCTGCTTACTTACCCCAAAGCTGATCCAGAAGGATACCATGGTCAGTGATATCAAAAGCTGCTGGAGGAGGGGTGTCAAGAAAAAAAGAATAGATGTACTTGACCCATCCTGCTTCCACCAGAGATCATATAGATGCATAATCAGTGTTGTTTCTGTCCCATGTATGGGTCTAAACACTCACAGAAGTGCTCCAGGTAATCCATTTCATCTCTTCTCAATAACCTTCCCTAAAAAGAATATGTTGGCAAGCTCACAGGACAGGACTCTGTCCAGTTCCTCAGATCCAAATAGAAATGGAAAACAAGTAGATTCTGGAGATGATGGTCTGGTGCAAAGACGTTTCTACAAGAAAGGTGCTATATTTACTTCCCCTGCACTACTGTTCATAGTGTCCTTCCCAAAGCTACTTCTTTCTTCTTGAAAAATTTCCCCAGATTTCTTTATATTTATTTGTCTGCAGTAGAACAACCAATTTAAAGATGATTCTGCTTAATAGTGTAGCAAATAAACATGTAAAAGTTATAGTAAGAGACCCATTGAAGCCTATTTCCAAGCAGACCACAGAGGAAAGCATGAAAAAAAAAGACCTGCAGAAAGGGGATTTTAAAAATTGCTTTAAACTTTGATGCTTCCAACAAAAAATCAGTGGATTGCCAGAAGAGTGTTGTTTTCTTCTCTAGCTATTCATCCACCTGCATACACTTTTTGATGACTGAAAATGTAACTCTGTTCTAGCTTAGAGTTTAGCAAAATTAGAGTGGACAGACTATGTTTCAAAACACTTCCGATGGTTTTTTTCATGGTAACTTGTCTCTTCATGTCTATACTTTCTTGCTCTTGTTCATTTTAGGATGCTTTTGTGAAGATAATACGGCGTGAAGGTATTCGATCCTTGTGGAGTGGTCTGCCACCTACTCTGTGAGTATGAAGATGATTAAAATAAAAATTCAGTCAACAGAAATCTTGGGTCATAAACTATTACTATCACTGCTTTAAAATATTCTTAACTATTCTCCCTGCCTCCTCCAGTTACTGATTGTAAAAAATCAATTGGGTTTGTAGAATAGAAGGCTAAAATTTTCAAACCTCCACATCTAGAAGCCATAGCCTCACTTTCCAGTAATAGTGGAGGAACTCCAGCTCTTACCACCTATCTTCCAAGTGTACCTCACCTAGCATTTTCTTCTAGAGAAACAGGGCTGTTGCACCCTGTACCAGATAATCCTTGAATTATAACCATAATGGAGCTTGCCCATTGTAGTCCGAAGTCAGGACAACATTAAATGAACTGCCTCAAGTAATGACCAGCCATCCCTGCTCTCCCCCCCTCCAATTAATTGTAAAAATTAAACTCCCTGCCTCCAGTCTATATTCCTTTTAAAAGTTTATCTTGACTCCAGGTTGAAGAGTAGAGGAATGGGAGCAAACAAGGAAATAATTTTTTTCTGCAACTTTTTCCTTTGAATTGAAGGGGAAAAAAACCCAGGAATTTAGCCAACTAAAGACTTGTGCAATAAAATGGAGGTCGCTGGGTCTTTGCAAGGTTTAGCCATTCGTCTGATTACCTGTAGAGGCATTCTGCAGTCTAGTCTTTAAAATCCCAGCTGGGTTCTATCTTTACTGTCAATCTGGCAATTAAAAAGCACAATGAAACAAAAAACGAGAATAATGTCTGTACAACCTCCTAGGTGAGTAGTTTGGAGTTACAGGATTTCAGTTCTTTCTTAAGATAGAGAGCTAAGAAAATGTTACCACAAAAAAGGAAGAGATCAAATATAACCCCTTTTTAAACTTTAAAACCTAAATGCAAATATTCAAGATTGTGGCAAACGAATTACATAGTTGCCCTGATTGAGGCCAACAAAATGCAGAAGAAATGCTGCAGGCCGAGCATAAGATGGCACGTCAGATAGGAATTTATTTGGCAGAATCTGGAAAGAGAGATTACAGGGAGTTCAAATGGTTATACAGTAACTCATTGTAAATATTCATATGCTCAACTCAAAGATTGAGAAAAAGTTGAAATGACATAGAATTTACTAATTTGACTAGAAGCACAATAAAAAGAAACAGACTTAGCAAAGTTATCACAAAAGAAACAGTCCAATCTAAATCCTGAATAGAACCTACAGAGTATCTCTTTCCACAGAAATACTGACTCTTGAAGCAAGATCACGTATTTCTTTTTACTTTCCCTTTTTCCTGGAAATTCCAGTTTCGCCCTGGAAAATGATGTCAGTCTCCCCTTTTCTCAATCTTGGTCTGGCAACTTCTCTTTTGATTCCCTTCTCCAATTCTGCCTTTGTCTTTTTCAGACAGCTAACATTTTCTATTTCCAAGAGTGAGATGAGATCTGTGCCTATGACAAAGGGCCATGGCTTTCCATGGAAACGCAAATTCTGAATCTGCAGTCTCACGAGGAGATATTTATTGAGAATATCAGAGTTCTCCTTGCTGATGAATGGAACTCCATTTGACCTGCATCCAAAACTGTTCCTATATAGCTTCTGAGAAGTTCATTTTCTTTATTCATCTGGAAAGGATCAAGTGGCTCTAGTTTGGGGCAAACTAAAATATTTAATTGATTGCAGCCCAAACTGTATAATGCTCAAACTTTTGAATATCAGAAGACCAGAATTAGGTTCCTCAGAATTACAAGATGTTATCTCTTAGTGCTGCTTGTTGAATTACAGCACTTTTTGTTTTGATGCAAAATGTTGGAGCATGATTTGATGAGATAGATATTAATAATAGATCAGATCTAGTAGAGCTTCTATACGTGTATACATTCTCTTTTCTTCAGAGTTATGGCTGTCCCTGCTACTGTGATCTATTTCACTTCTTATGATCAACTACGTGATTTGTTGCATGTTAAGATGAACAGCCAAGGACACCTTATCCCACTGGTGGCTGGTGCAGTTGCCAGATGTGAGTTTCATCCATTTTTGTATACTTGCAGGAACTGTAGACTTAGCTGTTGCTTGAAAATTGCTTTAAAGCTAGGGGAGCGAAACTGCCCTTTCAAATGCGCATAGCCACTAAGGTAGTGCAAAGCATTTGAAGCAAATATTTTATAAAGTGGATTATAATAGCATGAGTAAAACGTCTTGGAGGTTTTATAGCAGCCACATCCTTTGGAGGATGCATGGGTGCGTGCACAACCATTTTACTTTGCAGGCAGTACCAGCAGAAATGTTGTTTGTGCATAGATATTCATGCAATGAGGGGAAAAAGTATTTGATCCCCTGCTGATTTTGTACATTTGCCCATTGACAAAGAAATGATCAGTTTATAATTTTAGTGATAGGTTTATTTTAAAGTGAGAAGACAGAATAACAACAACAAAATCCAGGAAAATGCATTTCAAAAACGTTATAAATTGATTTGCATTTTAATGAGTGAAATAAGTATTTGACCCTTTCGCAAAACATGACTTAGTACTTGATGGCAAAACCTTTGTTGGCAATCACAGAGGTCAGACATTTCTTGTAGTTGGCTACCAGGTTTGCACACATCTCGGGAGGGATTTTGTCTCACTCCTCTTTGCAATCCTCGCCAAGTCATTAAGGTTTTGAGTCTAATGTTTCGCAGCTCGAACCTTCAGTTCCCTTCACAGATTTTCTATGGGATTAAAGTCTGGAGACTGGCTAGGCCACTTTAGGACCTTGATGTGCTTCTTCTTGAGCCACTCCTTTGTTGCCTTGACTGTGTGTCTTGGATCATTGTCATGCTGGAATACCCATCCATGACCCATTTTCAATGCCCTGGCTGAGGGAAGGAGGTTCTCACCCAAGATTTGACAGTACATGGCCCCGTCCTTCGTCCCTTTGATGCAGTGAAGTTGTCCTGTCCCCTTAGCAGAAAAACACCCCCAAAGCATAATGTTTTCACCTCCACGTTTGATGATGGGGATGGTGTTGTTAGGTCACAGGCAACATTCCTCCTCCTCCAAATATGGTGAGTTGAGTTGATGCCAAAGAGCTCGAATTTGGTCTCATCTGACCACAACACTTTCACCCAGTTCTCCTCTGAATCATTCAGATGTTCATTGGCAAACTTCAGATGGGCCTATACATGTGCTTTCTTGGGCAGGGGGACCTTGCAGGCACTGCAGAATTTCAGCCCTTCATGGCGTAGTGTGTTACCAATTGTTTTCTTGGTGACTATGGTCCCAGCTGACTTGAGATCAATGACAAGATCCTCCCGTGTAGTTCTGGGCTGATTCCTCACCGTTCTCAATGATCATTGAAACTCCATGAGGTGAGATCTTTCATGGAGCCCCAGACCGAGGGAGTTTGACAGTTATTTTGTGTTTCTTCCATTTGCGAATAATCGCACCAACTGTTGTCACTTTCTTGCCAAGCTGCTTGTAGCCCATTCCCGCCTTGTGTAGGTCTACAATCTTGTACCTGACATCCTTGGACAGCTCTTTTGTCTTGGCCATGGTGGAGAGTTTGGAATCTGATTGATTGATTGCTTCTGTGGACAGGTGTCTTTTTATACAGGTAACAAGCTGAGATTATGAGCACTCCCTTTAAGAGAATGCTCCTAATCTCAGCTTGTTTTTCTGGATTTCTTTTTTGTTATTCTATTTCTCACTGTTAAAATAAACCTACCATTAAAATTATAGACTGATCATTTCTTTGTCAGTGGACAAATGTACAAAATCAGCAGGGGATCAAATACTTTTCCCCCCTCACTGTATGTGGACATCAGACTTTAATATGGCCACAGAAGTCTTCTAGAAGATGTGGCCACTTTTAGGATTTGAGGAGAAGTGCTTTGTGAAATGCTTTTGATATTACCTGGGGCTCTCTGAGGTTCCGCAATATTAAGGTCTGTAGGTTTCAAAAACCTTTTTAGAGTAATTTAGGAATCTGATAAGAAGCTGACCAAAAGTACAAGTTATGAACTGGCATTCTGCCATTCAAATCACTTCAGCCTCTCATTAGGTCCTGAGTCTCACTTGCCCATCTGCCATATGATGTTTATATTGACTTATTTTACTAGGGTATTATACAAAACATTCGTGTGAGATACTGTATATGAATCAGATGGAATATTTGATATACTGCTGCTGTATCACATAAGCAGAGATACTAGAAGCAGCTAGTTTATTATTTGCTTTATGCTCAAATGTGCTAATTTTTTTTCTAGGAGATCTGTATCATTACTGTCAGATTCAGCTGTGTCAGAAAAATCATAATTGCTTGCTAGAGACTTCCCACTGAATGACATCTTCAGTAGGAAATTTGTGTGTGCACGCACACGTGTGCATATTGTTTATTTGTGTCAGAAGCATCACAATTAAAATAAGGCATATTGTACAATATAAAATGTAAAATACAAGATTAAAATATGAACAACTTAAATAGATCTTGCTCAGAAACTAGTAACATTAATTGCTGTTTTATCGTGCTTACCATGAAGTCCTCAAACGTACATTGATCAATACTTAAGGACAAGTATATACTGTATATATGTGTGTTGTCTGCATGTCTCCACAATTGCAATGGGCAGAAGCCATCAGATAAGCCCATTTGTTTTGCGTGCCTCTGGATCTTGTTATATCTGTGCACAGTCTATTCAACAAGTTCTGTACTTCTCAGTTTCCACCAGATCCAGTTCCCAGCTCCTTCATTGGTTCCATCCAGTATTGGTTCTTTGTAGCTTTCCATAGGTCTGCTTTTAAATTCTTCAAAGACTTCCATTGACCTAAGGAAGCTTTTCTTGGGTCTTAATCTCTGAGGAACTGGTGGTAGGCCACAGAGTGGGCATGGTCTACACCTATACATGCGTATGAATAATGTGTATCTGCAATTCTTGAAACATTTGAAATGCGAGTGAACGCCCTCTTGATATTCTCCTTAAAATCATACTTATGTCTAAGTGTAGTTTCTATGTTTAAAAGTGGTTGGTGATAGGACTCCTGGGAGATTAAGTAAAATTGGGTGTTTCTATGAAGCACCCCAAAACATCAGTTGCTTTTTATAACCATAATCAACACTGTGCTCTATTAGTTCTCCCAGGTTAATCCTTGTTATCCACTTCATAGTCACTTTGCAGCCTGGTGTTTAGAAAACAGTTCTGGTTTCAGTGGCTCTTTTATCCGATCCAGGGAGACTGCTGAGCCAGGAAAAGATTTAATGCTGAGCTAGATAGCTATTTCATTAAAACTATTGATTTCCTTGGTATTATAATGTTCAGCCACCTAAGGCCTATTTTGGTTTCTGTGCCAGTGGTTTTTATAAAAGAAACCAATCTGCCACCTTGGTATTCTAGTGGGCCCCTTGGCCTGAGGCACAAGGAAGTAGCACTGAGGGATAAAAGTTGGTTTCTCATGCCAGATTGGGTTTTCTTCCATAGTGGGTGCAGTAACTGTGATCAGCCCCTTGGAACTCATACGAACAAAAATGCAGTCTCGTCAGCTGAGCTACCAGGAACTACGTGTCTGCATCCAGTCTTCAGTGGCACAAGATGGATGGATGTCTCTTTGGAGAGGTTGGGGTCCGACAGTGTTACGGGATGTTCCTTTCTCAGGTATGGATTGAAGAAGGGGATCTGGCTCACTAGCACAAGAAGTATTTAAGGAGATGAGAGTGCATTACAAACATAGCTGGAAACACTAAATGGGTATTGTTTTAAAGCTAAAGATCTATCAGTTTCTTAGTTGTTAGCTAAGAAAGTTGTGCAGCTGCCACCTTGAACACTTTAAAAAAGAAATTTGCATACTTTAAAAAAATACAGAGGAATGGGATTACAGTATACGATTATACATATAATAGCAGCCCTGATGATACAGGGTGCTTAAAGTGCAGTATTGAAAGCAGACTTTGATCCTGACGGGGCTCAAGGTTGACTCAGCCTTCCATCCTTTCCAGTTCAGTAAAATGAGGACTCACATTGTTGGGGGCAATATGCAAATAATGCTTCTACCCTGTAGAGAGTGCTGTAAAGCACCATGGGGTAGTATATAAGCCTAAATGCTATTGCTGTTGCTATACAGCCCACAAGAACCCATTTTCACTTCAGAGTTAATCTTCCAGAGTGGTAGATAGAGTTTGCTTAGGTCCCCAGGCCACTCCTGTCTAGGCAGTGGAAGTCATTTCTAACTTTCCCAGTAGCTAGTGAATTAATCTGAGCAAAACTATCCCCAGTGTTACTGTGTCGGTAGAGCTACAGTAACTATACCTTCTCTTTTATGCAGAGAAAAATATAGTGAACTGATATCTAAAACCTCTTTCCGCTTTCCTTATGTTTCTCTTTCTCTTGCTTCCCCGCAGCTCTGTATTGGTATAACTATGAACTAATGAAAGATCTGCTGTGTGGGCAGTTCTGCCTTGATGAAGCCACTTTCATGATCAGTTTTGCAGCTGGAGCCATTTCTGGCATGGTGAGTTCCAGAGCTTTACAGATCTTTGTATAAATGTGAAAACTTAAGACCTACCTGTGATCCAGAATATGCTGGAATTACATGAGCTTTATAATAGGCAGTGGAGAAGAAACTGGGGGCTTTAGATGTAGCAGTGCTGTAATACCCACTGGCTCAGTTAACACAGTAAAGAGGGTTCTTGGGAATTGTATTCTACAAGTTCCCAGCCACTGGACATTTTGGTTAAGCCAGTGGACCAGGCCAATAGCTGAAGGGCCCTTTTACAGATGGGAATCAGTTTTAGTTAATTTTGTGGATCCCATCAGTAGCATCTTCATTTTCATTGCTAAGCAATTCAGCCATTTCTGTCTGGGCCTAGTTTTATTTAGTAAAATTACTTTCCACAACCATTAGGTTGCATTAGAACCTGAATTTTTTGCAGTTAAATTGTGTGGTCCATGGACCACAGAAGCTAATAATATCTTACTTTAAAATTATATTGTTCATTCAGTGATGGAAATCAACACATCTCAATACTTCTTTCTGTTAAAGACATAAGGCTAGTTCTTTAACTGGACACACCAGGAGAAGAAAGTTTCTAAGACTATCATAGTCTGCTTAATATAGTCCTTTGTATCATAAGTTTTTATCAGTTTTAGAAAGGAGCAGGGTGGATAATAATCGATGATTTTTAAAAACAAAAACAAAAAAAATCAGATTTTTTAAATTTAAATCGGATTTTTTTATTTTTATCAAATTTATTTTAATAAAATGCTTTTGGAGTAAAAATATAATTTTCTATTTAAGATACATTAATAATTTAGTTTATTCAGCATGAAATGGAGCTTAGTTATGAGGCTGTATATTCTGCAATATTTACATTCTTGGTAAACTCATTCAATGAATCCAAGCTCTGCAAACTGAGATTATATGCACTGCATTGATGCATTTACACAATTTCACAGTAACCATGAGATAAATCATAAAACAAAATTCAGGAATATTCCTTTATCAGATCATTTTGCAAATCTATGTACACAGCAAACTGTATGATTATTTGAAGAGAAATGCATCTGGCTCTAAGTGTTTTAATTAAATAAAAAAATTGAGTAGTTCTCCAACTATGTGTGATTAACCTATTAACCTAAAATCGCTTCTGATATCGCTGTTTTACTAACCTGACAGCTTATTATTCTAAATAGGAAACCTTCATTTTGTTTGCAAATAATAATATTAAAGATTCTAACTACCATCCAGAATGAGTCTGTCATGGTTCCAACAGATGAAACTCTTCAAAAGAACCTCAAGGCATTGTTACCTTAAAGAATCTTTTATTTGAGAAACAAAGTATCGGCACTACATAGTTGAAACCAGAAACTAAATTCCCCTCCCCTGGATACAAAGTAACAAAGCACAATTCCCTCCTCCAATTAACAGTCATAAATCACATTCCTCAATTAGCTTGAAGCATGTGCTTTCTCCCCAGCTCTCCAGCCCAGCCAAATCTTTATTAACTCTGGGCGCAATAACCTTGGATTCCCACGCTGAGTTTTTATTGTTATGGCTAACTGGACTCTCATCCACATTCCCCCTTCCAGCATCAACTAACTCTAAAAGCAAAAGAATAAAATGGCTGCATTTCCATCTGTTGTCAAAGCAAGAACATCCGATGTTAGCAACGTTGACTGAGTCCTTACATTTAAATAGCACCTGTCATTTCAGATCCATCATGGCAGCGCCTGTTAGCGGGCATTCCCTCACCTACTGCCCACCACATCCCTCACCTTGTTGTGTCACTGCCGCATCACCAGCCGTCCCATTAAAGTGAATGGGACTGTTGGTGAGTCAACAGCAGGTCAGAGGAGGAGCCGCTGCGGGACAGAGATAATAGTTGCTCTTTTAAAATTATGATTTAAATTGAGTTGATTTAAATCAAGCCTTTTTATTAATGATTTAAATCATGATTTGATTTAAATCAAATCCACCCTGGAAAGGAGTATGTAACTTAAATCCTGGCAGTAAATATTTGTCATATCCTCTTTCTCCTTTCTTACCAGAATGGCTATACTTTGCCCTCAGTTTTCACAGTGTCTTTAAGATGAATAGAGTACACTATTTTCAGCAATATGAAGAAGTATTCAAGTTAAGAACCTGAGATGGAGGATGCTATATAAAAAATGTGTTTTCATCCGGTATAAATGTTATATAGATAGTGGCTAACAGAATGTTCTACCTGTTCTCCAGGTGGCTGCTACTTTGACTTTGCCCTTTGATGTTGTAAAGACCCAGCGGCAGATTGAGCTAGGAAACATGGAGACACTTCAAGGTAAGAAGTGAGCAGCTGCCAAGGATAATGGGTAACTGTCGAACAGTAGGTAGCTCCTTTGAACATATATGCCTATACTTGAATTAATAGTGGTGGGAGGAATTTACAGTTGATAGAGGAGAAAAGGATTGAATTTAAAAGTCATAAAGAAAAGAAGAGGCAAACCTAGCTCATTGGCAAGAAAAATCACCTTTAACTTTTGATCAAAAAAGTTTACCTTTGATCCTTATTCACATGTGAAAAGCTGCAGGTAAGAACCAATCAAATTCCATGATATTCAAGTTTGATTTTTTCACAGTTATCTTCTTGGCCAAGTGAATAATTTCCAGAAGGATTACTACTTCTGGTGTAATAGGTACACAGTTTCTTATTCAACAGAGTTTGCCTGACCTTTTGCCTCTTCCAGGGTCCAATCATATTTCTCTAAAGCAGGGGTAGTCAACCTTGGCTCTTTTATGACTCGTGGACTTCAACTCCCAGAATTCCTGATCCAGCATGGCTGGCTCAGGAATTCTGGGAGTTGAAGTCCACGAGTCATAAAAGAGCCAAGGTTGACTACCCCTGCTCTAAAGTATTTGCACTGTGTTTCACAGCATCTAGTAGGACGAATATTTTAGCAACATACTTGTCTGCCCTGGTGAGAACAAGGCTTTTTTGGCTTGATTGTAATTAAAATAATCTCATTAACATGTTATTTCTGTGCTGAAGAAAAAGCTATGTGGCAAATTGAAAAGAAAGAGATGTGTCATTCTGTGCAATTCTATTTTGTAATTTTGAGGTGATGGTTGCATGATTAATGCTATAAAATTACAATACATCCTGTATGATAGAGAGCACAGATTTTCTGAAAAGAAAAGAAAAATAATTCTCTTATAGTGGCCCCACTCTCACACACTCATTTGTACCTGCTTATGTGTAACCTAACATAATGGAACTCATATGAATACAAGCCTGCAAATATGAAAATGTAATATAATAATCTGTATAGCTGTTGATTTGTTCAAAGAATGTATATGGTCTCCTACTTTGAACCCTGCCATTCTGGGAAGCATACAATTCATCAGAGAAACAAAAGAAGATAAATAATTTCAATTAAAATCCAGACCATTAACTAATTCCTGAACTAGGAAGTCACACTCTTATCCCTGTCCATGGAAATTCCATTCATTTTGGCTTCCATTTATCCTGACAAAAAAGCCAATTTCTTTCTGCCTTCCTGAAGGCCCCAGTAGTATTGGGGATGACTATATCTCTACAGACATGCAATCATTGTGGAGAACAAGCTATCGTCTGATTTGTGACATACGTATTCCCGGCAAAAGGAAACAAACATTTTCCATCACCTCTTTCATTACAGTGCTTTGCAGGCTTACTGGATAAATGTCCTATTCAATTCCGTAGAATCCCTTCTTACATTGGATTACATAGAATTGCATTCAGTGTATCCGAAAGGGCCATTGCTACATAAATTATTGCCAGTTTGACTATTTTTCGTGTCAGTTGTTTGAAGGGAAATGTTTAGCAGATAGATTTTAAACTACTTGTTGTTTTCTTCTTGCCCAGTTACCACACCCAAATCCTCATCGACTTGGCTACTTATGCAGAAGATTTGGGCAGAATCTGGCACACGAGGGCTCTTTACAGGTGCCATTATCTAGTTTTATGCTAAAATCTCTACTTTAACCTTTGGGCAAGATGGGCTTCTTGGTGGTGAGAATTATGGCTGCCTGTAATCTTGTACTCTTAAGCAATTCTATAATCATCAAAACTATTATTTTACTTCTTTGCTTTTGACAGTGTTAATGTGGTTTGTGAAATGTCAGTGCAGTCTGACAACTAAATTTAAAAGAAGATAAAAATTCATTTGTGTTTCTGCAGCTGCCATTGCCGGACTGGACAGCTGGCACTATAGGATTCCATTTCCTCATGTCAATCAGGAAGAATGATGAGGGGGGAAGTGGCGGTCAGCTAGGCCCTTCAGCTATATCAGCAAAAAGGCAGGATAGCTTTGCATTTTGCAAGATGTATTTACTTGTTCTCTTTCTCCCTCTCCTGCACTTTCCTTCCAAAATCCATACAGGTTTTCTGCCTCGTGTTATCAAGGTGGCTCCAGCCTGTGCTATCATGATTAGCACATATGAATTTGGCAAGACCTTCTTCCAGAAAATGAACCAGGAACAGCAGTTAAATAGTCTATGAAGCCTATAAACAGAGCTTTGGACGTAGCCTCCAGATGGACCAAAGAAATGCTGATGGCAAGAGAAAGGACACATTTTGGTAGATGCAAAAAAAAAAAAAAAAGGAAAACCCAATTTATTGATAGGGTTGGATATAAATGTGGATCCAGCTGTGAATAATAATCAAGATTGAGAAGACCACATAACCAATAAATCTCTTGCTTGCTTTCCTTGTAGGATTTCTCACTCATCAGGCAAATTCCAGGTGCCTTTAACTAGCTTCTGGTCTCCTGCCTTTCTCTTTTTCCTGATAGACCACCAAGCCTCTTGGCTTTAAACCCTCCCTTCTTTAGGTATTGTCAAGATTGGATGCTATAATGTTTGGCTCATTTGAAGAGGAGAAGCTCCAGAATATCTTAGGTTTAAACCAATTGCATAGTATGATCCTGGTGTGTTGAGATTATTGGCCAGTTGCGAAGGGAAAAAGTAAAAAAAGAGGAGGAAAAAGCTTAGCATTGCTATGCCCCCTGCTTCATTACTATTATTATTATTTTTGATACGCCTTCAGAGAGTAAAAGTTGCTAATAGACAGCAGATGTTTCCATCTCTATTTTAATTTTCAAAGGTTCTATTGGCCTGCATGCTCTTTTTTTTTTTAACCTGACTTTTCCTGTGCATGACAAACATAGCTGTCTGAAGTTGCAATCCTAAGCTGGACTTTGACAGCTTTGAATAGAAATACTGATTTTGAACACTCAGGTTTTGCCCAGCTCTTCCCTTCATACTAACACAAACAGCCTGAACTCGGAAATGTTGAATAGCCTGGATAAAAATGAATTAGACATTCCTGCCCTCTGGTTCAATATTTGCTATATTAAAGGAGAGCTGAGAATAGCAAGCCAAGGTTTTCTTTGATACCAGATATCTTATGTAATATCTTGATATCTTGTCCCTTCTATGGTGTAAATTTATATGCCTGTTGCTTATATATTTGTGGAAAGGGGAAAAGCTGGGCTTTTATTTCTTGAATAAAATTCACTCTTTTTTTTAGCAAAACAACAGTACACATTACTTGACTGTTGATGTGTCTTTCTGTTGAGTTTTTCTTTCCTTGCATCCTCATCAGGTACCCTTAGATTTTATTAGAAAACCCAGGTCACTGTTTTTGAGATCTCAGATCTTTTGACCATGCTATTATAATTTAGGAAGAACACTGAAGAGTATGATTATCTGCTGTTACCTGAAATCTTGGTATGACATTGTCAAAAAAAAAGACCGATGATAAGTTTGAAGAACAAAATAAATTGTTGGAATTGATGTATGAATACAGTAGAACTACAAATAGTTTGATGGGATATAGAGAAATGTAGTGAATCATTTTGAAATAATCTAATTTAATGAGAATGCCCTATTTATTTCCAGTAATTAATTACTTTTGCTTAATTTTTCTTAATACTTCTCTGTGTCTTCTTACCCCATAAGGGAATAGCATGATTGGTAAATTATTTTTAAAAATCAAGCAATGTCATCCAGCCCAATTCAGTGATAATAAAATCTTGTTCCCTGTATCGATAGGATCAAAAAATGACACACACACTGCCATGGGCCTCTGGCCACAAAAAGTATATCCATCCTAGTTTAAGGTCTTATATAAAAATCTTTAAAACTCTTATCTAGTGAGAACTGCCATGATTAGAGGAATGCATTTGATTCCTAAATAAAATGTTGAGTGTTCTTTTACTGGTCTCACTCTGATAGGCTGATTCACTAGATGTACCCATGAATATATTTTATTTTAAGAACAAAGAGAGGAAACTTTGTTTCAATGGATGGGTTTGCAAAATGTGGTAGACCAGGGTAAATTGGAGTTTGCTTCAATATAAGATGTAAACTCAACTGTTGTGTTAGTGTGTTGGATAACCCAGGATGCAATAGGATTTCTTTTTGTCATTTGTGAATATGGGAATGGTGCTTTAAATCAAATTTAGGATATTATGTGTATGTAGATCATATGTCTTTGCAATACCCAGCAGCAAATCATTAGGTCTCTGATAGCGTTGCTTCAGCAAACAGAAACATGACCTTCCTTATCACCACTATGCAAACTGTTAAAATTTTGAGCAGCCCAAATACAGCAGTTGCTGCATATGAGGCCAGTAGATGAAACCACTGGCATGACAGGAATGCAGAGAAATGGATACAATGGCATTATTAATATATTAGAAGTTAAAAGAGAATGTAAATAAGAAAAGTTTTAAGGTATAAAATATATAGTTGATAAGGAAGAACTTATTTTCAATGTATCTAATTTCTGTTGCTCATATAGTTCAGATTTTCCAGATGGGAGGATCTGATGGTGGATAATTTGGGATTTGATACACTACATTCCTTTGGGGCTTCTGTATGATTTCCTTTACTCTTAAACATTTTAATGATTTCTTCGCATCCTACAAGCAGAGCACTACTGCTAGGCCATGAACATTTTCCCTTTGATCCAGCCTTGGTTTTGAGAACTGGTGGTGGTGTATATTGGCTAAGACCAAAAAGATTCTCAGCCTGTGGACTTCAGAAATACAGAAGATAGCCCCTAGTATGAGTTGAATTTATTTAACAGCCATTGGAAATCTTATATGACATGGTGACCACAGGTGCTGTATTGCTGCCTCTGTCGCAGGTAGTGAGCCTCAGAAGATTTACATAAGTCTAATACTGGGAAATGCTGCGCTGGAATAAGACTCTCCTAAATTACCTTGGTAGTAATGGGAAACTATTGAGTTTCGTGCATCTACCATCAGCTTATCAATTGGTCTTGAACAATTCCCCATTCTTTAACAATATGCAGATAATAGCTTATGAGAAGTATGGAAGCTAAAATAGTAGACTGCTTGGTTCAGTCAAGCCAATGTTACACAAACCGTAAGTAGCAACATAGGCTAAGTTTGCAATGCTCATAAACAGCCAGTTTATCTCTCAGTACTCTAAAATGGGAGAAATGTGAATTATCTCACCACCCACATAGACATACCAAAGGTTTTCAGCTATAGTTTTGGAATTTTGACAATACTGTCATTATTACAAGCTTTCTTCCCTTTTGTGTTACATGTAACTGTTGAGACGTGTTTACTTGGAAGGAAGAATGGGAAGACTTAAATTGGTTACTGTTGAAATTGTTAGTGACTGCAGAATTTTAAAACAGCCTGAATTTGTTACCAGAAAATAATCACCAGTAAGCATTGTCTGCCAGCTCCTTAATTTGATTTAATGCCTGTTCGTTCTAACAATTCCACTAGGTGGTACCAGTCAGTTTCTCAGCTCTGGTCAGTGATGATTTTGACTTATCCTGGAGTAGATTCTTAAGCTTGTCTTGCTGCTTCAGATCTATGGCACAGATCAAAAGTCAAGATACAAATATTGGTTCTCTTTCACCTTCCAATGTGTCCATTCCCATAGCAGAAAGTTCCAATGGGATAGCAACATGCAGGATAAACATGTAGGAAGTAGACTCATTCATGAGTGGCAGGACCAAGGAAGACACAAAAATGATTTCTGTGCTGTAAAGATATCCAGGAATCTGAAGTTGCCTTGAATCCCCTTTCTGTAATACAATTAACCAAAACAGATCCTGCGGTTATATTTGAAGTGCGGTGGTGGGCTTAGGATGGGTAATAAATTACCTCCCTTCCCACAGCTAAGTCTTTAGATGCTGTTATCAGGAACACAACCACAGATCATTCTCTTCAATGAAAGGGTATAGGTACAGGACCAGGCAATTTCCTTGTCCATTGTGCAAATCTTCACATTGAACGATGTGCAGCAGATTTCAACTGGTAGATCTTCTTTCTGCCTCCAGCAATAGACATTCAGAGGATTTTTTTTCTTAAATGTTGTTTTGCAGAGGCAGCCACGTTTCGCCAATCTCAACCATATATAATATACATATATACAGCATCATGTCACAAAAGCACTTTTTTATGGACAACCCTTCCACTTTCTGACAAGGGGGTGCTTTCTCTTTTTTTTTTTTTCTCTGTTCCCAATTTAAGGAAGAAAGTCTGGGTTTCTAAGAATATTTTGATGAGGAAGCAAACACATTGCCCTGTTGCATCAAGCTGGATAAATGGTTCAGTTGCCCTTCCCACCTACTGAAATCAAGCCAAAGAGGTTTGACAATGGATGTTTGGTCCACCCAAAATCTTCATTGACGTTTTCGAGATTTATGAGAACAGTCTACCACTGTCTCAGCTGGGACTATGAGCAGGGCTAGGCTCTGTGCTGTCGCTCACCAGACACTCGTTGGATTTTAGGCTAGCTAAAGACTTGCAGCTAGGCAGAGAGGCCAAAGATCCACAAAGGCCCAACATTGACGGAGTTGGGTCCTTTCCTGCAGAGAGAAGAAGAGAGGAATGGCTCTAAAATGAGTATAGACCACCCCTGAGAACATCGCTGGCCCAGACTCCAACAAGGGGTAAAACTAGATTAAAAATTAAAACTTTCCCCCAGAAACCAAAATTTCTATTTTGGTTTAAAAAAGAAATCTTCTTGGCAGGTGCTTAGCGCCACTTTCAGTAATTTATTAAATTATTAATAACTCCTCAATAAAACTATTGAAAGATTAAAAACCTAGAGCTTAATCCAAAAACAGCAGCTGTAACTTGAAAATTAATTACATATTTGTTTTAGAAATAGAAGGCTGGCATTCCGTAAGATGGATGTCCATGTTACTTAAATAGTATCCCTAAAAAAGAAGACTTAAGAATGCAGAACAAAATCATGTTCCTGCAAAGAAGCCAGTCTTCTGTATGTTACTGTTCTGAGTGTGCCTCTTGATAGAGAAAAAAATTTCAAGACAAAATGCAAATAATTTCATCTTGGCATCAATTTGAAATTACTAAATGCTATATCCAATGTTTTGCCCCAACCATCAACTTAAAATGTTTTTAATGTCTTAATAATTCAAATAACAAAAATAATTGTTTTAAGCATAACATATAAAAGGCTACTGAATCTAATATATACAGGGTAGTTTGAACAGTATTATGTAATATATATTGGAAGATCAATGGGACAAGGCAAACCCAGAGGGAGATGGAACAACAAAGGCTATTTTGCTTTATTTCTAGATGTAAAGTCACTGAAAGCTCTATAAACAATGGTTAACAAGAAATAGAACTTATGCTTTGTGGGAGACCACTGTTGTTATTGGAATTATTTCTTTCTTGAAACTATACATTATCAAGAAAACAGATTAGGAAGAATTATTGCATAGTCACAGAAAGCTTGATTTGAGCCAAAACCAAGAATCTGTTTCCTATGTAATATACTTGCCTTGAAAAATATTAATTATGGGACTCCAAAAATTTTCAGAATTGTCTTATCAGAGAGATGGGTGGCTTATACATTTAATAAATAAATTTTCTCTTTGGGAGTCAACATTCACATATCCCCTTTGCCCTTCACAAAATGTAAAGGGCAAAGGGCATGACAAGCTGTAGCATATCTTGTTTTCTAAAGTAAGCCCTTTTGGGGTTAACAAATACAAGGACAATATGGTTGGGTTTGGAAAACATTAAGCCAAATGAAATGACACAAGGACTTTGAGTGATGTACAACTGTATCTGGATCTGTATCTGCGCATGCCTGAAGATGGCGGGTGGCTCCGGGTAGCTCCGTAGCAGCGGAGCTCGAAAGGACGGCAGAGGGGAGATTCGGAGGTCCCCGGAGGTCCGGAGACCCTTTCTTGGGTGACTCTCTCTCCCGGGACCGGGACCCGGGACTTGGGACGCTGGACTCGAGATCTGGGACGCGAGGAGATGCCGGGACGCGGG
>NW_015386388.1:1570314-1636766 GCF_001527695.2 Protobothrops mucrosquamatus | reverse complement strand
GTTTTTAAAAAGTAATTTTAATGGGAACACAGCAATCAATATTTGGCTTTTAATTAGGTTTTAGTGGGGTTATTTTGTGTATTTTTGTATGATTTTTTTTTTGTATCCTGTATATTGTATTTGTGTTTTTAATATGCTGTGAACCGCCCTGAGTCCTACGGGAGAAGGGCGGTATACAAATTAAATTAACCATTAACCATTAACCATTAACAACTCCAGTCACAGATATTTCCCAAGACCATGCAAACTCTTACCCAGTGGTCCCCAAGGTTCCCCTTCATGTTTTCCTTCACCCATCCGTTGTGAATCAGAACTCAAGCTTATTTCTGTGGAAAGTTGATCTGTGCTCATGAAGCTATGCCTGGGAAAAAGAAGAAAGAATTAGGAGACATTTCTGAACTAGTTCCCAGAACATGTACATTTCCAGTGTGGTATTCTGATGATAACTGTTGAAATCTGCCAGCTCCTCTGTCCTACTTAGCTTCATTTAAAAAAAAATCTAATTATAAAAAATGGATGCTATAAAACAACACATCAATCTCAAAATACAATATATTTTTCCATCTAGGCTCTACATAGGCCCAGAGGCATTTCTAAATGATAGAAATAGTGAATGGCTACAAACCATTACTTTGTTTGAAAGTAACCATATGTCCAGGGGAAAAAAAGGAAGATAAACGTCAGAAGGCATCCTGGAAGCATCTTCACTTTGATTTATTTTTTTTTAGTAGGTGGTTTATAATTAACCTTGGTCATGCCCATCACATGAACCACGTTTAAAGTGCTCATATGGTAATTTGGTTTCATAATTCCAAAGGTACCCCTGGGAAGACTTGATATAGAAAGACTTGAGCAGGCTGCCAGAAAAATATCCCATGACTATATAATTCTGATGTGTAGAGGAGGCACATCTTAAAAACAAGGAAACTACTGAAGTCAGATAGACTGTTTTTCAGGCAGACTTTCAGTGACATTTTTAGCCACAATACAACTATGGTTTGTAATTGTCCACCTCTGGCATGTTTTATTTTTGTCCCATTTAGTATATAATCTGGGATTTACAGATTATTTCCATCCAAATATTAATGTAGCTCAAATTTATTTTGCTTTTTTATTTTTAATTCAGGCCCAGATGCTTTGGATAATCCTTGAATATTGTTCTCCATTGATTCTCTTCTTTTTGTTCTTGAAATCACCCTTCTTTTGCTCAGCCAATTCTAATACTGAATGATTACAAAATTTTGTCAATGTGGAATAATTCATACTAATGTGCCAATATGGTCAAGACAGCTAACAAGCTTGGTGCTTTTGTAGCATCTGTAAACAGTGTATAGGAACTTTTGTGCCTATTTCTTCATGTGGCAGGACTGCCAAAACAAACCAGTTTCCATGGATAAAAGATAATAAAGAGATGTTCTTTATGGTGGTGTTCTTAATACTTTTCCAAGAACATCAAAGTTTGATGCTTTCATTCTGAAAAAGAATCAATTTTCTGCTTTTGTTTAAAAACAGAATGGCTATTTTAGCAAGATGAACCCAGAAAAAAGTTAGAAGAGATTTATTATGGTTCAATTATGTTGATTTAGACTGAGCAAATAGAGAATTAGATGTGGAACAAAGATAGGCAATATTTTAGTGGAAAGATGCTACGCTAGTTGTGGGGGCATATGATAAGCAAGTCAGGGATAAAAATGGAAACTGTGGAAAAGATTAAATTATTTTCCATGAATTTTAAATTTACTGAAATGTGTAAAACTTATGCTATATTTTTCTTGCCTTGGAATGGAGGAAACATGCATCACCGATTTCCAGCAAATATGTCGAGGCTACAAGAGATCTTAGAGAAAAAGGTACATCTTTTAGACACACACTGACCTCCTGAATATCTTGGCTTCTGCATGATTTTCATTACCGTTCAGAATCCCCAAAGACGGCCATTGGTTCACCAAGGGTGCAGCCATATCCTTGGAGAGCTGGGTAAACTGGCTGTTGTCTGAAGGAATGAGGCCCGTCCTGAGGGCAGAGCAGGAGGAGGGAAATCTGATCAAGGAGGAGGGAATGCAACCTGTCAGCTTAAGGCAAGGAACCAAAGAACAGCACGGTGTCCATCCTCCCACGTGACACAGGATCCAGCTTTAACAAACCTAGACCCCGTCTCATAGGACAAAGGGAAAATTGATTCCATTTGGGCCTGCTTATTACTGGCAAGGAGAGTATGCAGGGTTGTATCCTACTTACAGCTGCTCTTGCAGTTCCAGGATGATCCCTTCCAACTCCCGTTTCTCTAACTGATTCTGCACCTTCACCTCTTCCAGCCTTAACTTCAGGCGTTTGTTTTCTGCCTCCAGATCCTTGAGTTGTGACTCTCTCAACCGAACTAGCTCTTCTAGATAGCCCTGGGAGACAGCAAATGAGGGGGGAAGGGAGAAAAATTAATTCCTATGCAGTAGTACAATGAAATTGGCATAAAATTATTGGATTTTTGGAGTAAACTCTGCAAAAACAGCCAGCAAGCAAGAATTAAAAAATAACTATTGTCCATGATCTGCTAATCTCCTTTTTAGACTACTGATTTAATAACCTTCAAAAGTTGTATCAGGCCTGAAATCTCTAGCATATCATAACTAGTACCAATAAACCAACAGGTGGCTAAAAGTCTTAATAAGTATAAGTAAGTCTTTAGAAAGCAGATTAAGCCAAAATATTGCACCAAAAGATGTTTTCTATACCAGGCAATCCTTGAAAAGGGTATTTCAAAGCTGAGGTGACCACAATGCAGAAGACGTGTTCCCAGTTCCCAGTTGTGTTTTTGACAAAGGGAAGCATAAAGAAGGACTTCTGAGGGATTTCTTTAGCATGTAATCCAAAGTCGTGTGGCTTTAGGACATAGCAGCAGGAGCTGTGAAATGATTTAAAGCCTGGCAAAAAGTATTTTGTGGAGTTAATTATAATCAATAGTTTAGAACAGCCTTCCATAACAGTCACTTGTGCCTTAGTCACCTCCCGTCTTGACTATTGCAATGCCCTCTACATGGGGCTGTCCCTGAAGAGCATCCGGAAGCTTCAGTTGGTACAAAATGCAGCAGCCCACATGTTTTTGTACAGTGTGCACATGTGACACCTCTCCTGCAGGAGCTGCATTGGTTGTCCATTTGCTTCCTGGTGCAATTCAAGGTGCTGATTGTCATATCTACCCAATGCACTAGAACGGGGAGGCAAGGAATGTTGCGGCTCTTTTCCTTGGTGGCTCCCTCTCTCTGGAACATCATTCCCTCAGAGATTAGACTGGCCTCCACTTCAGCACTCTTCCGGAAGGCGCTGAAGTCCTGGGGAACCCAGAGCACGATAGACCCCAGCAAATAGCTAGTTTAATGTGTGCTGTCGCTGGGGTGGGGAAGGTGGGGGTTTATTATTTTATTTTTCCTCTTGTTATTTTATTTTTTTGTAAGGTGTTTTATATTGATGTAAGTCACCATGAGTTGCCATGTGTGAGTAGGCGGCGATACAAATTTTCAAAATAAATAAATAAATAACCTGTTGTTCCTTGGATGTATTCCTTGAGAGGAGGAGGAGGAGGGGGAGGAGGAGGAGGAGGAGGAAACCAAACATATATTAAGAATTGTCTCTTTGGTAAGGTAAATATACAATTCAATATAATTAACTCCTGAATTGGTAACAGATTCTGAACAGATGCTATCTTAGCCTATTGCTAACTTTCCTGTAATCTGATAATCTTCAATCATATTGGGCTACAATTTTTACTGTCACCAAACACTGCCTGTCATCCAATATACTTGAAGTCACCAATTTAGAGGAAAAACCCTGAATCTGACTTTTCTCAATGGGAAGTTTCTTCCCCAATACAAATAATATCTTAAGAGCAAAGATTTTCCTTGTGCTGCACTCATGTAGAAATCCCTCTCCATGCCTTTCCCATGGAAGTTTTATTTAGACCTATTAAATTCCCAGCTCCTCCTGGAAAATCAATCTTTGTTGTTTTTTTTCCTAATTTCAAAAACAGCTGATTTTAGACGTTCTGTGGAGCACAGGAGGGGCTCCTTTATCTCAGTTTTCTCTCTCTCTTAGGTTGGAGCACTATTTCTAAATCTCACTCCAATCTCAGATGTGCAACTGTGAACATTTCCACGCCTTTTGAGACATCTTGCTTTTATGACAGGTGTAGGTTTGGCCCTCAGGGTCTTATGCTCACGCTTGAACTCCAGGTACCTTTTGTGCATAGACGATGCGAAACTTCTGCTCTATCTTGCGCCATTTAATGTACCAGCTGTCTTCTGCAGTCACTAAGGGTAGGTACGGATGGTCAGGAGAGCTCTCTTCACTGGTACTGCTCTCCAGGCTGTGCCGCTCCTCTTCATCACTTAGGTAATCATAACTAGAGAGATTGAAGTTTACTGCAAAAAAGTGACTGAAATGGGATGCATAATTGCATGCTAGAGTCTTCCATTTCAAGTTTACAAACAGCAGCACTATATTTTAGTGATCCTAATAAGAATGCCTTGAGGGGTTTCTACAGGTTTTTTTCAAAGAATATCTTGCATACCCGGCCTACATAGATATATCTAATCATTTCAAGTCCCAAGAATACCATTCTGAAAACTCCCATTAAAAAATTAACCACCAAAAAGAACGTTAATATGTCTATCTGTTGTGTTGTTTTTTTATGTTCACAGGAAAGTTTTGTTGTTGTTAATATGCAGGGGCATTTATAATTTGTTCCCTCTCATCCTATGCAAATTTATGGTCAAAAGGGACCATACTCAGGACCTTCTCTATTGGTGGTGGTGATGATGATGACACAATTCTATATTACACGTGGAGTCAGTCCCAGTTTAGAATGTGTTCTTACTTTTTTTTTTTTTTAACGGAAGGCTCCCCTTTAAATTAAACATGCATATCTTGAACTTTGAACAATCAAGCATACATTATTAGCCTTGGAGAACCTTCTGCTTTATAGCCTAATTCTAATGACACAAGGCAACATTAGGAAAACCCGTTACCTCTGTGTAAACTTCAGATATGGAGTATAGTCGATAACCACTGGTGTCTTACCATCCATAATTTCCCCTTTCAGGCAGAAACTGTAAAACAAATCAAAATTGGATTAAGTTATTTAAAGATCCCTGTCTTTGGAGCACTTATACTGTAGATGGACCAGTACTGGGCCATGGCATGCCAGCAACCAGTCTGCACAAACAAGCAGAGCCCCATCCACAAGATGCAGGCAGCACACAAAACCACACACCCTCCAGGCCACAGAAAAACCTCTCTCCCTGGAACTGGTCCCTGGTGCCCAATAGGTTGGGAATCTCTGCTATAGATAGCTTAGGGCTGTATCACAGTTCTAATGTCATTTGGGCACACGCATACCACAATATCGTTCATTTAATTTAATGTGCAAAGGGAATAAAATATAGTTCATTCAAAGGGTATATCATGGAAGGCACAATACTTACTTAAAGTTAACAGTGCTTATCCAGACAAAAATGATTAAAATAGGGGGCATCAATGTACCTGAAGTCTATAGCACTGAGGCCAATCAGCATTCCTGTAAGGACAGTTGATTCTTCTCGCAGCATTATTGCTCCATCATCGTAAAATCTCCTTTAGAGGGAGAGGTGAGGAAGAGAGAGGCTTGTTGATTAAATGGGGACAAATATGGAAAAAGATACGGGAATTGTTATCTCCCACTGTGCTATTACAGGTAGTCCTCAACTCAGATCACACCTGAGCCCAAAATTTCTGTTGCAAAGTGTGACAGTTGTTAAGTTGCCCCATTTTACGAGCTTTCTTGTCACCGGTATTAAGCTAATCACAGCAGATGATAAATTAGTAACATGGTTGTTAAGTGAGTATGGCTTCCCCGTTGTCTTTGCTTGTTGGAAGTTTGCAAAAGGGGATCACATGATTCCAGGACACAGCACCGTCATAAGTATGAGACAGTTGCCAAGCATCTAAATTTTGATCATGTGACCATGTGGCTGCTGCAATGGTTATAAGTATGAAAAATGGATATATGTCATTTTTTGCAGTGCTGTTGTAAGTTCGAATAGTCATTAAATGAACTTTTGGAAGTCAAGGACTACCTGTATTACAAATATGGAAAAAAACAAAATAGGTACATTTACATCCTTCTTCCTTAGAGCAGAAAGGAATACACACAATGCATACAGACAGATAGGTCATCCCATGTCAAAACTATTTATAAAATAATACTTTACTGAAATAATGCCTGCCATTGCCTCCATCCTTCTTTTCACAGGAGGCTTCTGACAACTCTTGCTTACTTTTGTTCTTTTTCTGGATAGTCGGGTACTTCTTAACCAACTCCTTTGGCCACAGCTATTTTATATTTCAGGAAAAGCATATGGGGATAATTTGGGTTCCTAGACATGTTCTTAAAAATTAAGCTAAAGACAGATGCTTTCCTCTGCAGCCTGCCAACTGCAATCAAAAGACTAAAAACTTAGATCAGGTAGGAGCTTGAAAGACACCAAGAGATGTTTACAGGCTCATTGACTTCCTCAAGTCCAATCCCACCAGACAGCATCAAGATACTTCTAAGCCATCCAAAACTTCTGATGTGTATAATACATTTAAACCCACTTAGCCAACAGTATGAATATGAGGCATTTTTGCATCGTAGAGGCAAAGCATTAGGTACAGCTTTCTCTCTATGTGAGGTCAGCATCAAAAATTGGGCTAGTGCCAGATATTTCACTATAAGAGCTTCTTGCACATTTAGGCTTAGAATTTTAGATGCACAGATTTCCAGCAAGAGCTGAGAGTAATTGTCTTGCACTTGCAGAATACAAACTAATTTATGACTACTATATATTGAAGAAGAAAAACAACAGCAGAGTCATTATATACTGTGGGAAGAATCCAGAGAAAAAAATATTTTGAAGAATATTAAAAAAGCAGAATATATTTCCCCAAAGGAATAATGGAGAAGATCTTAAAAAAAGACAAACCAGCCCCAGCCCCTCTCCTCAAGCAGAAACTTTTAGGCCAGCTTTTAGAAATTCAGATGCAATAATCCATTCAGGAAGGTTGGAGCCAGGAAGCTATTAGGAAGATGAAGACACCTAAAATCTACATACCGCCACCCAAATTCTAAGGACAGGAGACATAATAGGATTAACGCACCAATACCAAAAGGGCACACTCAGACTCAGGTCAAAGTACACGACACAGGAAATATAAAGCCTCAAACAGGAACAGGAAACAACCTCAAGAGTCCCAGAAGGAATAAAAACTCACCACTTCCTGCTACATGTGGTCAGTTTTTCCCAGAGCCATCTTTCTGTCTGGCTCTCCTCTTCAATAAACTCCAACCTTCTTTCTAAAGCAGTCTGCATTTTATTTATTCCCAGCTTGGACTGGACCCTGATGAAGATTTTTCTCTCAACAATTTGGCGACCCAGATGGGACTCCAATGGACTGAGACTGATAAGTCCCATCTTGGCGGCAGCAGACCCCTTGTGTCTGTGGATGGGTTTCCCAGGCCCTGGCCATTTGGAGCAAGGGTAGTAAAGGGAGTTTTCAGTTTGAGCTCAAAGGCTGCTTTGGAAAGAAGATGAGTACCTCTAAATTTTAATTTTAAAGCCCAGGGGATTGAGGGAAATGTGTGTATATCTGTATGTGTGACTGAGAAGATCTTTTCCCCAATCACAGTTGGATTTTGCTGTCTCTGGCCTTTCCTAACCACAGAAAGGATCTGTTCAAGTGACAGACTCTGGAAAGCATGGGGGTTTGGCCAGAGCACAGAACCTTTTGTTAGGGAAAAGGGATAGGCTGTGTTTAAATGGAATGGAAAAGTAAGTGAGAGAACTGGATTTGGGCAATTAGCTAAGAATCACTGAGCAGAGCCCTATTCTAAAAAGGAGGTACTCTGAAATCACAGTGGACAGAGTCCTCCCAGGCTATTTGTCTGAAAAACAGAAGGGATACTACAGGTTGGAAGGTACCTCCACCTGTTGGGGCGGTGTATTTCATGGGCAGGGTATTCCGCAGGTTGTGAGGGACCAAGGAGAAAGCCTTGTAGTTTCATTGCAGATGGTGGGAAAGAGCATGGGAAGCTCAGGATCTAGGATCCCATCAAGGTCTCCTTTAAGGAGGCTAATGGATGCCTGGGGCCAGGACAAATTGCCTGCCCAGGTGGGAATGAGTAAGAAGTATGCATGCAAGTTATGCAGGAATGGACTCTGCTCAGGGATGAAGCAGGAAAAACCAAATTGGCTAAATAAAGGTACTTAAAGGAAAAGGAAATTAAAATATAGGAACAATGATTTTCTCTCTCTCTCTCTCTCTTTCTATGCAACCACGTGATATATTTAAGATTTGTGCCTTCCCTAATTTGAGCTAACTGAGATTTATGGTGAGAATGACCAGGATGTGTAAAACTAAGAGTTCTGTTTCTTTTTCTGTTCTCTTTTCCTTGTCTATGGGTGTGTGTGTATGTGTTAAAGTCTTTGTGTGTGAAGAAAATGTAACTGTTGGGTTACTCTAATTCAACGAGAAAAGAATTTTAAAATTCTGCTAAAAATTTTGCTTAAAATAAGCCATCAAAAGAAAAATACTTTCACTCTTATTCTGTCTGGCCAACAAAATAGAGTGAAGTGAAGAGAATTGAGTTCTCTTTTGCCTTCCCTTGTCAGCAGGGAATATTTTAAGCTTATTTAGAGGAACAAGTTGTATTTGTGCATTTTCTGTACATGTTGTAAATGGGTTTTATCTGTCTATCCTTTTCCTGAAACATAAGGTGTGTCTAGCTACAAGAGCCTCATGCGCTCAAGTTTGCTTGTGTAGGGAAATAATCTTCTTGTTAAGTTACTTTTCTTATCCTATCACTAATCAGTGAAACTACTATGGAACTAATCCTGGAACACATAAGCATTTATTTTCAATCTCTAATGTGGTATTTTTATCTAAATTGTGCATTGGTAATGCTGGGAAAAATGCTGTCATGATGTTTAAATATTTTGAAAACAGATATAAAAGGTAGACTCTCCTGCCCCTGGCAAATTGCACACTTTAAAATATTAGGCTTTTAAAATTATTTGGAGCTTTCAGCATTCTCAAGCTGCCCAGCATTTTCAAGTTGCAGGTCCTTAAGTCCTCTTTAACATGTTGCAAATGTTCAATTTCAGAAGTGAGACCTTTCATTTTTTGTTCTCTTACCAAAATCCAGCCTCTCTTTTGCCCTCATCTGTGGTGTCCCCATTTTGTTTGCTTATCTGTTTCTAACAACTGCAGTAATGTCTTTTCAAACGCTGCCTGCAAGCTACTCTTCCCCCATCTACTTCTCCATTTCTTATCTTCTGTTTTCCATTCCTTTGTATGATCCCCAGAAAGGGGAGAGGAGACCTTGTTCTCATGTCTTTCAGCCCTGCACAGATGACCCCCCACAACCTTTGGAAGCACAGCACACTGACCCAGATGCTGCCTCCATCCCATTTGAGCCAGAGAATTGGGTTTGAATCCAGCCATCCACTAGAAAGCCACCATGCAACCAGATAGTAAAACAGATTTTCCCAAGTCCTACCATCCCCCCAGATGCCTGCGAAAGCTGCAGAGGAAGGAAGGAGTCCTGGAGCCATTGGCCCCCATGTGAAGCCTCAGAAGACAACAAGGAAAGACTATGGAGGAGGGTGGAAATTCATTGTAAGGTTTTCTTTCTTGTCTCATTTGTACTGTAATAAGCCATTTGAATGTATTTATGGAGGGATGGCATTTGGGAATGGTTGGCACAACAAGTACTGAACACCTTGGACTTCTGTCTGGTGGGAGGGAAAATTTGTCCAGGATGCTTGTATTGCTTGTATTGCCTGTTTTGTATGAGTAGCTACATGCACAAATGCACACACACCATTCAAAATCACACTGAGTCTATCCCCTTCACCTAGCTTCATAAAGCTCCAGCCTGATTCTTGCTCTGTGGCATTAAAGCTTTGCATGCACAACTTCCTGTAAATTCCAAGGGGGAGGGAACCAGGCCCCCTCAGGCGATTTGCAATTCATATGCTCTCACTGAGGAGGTAGCAGGAAAGAGATCTCCAAACCAAGCTCTGAATATGTTGCACTGGTGGACTCAGAGTGGGAGTCCTAGGGCTCACTATGTACAATTTAAGAAAAATTAATAGACTGGTGTGCACACTGGCTAACCTCAATTGGACATCACAAACCTGGATGCACTGAACTACGAGCTAAGGCAGGAAACAATCCTTGAAAATGGGCAGCCAGTGGTTATGTACTGAGGCAAACATGGCTGTGAGTAGTTTTGAGGAATGTGCAAACCTGACTGGAAGCTCAAAGTGACATCCAACATTTGAAAATAATTGGTACAGAATATTGGACACTATAAAAAAAATTTTCCGCCTAACAGAACATTTGCCCTGACTTTTAGATCTTCATGGTTGAAACGCTTCCCCTTTTTGGGAGTCAATGCGGGGATCTTTTTCTGCTGCCTCTATTAGTGTCTTCCCCCTTTTTTTGCATTAACAGTTTAAAAGCTTGTTTTCCTACATCCTGGAGCTCCATAGATGTGCCCATCAAGTCTCCCTGACCAGATCACATTTTAATCTTGTGCTAGTAAAAGTGTGTTACCCACAAAGAGGGGATTGTGGGAGGTCACCCAGAGAAGGAAATATTTTGAGGAATATTAAAAAGACAGAATATATATTCCCCCAAAGGCAGAAAAGCAAGCCCAGTTTTTTTAAATAGCCCCAAGCAGAAACTAGGCAGAGGCCAGCTTTTAGAAATGCAGATGTGATAATCCTCTTCAGGAGGGTTGGAGCCAGGAAGTTAGAAGCTGATGAGATTAGGAAGACAAAGACCCCTAAAATCTACACACCCCACCCAAACTCTAAAAGACATGACCTTTGGGGACATAATAGGATTAATTCACCAATACCAAAAGGGCATACTCAGACTCAGGTCAAAGTACATGACAGAGGATATACAAAGCCTCAAACAGGAACAGGAAACAACCTCAAGAGCCCCCAGAAGGTATAAAAACCCTCCACTCCCAGCAACATGTGGTCAGTTTTTCCCAGAGCCATCTTTCTGTCTGGCTCTCATCTTCAATAAATTTCAACCTTCTTTCTAAAACAGTCTCCATTTTGTTTATTCCCAGCTTGGACTGGACCCTGATGAAGATTTTTCTTTCAACAATACTGAGTACAAGATTTCCAAATGGGAATCCACTTTTTAAAATTCTGCAGTGTCTAATTACATGTATCTTAAGTTTACACTGTGTTTACATTTATTAGCACGGACACTTTTTTCCTTCCTATTTGATAAGATATGTGAGCCTATATGAGCTCCTTTATATAGTTGTAATTTTGCTTGGGAAAGTAACTAGAAAGTGGGACTCCAGGCCTGCTTGATCAGGAAAAGGAAAGGAAAAGGGGGTATGGCTATTTGATACAAGCACAGACGTTCTTACCTGGTTGTTCTGGTATCCCGCAGTGCTGTAGCAATATACTCAGACATGCGCTTCTCCATCAGGGCCACACGAATCCACGCCCGGCCCTAAAACAGAAAGTTTGCTACAATAGGCAGCACTATAAAAGTTGTTCATAATAAATGTACAGATTTATATCTAGTTCAACCTGAATCTGTACACGAAGTAAAGATAGTGAGGAAAAAATCTAAGGAAAACTGGATGACAACCAAGTGAAGGTTCCCATTGTGACATTAAGTAACTTAAACCACTGCTGTTTCCTAATACATATGTTTTAGAAAATCAGAATGTCTTATCCTCTCCAAAGTTTTTGCCTTCTAGATAGTCCTCAACTTATGACCATTTGTTTAATGACCATTGAAAGTTGTGACGGTGCTGAAAGATGTGAGTTACAACCAATCCTCATGCTTATGACCATCATAGCATCATCACAGCATCTTTATAGTCACATGATTAAAATTTGGGCACTTGGCAACTTACACACACACACACACACACACAAACACACACTGATATCAGTGTCCTGAAGTCATGTGATTGCCATTTACGACCTTCCCACGCAGCTTTTGACAAGCAAAGTCAATGGTAGAAGCCAGATTCCTTTAACCACAGCAAAAGAAGTCATAAAATTGGGCACAAATCACTTAATGACTATATTGCTTAGCAATGGAAATTTTGGTCCCAATTGTCATAAGTAAGTGTAATTTTCCTGTTTTTATAGAATTCACTTTCTGACAAGTTATATTTAAATTGATAGGTTCTTTTCTCTCCTCCTCCCACCCAGCTTTTTCTCAAATGGACCTGCAGCCACAGAAAGAAATTTCAGAAAGCCATGGCCTTTTCTCCATCATTTCCCCAGAATGCTGGTATGCAGATTGACTGCACAAAGAAGATAGCTGACCTGTGAAGGAGGAGAAGGAGAAGGAGGAGGAGGAGGAGGAGGAGAAGGAGAAGGAGAAGGAGAAGGAGAAGGAGAAGGAGAAGGAGAAGGAGAAGGAGATCCAGCTCTTGATCTTACCACAGGCCCACTCAGAAATAAGACTGAGAACAAATAGAACTGAGAGGGGGAAAAGAAGAGATCTCTCCATTCTCAGCCACCTACTCTTTTAGCAGGGAATGTAGGAAAAGAGAACAAATGGGTTCCTCTTTCTTGATCTGGTGATTTTCAAAAGTTTTTAAAAGTTTTTGGAGAGCTTTTTGTTCTCTTCCCACATGCTGTGCCTGATGTGTGGGATCAGGAGGCTCTGCAGCATATAAAAAGGCCCTTTTATCTTTCTTTTGTTGAGTTGCAGTAAAGCTAACATGTTTATCCTCACACCTCAGTGCTGCCTAAGGAAGGGAGACTCAGTTTACCCCATTTTAAAAAATACTGGGAGTGCCCAAGGTTATCATAGGGGTAGGATGTGAGTGCTATTTATGTATATGTCAACAATAGTAAAAGCACTCAAAAGGTGGATGCTGCATAGTCAAGACCCTGCCACTGTGGTGCTTTGATCATGGGCATGGGATGGCAATCATTATGTTGACTTTTCCTACCTTTCCCTTCCCAGCATATGTTTCTGAGTGTCAATATGCAATCCTGGAGGACGCCCTAGGCAGAAATCTCAATTATGACAGAACATTTAGGCCATAACCTTTAAGTCTATTTTCTTACAACAGGATATGGTAGCTCTACCATAAATAAATATAAATGACAAAGAACTCATAGAAGAACTAATGATTGCCTTACTATTTCTACCTTAGCTGGAAGCAGATTCTTCATCAGTTCTCCATATCAATACAACTAAATCCCACAGTTTAGACATCATTCTCAGAAAAGATGCTGCCAACCACATCTTTGTTTCCAGACATGATGAGTGTTCAATGACTCATGGGAATCTGAACCCATGATTTTCATTAAGATAATTCACACAAAGAGGTGTTTCTATTAGTCACAAGTAGCCACTAGAAACATACAGAAATTCAGGCAACTCACCTGTTATGTAGACATAACAGAAGACCCCAGACAAATTCAAATAAAGCAATGGGTTATTAAAATTAATAAAAAATAAAATTTTATCTCTCTCTTTAATTTGAAAAATAAGATACTTAACTCTGAATCTTTAACTTAATTGGTAATCAAGAGTGAGCAATTCAACATTGTCAAATGATTTAGAAAGATAGGACTAATATCAAGCATAAGTATTGGATTAACATAAGAGAAGGTAATGTGTCCAACTTTAGAAAGAAATAAGAGTATTTTTTCCTGTTCAAGTATTTCCATTTCAATCTTCTGAAACACAACGTATACCAACAATATGGACTACCGAATTTTGGTACATCCTGGAGAATGCAGCATAGATAAATCATTTTTAAAACCATTATTACTTTTCTTCCTGCTTCTGCTATCTGCATATATAGTCAGGTGCACAGCAGCAAGGAAGGTGAGCTGGGTCAAGGACAGGCCCAAAGGATTTTGTCAAGTGAAGTAAAAATTAAGATGCTTTCCAACTCCATCCCACATATAGAAATAAACTGGCAATTGAATAGCAACCTCCATAGTGTCAAAAGGCAACATGTTAGCTTGGAGAGTTAGTGTAGGCTGTATAGCATGAACAGCTCTGTCTTCACACACCTGGCTGCCACTCACAACTGCCAACATATTTTGCCTGAAGTGGCCCCTTAGCTATGTGTAATGCCAGAGCTGGCCCAACAGGGCTTCCCTGGGTCCCTGAGATCTTCTGACCTTAGCTCTGGAGGTACTTATGTTTTCCATGTTTTCAATACTACTGACGCAGTTATTTGGGACTTTGTTGCATGCCAGGCGGATGTAATCCCAGAAGCCACGTTGTCCATCAGAGCTAAACCAACTGGCAGGACCTAGGAGGAAGCAGGGAGGGAAGGAGGGGAAAGACTTGTAGTGTAGTGCAGACAATACTGATCAATAATGAATGGCTATCTATTAGTGGCTACTTGCCAAGGAGTCTAATCTTAAATCTATAATAGAAGCATATTAACATTTTTATGTATTCACATTTCTTCAACATCCCTAGTGTATTAAATCTTTCTATATCTAGTCTAGTCCATGACGAATATAAAGTACTTTGACTAACTTCTTTTATCAGAGTTCATCAGAAGACAGGTCTGTCTTTAATGGTAGATCTCAGAGTATATTGAAAAACAGCAATCAACTACAACAGGAATCACAAAACAATTTGATTGATTGCTAAAAATACAACACATATATAGTATTATAACAATTAGGATGAGCATTTTGTATAAATGTCAGATATACTTAACTCTAATTGTATATCAGATATTATTTAGAAGGTGGATTTTGAAGTTGCACCAGCAAACATGGTCATTCCCACATCCGTTATTATACACAATGAGACAGTTACTGCCTGCCATCCCTTGGGAAGACTCATGGAAGAGAAAGGGGACAAGGCAGGTGATAACTATCATAGAAGCCTACTCAGATGTTCTTTTTTCTCCTCTTTTACAAAGCTCCCACCAACTGCCTTGCAGAAAGAAGTGTATAGAACAGTTTTAGTTCTTTAAAAATTTGTTTTTATTTGCCTTTAAGCATTTATATCCTATTTTTATTTTGTACAATTCAGGATAGAGTACATAACACTCTTATCCAGAATGACTGGGCCAAAGTTACCCAGCCAGCTTTTATGCCTAACAGAGGACAAGGATTTAGCTTCTTCATTTATAGTTCAGCATCTTATCCAAACTGACTATCATGGGAGGACTGAAAGGTAGGACACAAATAACAATAATTAATAATAATTCAGAAATACAAATACTCTTGGCTAAAGGATCACTGCAGAAGTTAGTCTTTTTGCTTAAGCTCTTAAATACTTGGGGCCCTAAGATAACCATTAGAACTTCCTGGTTGCTTCTAATGGTGATCTATATATGACACAGAACTATGAATAAAATTAACCTTTGGTTTCATACAGAAGGATTTCATTTATATTTTTAGACTCATCCATCCATCAGATTCAATGGCTATCTCTTGACAATCATAATAACATATTTTCTTCAGTCTTTAAGAAAGCAATAATTCTTATTTATATCACGGATTGGATTGATAAGAGTGACCCTGAAGTAAACAGAGTTAGCGGTTTACCAATCAGTAGGATAAAATACTATATTGCACTGAGACATATCTCTAGTTTATACTGTATGCTGAGTAATAATGACAAGTATGCAGACCAACCACTGTTTTATCAAGCCACTGGTTTTTAAAGATACTTAAGCTCAGTCTTGGACATCTCAGATTAGATATATTGACATCAGGAGACTTAACATTACAAATTCCATTCTATGATTCTATTCTATATGTTTTTTTTTTATCCGATCTTATGTTGGATACATAAGGAATCTGAAAGGAGATTTCTCTGTTTTACCTCAACATTATGCAGGAATCAGTCATGCATAGGCTAAGCAGTCAGGCATAAGCTTGGCAGTTTTTGCTTAGCTCCTCATATAAAATTTGCAGCGATGCAGATTAGCATCACCACCATCATCCTATTCATCCACAAGATAAGTTTATTTGACTTACCATGATCCCCTTTGAAACGATGGCTGAGTATATGCTCTAAAATTGCAGCAAAGTTCACAAACTCCTCTGATGAGTCATCAATGGGTTCTATCGTATATTTTTCCAATAAAGTCTTCACAGAAAATCTACAATTGAATGAAAAAAGGAAAGATAAACAGAATTAAATGAGAAAAAGAAGCCAAATCACCTGGTACAGCTTTTCTAATTCTTTGTAAAATATGAACATAAGACAAAAGTCTTCCTTCTCCACAATGGGCTGATTCTTTGCTCAAAAAGTAGCAGCGGAAAGCTTGGGCTCAGCCTTAGTGAGGTAGCTTTGAGCCTGTACACTAATACTCATTATAGCCTGTTGTTCCCATGCTCCTTGCTCAGCAAATACAGCTTTTAGAAACATCATTCATGTCTTCCACAATCAGAATTCTGTGATGAAATGTAGTTTTGCATTTAAAAAAAAATCTGCCTTAATCATTGGTCATAAAAAATCCTGCTATTTAGGAAATGGAGAGCTGGAGACTTCTATTGAGGATCCTAGGGGTAGAAGTGCTGTTCAGATTAGTGAAAGATAACTTGGCCTATGTAAGCACATGAGATGGGGGAAAGATAGATCACTAGGTTAGACTTCAGGTACCGGAAACTCATCTCCTCCCAAATTGGAATAATTTACCCTTAACAGATGACCAATCTAAGCTTCCCTATAATTATGTGTTTCATTGTTTTTCTCCTGTAAAATGAGGGCAATTTGGATTAGTCCAACTTCTACCTATCCTTATTTAAAACAAACATAAAGATGATCATTTAAATGTGTTCCTGGTATGCATTTTTAATTACTGAATTTCTTGCAAATATATTATGTTTCAATAGTACTGCTATCAAGCAAGCAGCTTTGGGAAAATTATTGAATGGATTATTTGTTATACCCAGTAATAACTTTAAGCAGCAGTGCATTAAGCAATACTTGAAAGTTTCTGACATAAATATGTTGAGACTTATAGCCATATCTCTAAGTATATAAATACTGCTTAAGCACTCTGTTGCAAACTAATATTGGGATATTGGTATCATATACACATTAAGTTGTTAATAGAGTAGCTGTTGCATTTCCGTATGATTCGCTTCTCTGGCCATATTTTTTCTGAGTTTTGCGGGATGCTGGGTAAGATGTAGCATCTGTGATTGGTCCCTCTTAAAAAATTACTCATCCTCAGAAGTGGCTACCAATAGCATCTCTTCATGAATCACCACTCTAGGCTGGCTTTCCACCAATCAGAAAACTTTTCCATATCACTGAATGATAATAATTAAAATTCTGTTAGGGCAGATAATTTCTATTTCTCTATATGTTAAAAGTAAACTCTTTTAAATGCAAAGCAAAGTTTGTGTACAAACAGTCACATAAAGAATTCCTCAGCTTTCAGGGGTCTGAGAAACATACCTTTTACTTAGGGTTTCACTTTTCTGCATTTTACAACTTCTGCTGTAATAGCTTAATTAAAGTATATTGTATTTTGATGTATTTTGCTTCTGTTTGATGCTCAAACGGCTTATGTTATACAACATTAAATGCATTGTGTAATAATAAACAAACTTTGCAGCTACTTAACTAGGTATTCAAGTATGAATTAGACAATCAAGCCTAAGTTGTAGACTTTTCATCAAAAGTTCATGCAAAATAATGCAAATATCAGGAAAAAATTAGAACTCTGGGCGAGCAAAGAGGAACTCAAAATGCTTAGTAATAAAAATAATGTATTTGGCCATTAAATATGCACCTGAAATTAGTCAGTTCTATCTAATAAAGGCTAATATCAATTGATAATCCCAAAAATTTTGGAAAACTGAACATTCTTCTTGATTTTCACACCTTCAATTATTCCTTGGATTCAATTTGGTTGCTAACCTGATCTCCTAATTGGCCAAAACTCTTATAAAAGCTTTTTGGTTCAACCCAGTTTGAAAGGAGCAGGTGTGTACAATGGTATGTCCGAAAAATCTATTGGAGTTGGCAGTTAATAAGGATCAATCAATCAATAAAGACTCCTGATTCAAAGCAATATAAAAGATGACTTGATCTACTGACAGTTAGCTTCCTGTGATGCATTCCGCATTAAACTCATTCAGAATGTCCCTTGCTATTTGCTTTTCTTCCTGTTTTGCATAGCCTTTGCAACTTAATTTGCAAATTTTAATTGGCTTTTCGTGATCTCTTACCTATGCTGTGGCTGCAATTCCTGAAAAAATATTCCTGAAAGTTCCATGAAAACATGAAATGAAAGCTAATTGAAAATATGTTTTACGTAAGTGATTCAAAATAAGCATCGGAGCTGTTTAAACTTTTAAAATTATATGAAAATATGTGTGAAGCATCTCTTTTCATATTAAAGAAGCTTCATCTTTTTCCAGGTTGATAATGAAAGATTTGCACAGCCCAGAAAGCAATGAGTGTTTTTATCCATTTCTAAACTTCTACATTCTATGAACTACCTAAAGATTGAAAATAGTAACACCAGGATTATCTGACCAAATTCTTCAGATAGCAAGTAGTTAGATGCTCTTAGATAGTGATAGTGATATCTATCCACTCCTAGGCATCTTGTCATCCAGAATATAGATTATTATCATGTCAAAGTAAGTGAAGCATAATCCTGTAATTTATCTTCAGTGGTTTGGCTGAATATGCTCAGAGAGTACCTTTCTGAATGTTGCTGATTAATTTATCACTCGAGTATTTATCAAGTTTCTTAACATATATACTTATTTTAAAAAGTAAAATGAAGATAATGTTAATGAGTATCACAATTTCTCATTCCTTAATGAAACATTCAGAATGTAGCCTTTTCACAGAATTGATTCCCAAAGGTAAGGAAAAAATAATTAGTACCTGTTCAAGATTCTCCACAAAGCCTCTCCCCCCCCCAAAGTACACTTTGTATGCCAATATTCTTTCTGTGGTATTTTTGTTATCAAATATGTCTGTCATAAGGACAAAAAGAGAGTTATGCATAAGACTAGCCTTATGTGTAACTAGCTAGAAGATGGTCTTCTTTGAATTCAATGGAATTATGGCCAGTTTAAATATTTGCTGATAATGTTTGGATTTTATCAGTCAAGATTATCTACTCTTTTTTCTTTCTTCTAATTTATGTAAGCACTATATAAATTAAGAAAAAGAGAATAGCAGCAAAAGCTTGTGTACAAATATGCTTCCTGTAGATTTTTTTTCTTCAGTGGAAACCATGAATACTTGTATTTAAAAACAGTGTGAATAATATTGATTTACATCCATCACCCAGAATTTATTTCCTCCTCCTAAATTTAAAAGCCCTGATTATTGATATTTGCTTGTCTAAGAAAGATGGGTTGTGATTTATATTTTAGTCAACAATTGTGCTGGCTGGAAATATTGGAAAGATAACAGACTGGAAAAAGCTGTTCTCATCATTTTAGCTCCCCATTTTCCATCTTCTCCACCTCTGCTCCTTTCAGAAAGTTAGAATGATCAACATTCCATCCAACTTTCCAAAAACAATAGAATAATTTTGTATTAAAAGAAAACCCATTCAATCCTAAAAATAAATCTGTTAAGGTGATCTTCCTTCACTTCATTTGGAAAAACAAAAGGCACAATCTCCCGGTCACCGTGTTGAATAAAAGGTACAGAATGCTTTGGAGGCAGGCCATCAAATTCTGGCCAGTCCCAGGAAGGAAGAGGCATGAAACTTTGGTTGATTCCAAGATATGGTTGTTCACATTTATTCCTCTTTCTGTGTAGTTTGACTTTGACAGACAAGCAGTGGTCGTCTAGTCTTTGGTGTCTGATATATGGATTTCATTCTAATAGAAGAGGCCCATTGTCTCCTCTGCTTTTATTTCCCAAACTGTTTTTTTTCTATTGTTATTATTTTAAGCAAGTCCATCTGAATAAAAACATTAACCTTCCAACAAAAGCTGCACCATCTTCTCCCTGCTTCAGCAATGCTATTGTGATATAGGTTGAAAAAACTAGAAGGTTGTTTCTTCTTCTTCTTCTTCTTCTTCTTCTTCTTCTTCTTCTTCTTCTTCTTCTTCTTCTTCTTCTTCTTCTTCTTCTTCTTCTTCTTCTTCTTCTTCTTCTTCTTCTTCTTCTTCTTCTTCTTCTTCTTCTTCTTCTTCTTCTTCTTCTTTCTTCTTCTTCCACCTTTTGCTCAATGCCTTTGTTGAAAATGAAGATTGTTGCTATAGCAGCTGCCCACTCCTCCTCCTTTTCTCCTCCTGTCCCTTCTACTGCTCTACAGTGATGTCACTTCCCAGATTTCATATCTCCCTAAATGGATGCCCATAGCATTCTTCTGTCAACATTGTTTCCAAAAGAGCTTCTTCCTTTCCTTGAGAAAAAGAATGATATAAAAGAGATTCCAATATTGAAAGGGCTCCCTGTGACTTTCTGTTTCCTGTTTCTTTTTTTCTTTATGAAATTCAAGTTTTGATGTTTTTGGTTCTAAAGGGCAGCAATTCACTATAACAACTGAGAATTACAGATAGCCTTTCTCTTGCCTCCCAGAATTTTCCACCTTGCACTGGAGCTGCAATTCCAGCTGACAATTTGAAACTGTCTCAGCTAACTGATTGCTTTGTGAATGAAAATAAGGTTTTCAAGGCTGAAAATAGCTAGGCCAATATAATGTATGGTATTTTCCTTAAGTCTACTGGCCATGTGGGAGTCTACAGATTTAATTAAGGATATATTTCTGGAAATCACAATTACTTTGAATTTCTAATCCATAACTTGATATGTTGAAAACATAATGGAGGATGTGCTGGACTGAACCTCACTTCATTTCCAATTAACATGTCCATTGACTGTGCTGAGTGAAGTGATGAATAGTATGGCCCATCTTCTGTTAATGTCTAGTGCCTTGGGAGTCTACACAACCATTGATATTTGTTTCCCCCCCTTTTTTTTACTTTTAATTTGCTTGTTTGCCAAACCTAGCCTGCCGTCTTAGATCTCTTGAATTCCAATCACCCTGATTGTTTTTTCTATCACTCAATGTAGTATTTTCACCTTTTAACTTTTCTACCCCTACCCCATAGCACTGAATATTCATACTACCTATGTAAAATATGTGTGAAACATTGTATAAGTCTTTTGCCATTTCCAGACTTCTTTTTTTCATTTTTTTTAATTAAACATAGAATTAAAATATTGAAAAATGGCACCTTTCATTTCCACCTTGCCCACTAATCTGGCCTTCGTCCCATCTTTATCTTAGGGAACATGCATGCATGAACAGCCTTTTATTCAGTCTGCTTCCATCCCCCGCTCCCACCCCCACAATGAAAGAGTCTCTTACCTGCAGACGGTAATCAGGTTTTTCCTTTCTACTGAAATGTTCCGGGAAGAGGTTTTCTTGGAGGACAACCCCAGCGCCATGGTGGACCGGATACAATGTGATTCCATCCAGGGGAAAGATGCTCTCAATAGCCCGTGTGGTGTCACTGCTACCTCTTCCTCCTCCTCTTCGTCCTCTTCCTCCTCCTCCCCACCCCCTCCCCTCCCCCTTCCTCTTCTCCCTATTTTCCCCCAGAAAACAAGGCGTTGGGTCAACCTCCCCCAAGAGCGGATGGTTCTGAAGTATCTCCCTCCTCTCTCTCTTCCCCAAATTAGCTCCAGCCCCCTTCTTGGATGGCTCGGAGAAAAAAGCAGCAAAAGCCGGACGAATGGCGACAGGGGAGGAAAAGGTCGGGAGGAGCTCTCCTTGGTGCTGATGGAAAGCGGGGTCCTCCTCCTCCTCCTCCTCCTCCACAGAGGAAACCAGCCCCTTTGCCAATGACGTGATGCCCGAGGATGGGAACAGTCGGCGCCGGCGGAGAAGCCAGGAACGGGAAGGAGGAGAGGCGGCGCCTCCCGTGTCGGTGCTTTCCAGTCATTTTATGCAGACATTTCAGCCGTGCACAGAGCTCTCCCGCCATAGGTCTTCTGCACTTAGGAACTGTGCTGGGTTTGTTTGCGATTTTTCACTGCAAACAATCTCAGTTTTGCAAGAATTAAAATCAGCATAAACTGAGATATTTTCTCACCGAAGTTGTTAAACGGATAAATCCACACTTTTTCCTCCTGGCAGTGATTCACATGGGATAAAATTGACAACCGTGCAAAAACGAAGTGTGAAAGTTGAAGAAATCATACTGTATTGTTTTGCACACACATAAAGCTATGAATTTTAAAGAAAACATAGGAACGTTGGCCATTCATTAAGTTTAACTTGGTATAGCTGCTCAGAATCACTGCTATGAGAAGGGTGACCATATAAATTATTTAAACACATGAATAAAATTCAGCTTTGTCACATTTTCAAAGTAGGTAAATGAAGGTCAGAATCTTGACCAGCTCGTCTTCAGAATCCAGCACTGAAGCCAATATTTGAATAAAAAGTTTCCATTTCTAAGCTAGTGATTCTATGCCCACTAACATGGAAATAAGTTTCTTTATATTCAGTCAACCTTTTTTTGAGCATAGACATGTTGGACAGTGTGCTATAATTCTGGAGTAATGTATGAAGCTTATAAAACATCCAATGATTGCTCACAAACTTCCTTGCAAAGGGAAGCACTGTTGCTGGACTTAATTACCTTGTGCTGAATTCTTTAGAAAAATCTCTCTCTCTTTCTGCTGCCATGCATTGAATTTTGAAGTTGAGTCAGAATTCTGGGAAGCAAATAAGTAAAAACATCCTCAGGTCAAGGACTACTTCTAGTGATTGCATCCATTCAGTTTTCTTGGCAGTGGTACAGAAGTGGTTTGTCACTGCCTTCTTCCAGGATTTTTTTTTAACGTCTCAGTCTACTTTCTACTCTGGAGTTCCTAAACAATACTAATCAAGGCTAACCTTGCTTAGTGTCTGGGATAAGTAAAGTTGGATAAGTGCTGTCAGCTAGTAGACACAGAGGGACAAACTGGCTTCATTATCATATTCACTGTAGTTTATTTATTTATTTTCATAGATTACACACAATAGTAATTTACATTAGATTTTTATCTCTATATCTAAATTACTTCAACCTTTCCCAACATGATGCTTCCATATGGGCTAGGAATTGAAATACCCCAAATTGTCAGCAATTATGCCAGTTTGGATTATGGATCTATTATCCCAGCATGTGAGATCACTAAAATTGGAGGAATCAGAAACGGATTATGTAAAGATTTTCAAACTTTGTATCCTGAAGTAGATATTTTCTCATTTTCTTATGTGCTGTACTTGTCTTCTATGGAATACCTATGAAACAAAGAAGATTCTGTATCATATTGATTATACACATCCACTTCACACTCATTCTGGCTCACTTTTACCTTGATTGTTCTCAAAAAGCTAAACAGGATTAGATCTAGTTCGAACTCAAATTGTGGAAATATTGGGGATATAAGAATTGTAGGTTAGACTGGGCAGTTGAGAGAAACATCCTGGAAAAATGGCAACACTATTTTCTTGTTGCCAAGGAAACTATAAAGACATGAATCCACCAGGGCTCAGTTCATCTTGAAGAACACTTTAATTTATGGCGTATAAAATTAAAAATGCTCCTGACAACATGACCAACTCTCTCTTGAACCAAAGATTAGTAAGAGTGGGCTACTTCTTAAGAAAGGTTGATGAAAACTTTAAAATTTTCTACTCTCACTGTTACCATCCATTCCAGCTCCTCCACTGTTTATGCACATCTGTTGTTCCAATGCAGAGACAATCCCTGAGAACTCTCAGATTATTAAAGAACATTAATAAGGCATCTTGTAAATAATCAGTGGGCTACATTTGGTTCTTGGTAGGTCCCTGAAGTCCAACTCCCATCAGCCCTAACACAGCAGAGCTAACAGTGATAGATAATGGAAGTTGCTGTGCTCTCACTTTACATATCCCAAGTCTTTAAAGCTACCTTTTGTACATATTGCCTGCTTTTGAAAATCAGAACCTTTGGGTGAAAAGGTCATTTACCCATTTCAAACAGAAATAGTTACATTTATGAAGAACACTATTTTAATGCTTTGGTAAAGAGGTATTTGATTAAGTGAGAGGCAATCCATTCCTGTGATTTTACCAATTGGCTGCATTAAAGTCAGGACACCAGAGAAAAAATCAAATAAATTGGAAATGCTTGTCAGATTAAAACAAATATAGATTCATTTGCTTTACATTTATTGTCCTGCGATCAGGCTTATGAGCTGCAAAATATTTTCCCAGATCTGCAGTTTAACACATAAATGTTTTTCTTTGACATTTGATTATTTATTTTATCTTTGATTATTTTCTTTGTACAAAAAAAACTAGGCTAAGCTATTTGCTGTAAACTGGTGAAGATGTCTATATTAATTCTTATCTCCTGCTCTCTGCAGGTTGGCATTGGTATAACATCATGTCTTGAAGAGGAGAATAAGGAAACAATCAGTCCTCTCAGATGTAGGGAGGGATTCTGCTTTTGTCAGCTGAATGTTCTAGATAAAGCAAGGCAACTTAAATGGAAAACTTAACTTAGTGGAAAAACCACCAATCTGTTCCAGTGCTTTGAACAGCAGTTTGTTTAAAATGATAAAATGGAAGCAATGCATGTAAGTATTTCCACATCAAGCTACCAATAAAAATGCAACAATGAAAATTAAGCAGAAACTGAGCAGAAATTAAAACTGGCTACTTTAACATTCACAATGATCAAGAATTAGATTACTGGGGTTAGAAGGGATAATTCTGAGAACTTGGGTCACTTGTACTAACATTTATGTTTTTCTTAATGCAATCCAGGTTTAATAATAGCCTGGGCCCCAAAGTCTTTCTTGCAGTCATTGAGAACTAACAGTCAGCCTTCATATGTGGCAAAAATTCTGCATCTACAATACTTGCCTGTCGAGCTAGCATGCTCCAATGGCATGGGGATGATAATCCTATAATAATTTGCAGTTTCAAGATTTGGAAACTCCCTTCCTCCCTCCCTCCCTCCCTCCCCCTTTCACAAATTAACCCATAGCAGTATCCCAAAGCAGGGATTATTGGTGCCAACAATGTTGCAGAGAAGCTGAGGAGAAGCAACCAGGGAGGATACTTGATTCTGCTAGACCTGGCTGTCTACTGAGAGATAAAGCAGTTACTGAAGGAGGGAATGCTCTGAGATAGGCCTAATCATAAAGCACTATCCACTGTAAAAGACAGCTAGAAGCACCACCCAAACCCACCCCATCGACCTACACGCTATCAGGTGCCAAATAGGTGCCTCCTATCATTCTGTAAGAGGGTGGTTGTTTTTTTTTTCAAATATCACAAGGGAAATTTCATTGGCCCAGTTTTCTTGGCATATTTTAAAACTCTCCAATGACAGAGTTCCTCGTTTTCTTTCTCACAAAGATTCTAATGGTCTGAAGAAATCCACTTCAGCCAAATAGATGTTAAAGAAGTCTGCTGCCAAACAATGTATTGAATACTGTGACTCAGTCAATCTGATATTCAATGCCACCCACTCTGATTCCTGGGTCTCATCACTGCCTCCATAAAACTGTCAGGTCACATAACAGCAGTGTCAGAAGAAACAGCATATGCAAAATCCAACTGTTACATCCCAAAGCTTTTGGCCAGGAATATAGCTGGCTCCAAAGTCTGATGGAAGAGTCCTGAGCCTCTATGCTTTGAAGATGAATTTTATATTAATTTGGGAGAGCATTATTAACCATACAGAGAATAATATTAAGGCCCTCTATATGAGATATTAAAATGTTCAATTAACAAGTGTATTTTGCTATGATAAATTTAATAATTCTTTGAAGTTTGTGTTTTAATGTATCATTTAATATCTATTTTAGATTAAATCTTGGAAGTCTAGAAATAGGATTTGTTATTTCTTTCAAATAAAGAACACAAAGTTCAATTTTTAGTGCTCCATGCTAGTGTCCATTGCAATCTAATAACCAGCAAATGTCAGTGAAAGAGCTGCATATTTCACAGGGAGCAGCATCCTGCATTGAGACCGTGGGGAAAAAATATTAAAGAACACAGACATTCATTCATACACACATACACACACACGGGTATGCATGTACATGCTTATTGACTGAATGACTTAGTATTTACATAAAGTAGTTTAACTATATTTTACTAATTTAATATAACTAAGAGTAAATTTGCACTCCATTAAATAAAATTTAGACTTCTTATCCCTTTTGGCAGGTAGGTCTCAAAGGGCCATTACCACCTTCAGACAGAGAAAGATTGTGTGCTCTTTCTTTAAACTAGTTTCCCCAACCAGATTAGCTCTAAATGGATTGGGACTGCAATTCCCAATGCTTTTCAGTCAGTATAGATGGTGGCTGAAAGTCTGGAGGTTGTATTCCCATCTAGAGAATGCCATGCTCAGGGAAAGTGATCTAGCATTTTCTCAACTACACAATAAGTCAGTTCAAAACCCTCCCATGTCTCCACATCTGACACTCTCAGTTTTTAGCTTCTCATTCATTCTAAGTGGTTAGAGAGCTTAAACAGGTCTGAAAGATCCTGTCCTTGCTGGATCTCTAAATAACTGCTGCTGCTAAAAGAAGGATCTGCATTCTTACTCATAGATATATAAATTGGATATTATAACAAATCATAAAATTATGGGAACCAAAAGGCTCCCCTATTTAGTCTCACTGAGCTTTTCTATATGAGTAATTACATCTTATTCTAATGTGGAGTACCTAATATGCTTATAACATGAATTCTACTTATGTACTACATGTTTGTGGCTGAATGCTTATACACATGTATATATGTAATATATCTGTGTCTGCACCAACAGAAGGTCACACAGCTTTTGTAAGGCATATTAACTGTATTATACCACAGAGCAGTGAACCTATCCAAATATTTGTGCATATATGAAGCTAACACTTATTATGTTTAATCTTAGATCCTCCTCAACTCCAGGGGAAAGTCAGAACTATGATAAGAAATTTACTGTCTATCTGGGAAGGAAGCTAAGTACTACTCCGATGCCAGATGCTAGCACAGAAAGCGAATATTTTCTACAGGAAAATAAGTTAACAAATTTAAACAATGCCATTCTGACATTATGGATGGGACCAGAAGTTGCAGAAACATCCAGAATATTACTAAGCCACGTTTGGAAGAATAAAATATCAGATTTAATCAAAACATTAATGCTGTTTGTACTTTAACAGAGATACTTCCTAAAGTACCATCAGTAGGAGAAACAGATTTTGATTTTACAAAACAAGGTCTTTCCAATGTCCTATGTAAAGTAATAAGGCTGGTGCTATTTTTATGCTCTTATCTTGCAACTCTATCATTGTTACATTGCATTAATCGTTCCTTAATGTTATGTAAACTAATAAAATCACTTGTAGTTGGTTAATAAATGAAGACAAAAATAAAAAAAATGTTCCAAAATCTTGCTTGCATAAATTAAAAATCTCACTGGTGAAATACAATAAGTAAACTCCAGGAAATCTAGCTGGGTAATAAATTTAGAGAAGCTCCCTGCACCGTTGGGGTGGGGATATAGTTCCATTATTATAATATTTGGATTGAGCATGTAAGAATCATTGTTGTAAATTATTGTATATATTATATAGTTAAATATCAATCTATGGAAATCAAAAGATACCAGATGTTACAAGGTACAATGTATGAGCAGGGAAAACTTTTTCAGTAATGGGCACACTGATAAGGTGTCTTTTCTGGGGTGACCCAACTTAAAGGAGAGTGGTGTATTCCTGCATAGACAATACTCCTTCTCTAAGTCTAAGCTTAGACTTGACATTGCTCTATATTTCACAGTTGACAGATAATGGCTTTAATTATTGCTGGCTGTTAAAAAAAATGGTTTTTGTAGAAATGACCTATTTCTATCCTTAAGGATACTTTAGTTATCAGCTAAATGGAAGTAGAATTTCCCCTCTTTCAATGATCTCTATCAATTTTACAATAAGAACTCATCTGATCTGTGCTTATAATTTAGAGACAGAGTGGACATGGCAGATCTTGTGTATATAGACTATGGTGGAATTGTTCCTTCTTTCAAAGAGAATGATGTTTTATATTATTTAAAGAATAGTTCTGTAAAGTGCATCCATGAGAGTTCATCTGAAATTACTGGGGTACAGAGAGATACAGTTCATGACCTATTCTCGTCTTTCCCCCATTATCTGAAATGTACTAATAGGACAGTTTTCTGGTAAACATTTCACCAAAGGAGTGCTACAACTTTTGGCAGGTACTCTGCTTTCTTCCCCAATCCCATTAGAACCAGGAAAGGGAATTTTCTTGAAACCTTTAAAGAAGCTTATCTTAAAAATATGAAGTTGAGAAACTAATATGACTTATGGAAAAAGAAATAGACTTCCTGAGTCTTGTTCAACATTTACAATAATTTCTAAGGATGGTACAGCCAGTAGTAGTAAAATGGGAGGGGCATGCCATGAAAATTCAAGGAGACACAGATGGTTAGCAGGGAGGTAACACCACATGGTAATGCAAGATAATGTTGTTTACTGGCCCTTGAAAAATGGTAGAATCTAGAACCTCCAGAAGCATCTCAAGTGCCAGGTGATAGGGCAAGATTAAAGAATTAACTATGAGTCAGGACTTAGAAGCTCCTCTAGAATATGCTGTCATCTCATTACTGACTCTTGTGGATTGGTGGAAACTAGAAGACGGGGATTCCATAGAGCAACAAAAAGCTACATGGCTTAGATTTTTGTTGCTTTCTCATCAAGAATACCCTGCAAGTAAATAGGTGAGTGAATTTTATGTTTTTGAGTTTCTATGAGCCAATGAAAGATGCTCAGGATATAGACAAAAACTGTAGTAGAAATAAAGGATAATAATTGAGGAAGGATTATCATCTGCATTTTGGAAGTAAGAAGGACTGGAGGAACTCTCTTTAGTTAGCATTTTGTAGCTCCAAAAACACCAGTGATGAAAGATTTAGGCCCCTCTCAACCAATTCTTGCTGAACTACATCTCCCATCACCCCCACCATTGTGTCATGTGGGGTAGGGATAATTGGAATACAAATTCATATTGGGTGAGGATGATTAGAATTCTAATATTAATAAAACAAAATTATAGGAGATATGGAGGATCACCTTTGAGCTTCTTTTTCACTAACTATTTGATCTTTGTCTTGAAATATTAGTGCTTGGAATGCTTTATAGCTGCAGAAGTTTCCTAGGAATTTTTGAGTTTTGAAACAAAGTGAATCTACTTTGTGCTAATTCATATTAGTTTGGATTTATTGCTACACTTTTCTTCTCTTTTAACATTTTGTTCTTTTAAATGAATCATCCCTATCTTGTAGCATAAGACCCATGCTTAGAACTTGGTTTATGTAATGCTTAAGGCATAGCTTTTATCTTTCTGGTTTATACAATAAAGGGAAGAAAGGTTTCTAACCATGAATAAAAAAAATATTCTTTGTATTTAAATTATATTTTATGGAGCTTTTGAGATAGCTGGAGAATATGATGATGAGCTGGTCTCTTCTGTAAAATATTTTAATAAAATATCAAAAATTGAGTTTCTGGAGAAAATAAAGGGTCCATCAAATCTGGAAATGTGTCTGTAGAGTATAATTTATTTGATATTTCTTAGAAATTGATAAACTGTTCAAGATGACATAGTTTTTCCTATCAAAAATGAATTTGTCAATTATTTCTAAACTCATATAAACTACCCGCCACTCCCACATCTTGTGTCAATGAATTCTAGAAGCCAGAAATAATACCATACAGGAAGACATTAATTATTTTAATTCATCCAAATCTATGACATTAGATTAATTTGGATACTTCAAAGTCTAATGTCTTCAAATAAATCATAAATCTCTATTAATTCTCTGTTATTAGAATTGTGTTTTTTATACTTTTGGGAATATTATTTCTCAGATGACAGGACTGGAATTGTTCAATACTGTTGCATTTAATAGTGATTGTGTTCAAATACTGATGTCCATTAATTAGTTCTTATGTTATAAACATTCTTACTTCTTTATATTTCTTCATATAATTGATGACAGAAATAGTGACAATTATATCACAGATGTCCCAAAGATGTTCTTAATTGCCTCTATGTATTAATTGATTAATTAGATTGCAAGAATGGTGCAAAGATAATGAAGCTGAAAACTATATTCCAATTGTGGTACTTTATAGAATAAGAGGGTGAAGTATTTGGTGGGGTGAAGGGCTTCTCTGCCTAGCAAAGGTTAGACAGACATTTATCCAGGATACTTTAATTTGGATTCCTATAGTGAGTTGGGTTTGATGGCATAAATGGCCTCTTCCAACTCTGTATTTATATGATTGTAAGTGGATTTCGCACTATAAGATGACTGGGAATCAGCCACCAGCTTGTACAGATATTAAACTCTGCTTAAATTACAAATTCAGCAATTGACATGGGATCCCAAATGAGAAAGTCTGGAGAGTTATCCCAAAAATGCTTTTTCACAAGGCAACTAGACTTTCTTGTTTTTTCTTTGAAGTTGTTTTACTTCTCATCCAAGAAGGTTCTTCAGCTCTTAGTGCATCGCTAAATTTCTATGGATATTCTCAATCATCCGGGTCATAGTTATCCCAAAAATGCTTTTTCACTAGGCAACTGGACTTTCTTGTTTTTTCTTTGAAGATGTTTTGCTTCTCATCCAAGAAGCTGAAGAAGGGATAACTATGACCTGGATGACTGAGAATCTCCATAGACATCTGGAGAGTTATTTAATTCATAGTACTAATTCGTACATCATACTAAGACAGTTTTAATCAAATCTCAATTTGTTGAATAAGCCATAGTTGATTGGGTTTCTTATCACACTAAGGCATAAACTTGGTTTTATGAGTTACAAAGGTTGGATTCAGCCAACATACCAATGGCCATAGTAGCTGAGAGAAAGAGATTTATTGTCTAACCCATCCAAAGGATGCTAGTTTGGAAAGGCTTCTCTAAAGCCTTTCCAAATCTCCACCAAATTCAGCCTTTTTTCTTACAATTTAATAAGGTCCAGCCTAACCTGCACAGCAGAGAAAGATAATGCTTATCAGTAGTGCAGTAGTGCAAAACTCTATTAATTTAATCTGAACTCACTGACTTGTTGGTAATGTCAAGTCAGATCAGCAATTATTTAAAACTACAAATTGCTGAATGGAACACGATATACAACTCTGCCTACAGAGCTTCTGTCTCTCTCTCGTTAAGGAAAATGAGAATTCAGATTGCCAAGCAAAGACTGAAAGAAATCATAAATGCAGTCATCGAGTTCATAAGAAAGTCACAATGAATTTTTTTTTAATGAAAAGTTCTCAGTTAGTAAAAGATTTTAGATCTAGGTAAGGGAGAAGAAAAATGGCATTTTCCATTTCCACTCTTAGGAAGCCTGTCTTATTGGATGATGCTGATTTTCAGGGGAGGAAAGAAATATGCCAAACGTATAGTTTGATGAGCTTCTATGGGCAGAACGTGATAAATGATCAGGAATAGATGGACAAATATCCTTAAACATAACTTCCAAACTTAGCATTGCTACCAGATTTACCGGAAATGTACAATGTTTCCTGTGCATAAAATGAATGCAATTATACTGACAAAAATGAAGCGAAAGAAGTTTGTCAAGTACTATGTCAGTGGTGGCGAACCTATGGCACGGGTGCCAGAAGCGGCACTCAGAGCCCTCTCTATGGGCACGCGCGCCGTTGCCCCAGTCCTAGGCCTTCAGCTGGGTTTTATAAAATCTTTTCGCTTTAGGCCTCCACTGCCATGTACCCCAAAAAAAAAAGGTTCAATCAGTCAATTTCAACTTCTCGCAGAAAAAAAAAGGTCTTGCAAAGTTGGAATTGATTGACTGAACCTTTTAGTCCCACCAAGTCTGCCGTTACCACTGCAGCCATGCCCACCCAATGGGCCATGCCCACCCAATGGGCCACACCCACCCGGCACTCGACGATGCATAAGTGGGTTTTGGGTTGCAGTTTGGGCACTCAGTCTCTAAAAGGTTCACCATCACTGTACTGTTATGATAGAAGCAACAAAAAAAAAGAGAATGGTTTAGCCATTTAATCAAGAGGAGGAAAGTAAATTAACTTAGAATGTGCATTGCAGAGAAAAGACAGTGAGGCATATCTAAGCTACCATATCTGCCTCCTGATTGAATATATTATAAGGCAACTGTGTGAGTCTGCTAAGCAGTTTCAACGGTTCTTACTACAGTGCCCCCTAGTGTTGCAAAAAGGATATTGAAAAGAGGTAACTGCTCCACTGTTTTCTTTGTAACAGCAAAGTGAACGATTATTAGAATTGCATGTCACAAACACACAGTCTTTCACCTCTAGGCACTGTGGACATTGAAATTTCACAGTTAGGGATTATAAGAAATGCATTTAAAATAAAAGGGTTGGTGTCAGAATGTCTTCTAAATTCCCCTCTTTCTCTCCTGTTTATACACAACTGCACAATTTTTCTAGGCAAAAGCCTGAAAGAAAAAAACCTAAATTCTATTTTGTCTAAATATAAAATAATAATTTGAATAGAATTACCATGATTACTTAGTATGTATTTTATCTCCCCCCCCACAGACATACACACACACTTCTGCTACATTTATAATTACAACTTTTGGAGGGTCTCTCTGTGTGTGTGTGTGTGTGTGTGTGTGTGTGTGCGCGCGCATGTGCATGGGAGGGGCGCGCAGGAATGTCTGCTTGTCTGTCTATTTCTGTGTGTTATATGTCTCTATTTGATTGTAGTAATGAAATTCCAATTCTTTTGAAAGGATTTTGTGATCAGATCCAAGTGCAGAACATACCAAATATGCTGATGTGTATGGTTGTCACAAAGTTGCTTAATTAATGCATTTCAGGTGGCAAATTACCCTGAAATCTACCATAGGTAGATAAGTATTCCTTTTATGTTGCTTCAAAGCAATTTAACACACTGAATATCATCCATATGTATGGATTATAATTTTTCTTAAAATTATAAAATGCAATTGTTATAAAAGAAAAAAGACCACCAAAGCACAGATCTAGAATATTTTAAATAATAATAATAATAATAATAATAATAATAATAATAATAATAATAATAATAATAATAATAATAATAATAGTAATAATAATAATAATAATAATAAAAATAATAATAATAAGGAACATCTACTGGTGGTCTATCTTTTGCTACTGAATAATCATAGCCAGTACCTGCATATCGGAAATTAGGGGGAAATATTTTGATCTCAGAAAACTAATTCTTTCTCTTGAGAAAGTGATATTATAGCCCACAAGGGCTGTACTATAGAGGCTAAAATGTTAAGTATATGCTTTCTTTAAAGCTTAGGCCTGTTTGAATGTAATGAGAGAGGCTGTTGCAAATCAATTTTACTATAAAAATTTGCCTAGCTGGGAGAACAACAGAGAAAATACTGGAATGCAATGGGCTGATAATGCTGTTATCTGGATCTGCTGTAAAAAATGAATGAAGAAGAGCAGTTGACAAGAAGAGGGCCCATCTAGAAGCAACCAGAAATTGAATTAAAATAGTTTTCAGTTGGTTATATTCATTGCAGGACATAGCAACAATAACAACATATAATGATCACCATAGGAGTCACAAGGCACTGCTACTGAAATGGTTCTGGTCTTCTGCCTCTGTTTACTTCCACAAGGTACCCCAATATGTCAGTTTTATGTGGTCTGACTCAAAGAGTATTGCAAGCAATCTGCTCTACGATTTCCTTGAAGGTAGAGCTGGGTCCCATGTCTCTAACTTCATAATTTATCTTTGTTCTTCTGCATTTCAAACTAAAACAGTCAACCAGGGAATGTTATCTCCAGGCTGAGCATTAGGAAGAGAACAAGAAGGACACAAAAGAGGGACCAGAAGCCAAGAGGGAATGGCATCTCAGGTGAGAGAGAAAAAATAGGTTACTTCTACTTGCATATGAATCTCAGAAATAAGCCTTGAATTGGGAGGAAACTGTTATTTAATCAGCATCAAAGTTTGATGAATTGCTTAATACATTAATATTAATATGTGTTTTTATAAGCGTATTTAATATTTTCCCCTCTCAAAGGAAGATTACGAATCTGGGATTAAGGCGAAACTTGACCTGGAGGCGTATGGAGACTCTTCATTGAAACAGTCTAATATGTCACTTGCAAGTGGAGACAGTGAGTAATTCAAATCAATTGAAGAAAAGAGCAGAAATCTTTGAGGGCAAAACTTGTCGTATATTGTTGGATTGTATGATGTTGCAGAAATTTTGGCAGGATTTAGGATTCCACTTTGTACATTTGAATATGTTTAATATAGATGTTATTTAGAAGTTGGATCATAAGTTGATCCCTGTTTTAAAGGAATATTCATATAGGCTAAGCCACATACCCAGACATCTGAGAATGTGCCCACTGCTCCAGCAAACAAGAGTCCCATGGTAGATGTGTCAGTTGTCACTTACTGCAAACTAGTTCTGGTGAAAAGGGATTCTCAAAGAGAGCAATACTATACGAAGGGAAAATGTACTTAAGGCCAGCTAGCATATCAGGAGACATTCTCTTCCAAAGGTTCATCGACTGCAATTGTCAGTCAGAGGAAGATATCTCAGTTGAAGATTTTAAAGAAGCTGCTGCACAATAACTTCAGATTGTGAGAAAATGAGGTCTTTAATGATATACCAGGAAGCCAAAAGTCTCGGGTAATTTAAGTCCAGTGAAATTAATGGATTTTAAATTAGTCATGACTAATATAAACTTCATTAGGTTCAGTTTAGTATGACAATATTTGAGTCCTTCCCTTTCAATCTAATACACTGAATTCCCCCCTCCCATTCCTCCAGTAATGTGTATAGTGATGCATAGTCCTTTACTTAAAATTGGTACATCAGCTCTGTGTTTAACGACCTTTCAGATCAATCTCTGGAATGTGGGATTGGATCTGGTCCCCACAGACCTACTATGATGATATTTGGAAAGAGGTTAAAAAAAGTGACATCTGGACAGGACTGTGATTGAATAAGTTACTTACTCAGTTTTGCCTCTTAAGGATAGATTCTAAATGTGCTGCTGGTTCAGATTCATGAAGAATGGGTTTGGGAAGATAACTAAGACTATGAACATGCCTGTAAACTCCATATAATGTGGGGCAACATCTTTACATCTCCCAAAAGCAACCAGGGGACTTTATTACATTATTATGTTATTTTTAAAATAAATGGGTGACTTACAAATACAAAAAAATATTGTAAAAAAAAAAGAATGTATCTATGCATCCACTTCATTGGCCTCACCCGATGCAGGCAACCAGAAAGCCTATACATTTATTCTCTTTCCGTTCATTCACAATAGAAAGAAAAATTGCACACTGTGGAAGACTATCTTGAAATCCGAAATTATTTGACCCCACCCATATCATAGTCCAAGTCTGGATTGGAGCTTTTAACCCTACCCACCATTTTAAAAAAAATATGCCCTTAACACGTGCGGTATTGAGAAATTGTCAATCTCTCCATAATTTTTGAGTGCTCTCCTAGCTGAAAAATTCCTTACAAGTAAAGAATTATCCCAAAAGGAAAGGAGTAAACAAAAATATTTTCCTGTTGTGTGTTGTCATAGAGGGAGATTGTTTTGCTTTGCGTATTTTTTCAGAAATGGGAATATATCCATAATGCCTACAAATAAAAACAAATTGAAAATGTTTGACAACAACATATTCTTGCTATAATAGTTTTCTATATGAAAAAATATAATATTTGTTTATTTGAATGGGCAAGAAGCATATATAGACCAAATCTTTGCCTGTATCTTGGCTAATACATGGGGGCTGGCAATGAGATAGAAACAGCAGCCACTGTGACAGTACTTGCATGCTCTTTACGCTTTTACCATTAAAAAAAAATCCCCTGTATCTTAGAGCAAGGTAATAATATACATAATAAAATGACACATGTATTTCTATTTAAGGAATAAGGAGAGGCTGAAAGATTATGTGCATTAGCTTGGATGGAAGAAAGAAGTTGTTTGAGACACTAATCCCCAAAAGCCAAAAAGCATTTTTTTGGTATTATTTAAGAACTAACTGAAAATCACTTTGATGGAAGTGGGTAAAAGCACCAGGCTAGAAACAGGGAGACCATGAGTTCTAGTATCACATTAGGCACAAAGTCAGCTAGATGACCTTGGGTGAGTCATTCCCACTCAGACCTGAGAAAGAGGCTATAGTAAACCACTTCCAAAAAACCTCACCAAGGAAACTGCAGATACTTGTCCAGGCAGTCACCAGGAATCAACACTAATTCCAAGGTACACACATACAAGAACTATCAGACAATAATATTTGGCTTTTATGTTCTATTGGAGAAAGGAAGTTTAATTTCCCTACTGCATTTCATTCAATGGTGAGATTTTGGAAAATTTGGAACCAATTTGTGGCAATTTTATTTTAAATTTTAACTATGGCCCTCAGTAGAAATTAAAGAAATGAAACCTGGCACACTTTGAATATAATGTTAAATTTGCCATCTTGCCTATTAAATATTTTCCAAAATCCTACTTTCATTCCATCTCAACTTGCTTTCTAGCAAAGTTGGATTTTGGTATATAGCTTAGGATATGAGATTCAGCATAGAAGAGAGAGAAGGGCTGAAAACATAATGGCTATTGAACTTTCAGTTTTCCGTGCTGAAAGTGACATAGTGCTTCTGCCAATGATCAAGAAAAGAAATCTGTAACCATCTTTGAAAAGCAAAGCAGCTGGAAACATCCTATGTAATACTAATTATCAAAGAGGAGCCTCCATCCTTTTTCCCAAATGGTACAAAATGATAATCTTGCAGTCATATTAGACCAAGATATTTTGCTATTTAAGATGATTTACAGGATGGTGCCTTCAGTCTATCATTTACTGTATGTGTAAAAAAGTGTGTTTGGTTTAGGCTTGATTCCTTTCCCAAGGGAGATACAGGTATAGCAATTTTATCTGTCTTTCATACAGCGGTCTGTCTTCCAGAGCGTTAAGAGGGGCAGGGCGGGGTGTGTAGTGCAGAAAGTTCTATTTTCCACATCTGTTGCTGCCTCCTGGCATCTACCATCTGAGACAGTTGTCTTGCTTTGCATAATGGGAGGGATATTTATAGGAAAGTTACCGACAAAGTTTGAATGCTGTAATCGTGTCTACACTGACTTTAATGGGTTTTTTTTCCTACCTCTATCCAATAGATGGTTTAACTATTGAGAATCTCATCAATCTTGCCAAAATATTGTAAATTGTCATACAGCTGCAGCAGCACATCCAGGACTGAACTCTGGAGAGCAGATCTAGGAGTGTATGATTCGGGGCCTGGGAACTAGATGGACAGATAAGCTAGAGTCAACTAATAAGAAAAACAGCAATCTCATTTTATTTGGCAAGATAAGCCTTGCCATAGTCTCCCCTTCTCATTTCTGCATTTTCAGTTCACCAGATGAGCATTTGCCAGAATTTCTGTATATCGTTCAGTCAGTGCTCCTGGCCTGGTCACCAGGGAATGTATCATCTGAGTAAAAGAAGGAGGCTGGAGAGGGTATCCATGGGGAAAGCAGAATCCTATCAGAGGCATGTGGACACAAGTGAGTGTGTGCAGTGGCAACTTCAATGGCATGTAGTGGGCTCAGAGGCTCAGCTGCAAACCAGGAATTTCCCTCTTGAAACTTTCTTCCACCACAAGTTCACTCACTAAGTAGCTTTAGGCAAGCCATTCTCAGACTGAGTTTTCCACCTGCAATATCAGAAGAAAATACCTTCACCTACTTAACAGAGTGGATGATTGTAACATTACACCGAAATAATATATGTGAAGTGCTTTGAAGCATTAAAAGTTGCACTGAAATGATCAGAACCATTGAAATGATCAGAACCATTATCTTCACAAATCAATTGTACATACACTAGTTAATTAGTGTGGAATACTACTTAGTAAATAACTAAAAGAAGTGCTTTTAAAAATGATCATAAATCCCTCTCTCTATATATATTGTTTAATACAAAAGGAAGATACAGGATCAACAATTTCTTTCTGAAATTTTAGTAGGCACCATCAACTCACTTTCAAAACTAAAATCGCTGCTACACTATAAAAAGATAAAGGGCTATGCTATATGTTGATACAAATTCTGGTAGGAAAGCCCTAATGAACAAAAGTAGCTATGGAGGGAACAATTTTGCAGAGGAAAATCACTAAAAAGAATGTTTAGAGAAAGTTTGATTTTCTAAATCAAAATAGTTTGCAATTTGGGGTTTCTAACTCAAGGAAGATTATGCAATCATCAATTGAAAAATTACATAACACTTCCTAGCTAATTAGAAAGATAGATTACTAGCATGGACGTCCTTGTGTTGAGTGAATTGGTTGCGGCCAGTAGAGGTTGGCCCTTCCCTGTTGACAGTAACCATCTGAGAGAAAGTCAGTGAGCTTTGCCCCCTTATCAGGCAATCTGTCCCCCACAAGGACATTGGATTTCAGCTGTTCCTTGAACATTCCACTATTGATGATAAATACGAGTTGTGTTTGAAATGAAGACAAACCCTATTGAGTTTAAGTTGTTTCTGTTTATAGCCAGTTAAAAGCAGATTCTTTCATTATTGGTGGGTGTGATCAAGGGACAGTAAGAAACATGAAGGCTACTTCACAATTTCCTATCTAGAACTTAATTTCAGTACAGGAGGCCATATGAATCACCCACCAAGCAATGGAATCAGAACATGGTGCTTGTCAGAGCTATTAGCCAACACAACGAAACCAATCTCATCCTCAAAGAGACTATAGACTAATTTTAGACAACAGGGGTCAATGGAAGGAAAACATGATTCATAGGATGACTGAAATACCTATTTCAGTTATAATTCTGTGTATTTAAAAAATCCTATAGAACTAAAATTTTGAATTGAGGTAATTTGAATTTCTGTGCAAATAATGGCTGAATTTGCCTGCATCAATTATGTAAATAAAGATGATAATCTTGCATAATCCATAATCTCCTTTGTGCCTGCTAGTAAGGAGAGAAGGAAAATCATATGGCTGTAACTAGAAGTGACTACCATTTTGGATTTTCTTTGTCCATTTTCTGAATCATCAGTTTTGATACATGAATGTGTGTAGGGTATAAACCATGGGTCTTAAGTTAGCATATACAACCAGTTATAGATTATTCACCAAGCCAAAGTTAAGCAAACCATGACAGAGTGAAGTGTAAACTCTGTCAATGAGTGGTTGATCTTGCTGAGCAAATTTGACAGCGTGACTTTATTGCCCAAGATGGCAGCACTAGAACCAATGGATTAAAATTACAAGAAAGGAGATCAAGCTAGATGTCCGAAAGAGTTGTCAGATAGTGGATAGTTTTCTTTGGTAGAGGTCTTCAAACAGGCTGAATGGATATCTGTCAGAGGTGCAGGGGATCTTAGGGGGTTCTCAGGTCCCTTCCAATTCTATTATGCCATTAATCTATGAACATTTAAATATTTAATAATTTATTTATACTTAGTGCAATTAGATACAATTCTGTAAAGTAAGTTAATGTTCCAAATTTTAGAAATTACACTTCAGTGGGGCTAGATCAAAAAGCATAAGGATCCCAGAATGAATGACATCTTCTCCCTCACTGTCTCCTGATCTAGTGGACGGTGCTACCATTCACAGAAAAGATGGACCCTCCTAACTTGTCTTCATTCTACTGAGTTCTATGTTGCTAAATTTTCTCCTGCAATTCTGCCGCTTTTATGGACTAGAAGTATCAAGTATAATTTAGCAACTTAATTTCTTTTATGGACAGCTATTTGTCTGGAATGGGACAGCGTCTCCTGCTTGAGCAGAAGGTTGGAGTAGAAGACCTCCAAGGTCACTTCCAATTCTGTTATTCTATGTTGCTCCTAATGTAATCTGCTTGGAATTCTTAAATAGGTGGCATACAAATACAAGTACGTGACTGATTTTGGATAATCTTGTTTTAAACTTGAGCTGTGATTTCTAGCCATTTAATGGCTTGTCCCCTCACCCAGAAAAGAGCCAAACGCCTTATATTTACTGTCAGCAAACGTAAAGTGGTTATGAATTTACTATGAACACAAGAACCACTTGTGACAGGAACGTAAGGGTGGAGTCAGAGTGTCTTGTGCAGTTGCCAAAGAGGGGATTTATAGAGCCAAAACTTCACATGGGTTTTTTCCTCCTTCTTGAATGTCGAACTGTGGAAGTTGTTTTCAAGGTAAGGTTGGTGAAGCAGGCTGAAATCTGTGTGATCAGTGCAGAATAAAAAGGTGGTCTTTTAGCTGCAAGAAAACAAGAATGCAGTATAATATATCTGCAAAACTGTAGCCAAATATGATGATTAGCTGAAACATTTTTGCCTAGAACATGTAAACATGGGAAATATTGCTCTACGTTTTTAATTTTTTTAAAAAACTATGAATGGATGAAATACATGTTTAACCTAGAAATGCAAGTTTCTGTTCCACCCTGGGAGTTATTCTGTTTCATCCTTAGGGTTTCTCCATAGTTAATGCAGAAGGAAATATATTCTTCTTATTTACTGGATTTTTTTTTTAATTTGAATGTCACCCAGAACACTATTGTTATTTTGAATTATATATGGACAGAGAGAAATTGAATTGAATTGAAACAGAATGAAACGGAATGGAATAGAGTGGAATGGAGTAGAGTAGAGTAGAGTAGAACAGAACAGAACAGAACAGAACAGAACAGAATCTAGATAAGGGATTTGGGCATATACCAAAGTAGAGTTGCTTGTAAATGTTGGAAGCCCCACTTTCACACCTAAGGAATGTGAAACCTGAAAAAGTTTGTGAAAAGGTTTTCACAAACATCCCATTACAAAGAGTTATTTTTTCCCCTTAGAATTGTAGGATATAATAAGTATGGTACTATCAGTTCATAATGTTGTGGGACATGATGGTTGGTGAGAAAAGCAAATATTTCCATGTATGATGAATATAATCTTCATTACATAAGATTTTGTAAAGGAAAGTGATGGTTCTTCTTGCTGGTATTTTTTTCCCCTGTATCGAAGTAGATTGGCTTGTTTGCACGAGTCTTGGTATTTGCTGCAGAGCAGCATTTTAGTGGTGCTTTTTATTGTTTCTAAATATGATGGCCTACATGACAGCCTTGATGTTGTGATAAAAAACAGGGGAATGATTAAAGGAATTCTTCCAACTTTGGGTAAAATAACTTTTTGGACACTTTTGGAGATAGTCTTTCAAACATTTTCTATTATTAGACAGTTATGAATAAGAACCAGTCCATTTCTAGTGGAAAAGGGGGAAAGGTTCTATTCACTTCATCTTTTCCTCTCTCCCCTGAAATCCTCAACTTGATCCTTTTTTTTTTTAACCTGAATTTGAAAATAAAGCCAATTGCATGATCTTGATTTCAGGCTCACAAAAGTCCTTTTCCATTGTTTTGCTTTATGGTTCCCAAACTGGCTGAATATGTGTGAAAATATATCACTTCTTGTTCCAGATTTGCTCCAGCGACGAATAGAAGAGGAAAGGCAGACTTTTAAGAATGTTCTTCCTGAATCACTCAGAATAATATCATAACTAATTTTCTATGGCTGGCCAAAAATAATTGGGATCCCACAAGAAGGACAGGATAGCTCAGCTTTTTACAATCTATTGCCACCACAAATTGTTTGGATCACAGTCCCCATAATTCCCCACCAGCTTCATGGTGTTTGATCCCATCCAAGTTGGAGAAGGCTATTAGGTTACTTGCACAGCTCCATATTTTTAAAAACTGCAATTGAATAAGTGGCAAAATATTCAGAATGGCTGTGCTAAATTTTAATATGTGTAAAGGGATGGCAATGGCAGGAAGTGTTAGGTGCTCCTTTTTATCCCAGAGATGCACTGAAAATAGAGTCTTCCTTGCCACCTGGAGATATACAGTAAATTGTGCGGCATGTCATAGAGATTCAGTCACTTGCTCAAGCTATAAATAAATAAATGGGGATGTAATTTATATGAATCATAACTTGAGAATTCCTTAGGCTTCTAGACAAATTACTGTTATTATGATTATTAAATTGTATTTTATATAGTAGCAACAATTTTTACCAGTCAGAAAAATCTTGCGATATTGATACTCTCTTTCCAACTGTATTCCATTCCACATTAGGGCACCAAGTTTTCTTCCTTGGATTATTCCTATTTTGGCACAAATAGTTAGAAATATAGCATTGAAGTTGTTTGCCATGTTTTTCTTTGCTCCAAAATTCATACCAAACTTTAATCAATGAACAGAATGAAGAAGTAAAGTTTGTACTAATGCCAAACTATCTCATATTGGAAATTTCAATATTTATTTATTTGATTTCTAGAGCCACCACTTCAATAAGTGATTCTTTCAACAGGTCAATCTTTCATTAAATAACTCTATAACTAGAGAACATTCCCTCCAAATTCCACAAAAACAGCTTTCTGTTGTTTTTGCACTACTCTCAGATGAAAATTAAGAATAAGAAAAAGGAGATGCAAAGTTCACTGTAAATTTACTAGAAAAAGAACACTCATTTCACTTTGTGAAAATAACAAAGTTCTCATTGCCTCACTTTGCTTAATGATAGGGCCACCACCCAAACATTATTGCCCCAAAAGGAAGGCAATGGTATTTCCTCCTTGTTCACACAGTGCACAGAATTTTGCCCAATAAATTACATGCGCTGGTTTGTGAGATGAACTGTGATGTATCTATTTTTCTACCTGAGTCCTATTGGCAGGCCTAAGAATAGGTTCACATACAATAGACCTTCCCAGTGTTAGTGCATTTTCTGGGGTCAAACAATATGCTGAGTCACAAACTAACCCAAGAAATTGGGTTTGCATAACACAATCACCCACAAAAGCTCTAGTTAGGGTTAGGGTTAAAAGCTGCTGTCATTTACTTGACATTCATCTAGGTCACAAGAGGCAAGGAGTGTCCAGATTCCAGCAAGTATGAACGGATGAGCTCATGTAATACAATAGATAAAAAGTACTGCCTTCAAACAGAAGACATGTGTAATACAGAGGGTGGTTTGTGGCAATGTCATATCTCTCATCTGATTTACCTCACAGAATTGTCAAGGGCATAGAAAGGAATGATTTTCCACATGTCATTTGGAGCACCTTGGAGAAAATGGGAAGTGGGAAGAGTGGAGATTAAAAAGCAGTGAATAAGTAAACTTATTTTCTTATTGACAGGTAGCTCCTCCTCACCTGAGGAGGAGCCAAGAGGTACGGAGCCTGTGAAGCCACTCATCTCCCACAAAGCTTCCCATAATGTACGTTCCTAGGGCTTGTAGAGATTTGAGTTTGGTTGTGGTAATTTGTAAGCAGTTTCTAAGATATCAAGGATCCAGCAGTTAGAAACCCCTGGAGCGCTCTTTCTCTGAAGTAATCTTGAAAGCCCCAGTGGTGCAGAGATTGCTAAACAACTGTTTCTCTATGTAGGAAATAGATATATGTTCCCTAAGTAATTCTTATTTGATTCAAAGTGCCTGATGTAACCTTGCTTAAAGTTCAAAAGATCAAGTCAAATCTTTATCATGGCTGTAGATCAGCACAGAGATTCAAGAGAATGTGCAAAATGTAAATAGAACATATACAAAGACTTAAAACAATATAAAAATAATAAAGCTATAAAGCATCAAAAAAATATAGAAGCAGGCATAAAAAGCTGCCTAAGTATCTCTTTAAAAAATAAATTAGGGTGCTGCCTGATAATTTTATGGTGCATCTTGTCACTAGTTTCCATTTCTGTGTTCATCATAATGCCATCTATCTTCTTCCCGCAACCTATTCCTTGCACCCCAGGTCGATTAGAAATAACTACAATGCCTTTAATTGGAAGCGCTAGGAATTGTCTGTTTGCAAACTATAGTAATTGTACAATTTTAGTTAAAGGAATGGTATATGAAGGATCAATGACATTCCATTCCTCCTGATCAACCCCTTCTGCTTTTTAATAAATCTAAATGGTGGGAAAGCCATACATGGATTTCCTACACTATTTGTCATATCTCAGCTGCAAATATAGGTCTCTTTGAAACAAGGTGTATCATGCAGACAGATTTTACATTTGGGGAAAGGGTGCACTTCTACCATCACAAAAGCATTTTGTGAGTGGCCAAGAGCCCTCTGATTGTGGTAGAATATACATTTGAGTAATAAACAAAATCATAACTCCCTTGCTTGCTTTTGCAATCTTAAACCATATTAAAAACTACAATTTTCTCAAAAGAAAAGTACAGAACCTCAAAACTAATTCTATCTTTCTCCCACAAAACTGTAAGCATTGCCTCAAGGGACTCCGAAAAAATGTCCTCAAACTGAAAGTTTTAATGCAACAGAAGAAAAATATTAAATGCCCAAGAGAAAAAGTGTTTCTGATGACTATATTTTCTTTAAATAGCACAAACCAAGACTAAGATTGGAAATACTCAAACATAGTCATTCCTAGTGATTTCCAGGAATACACCAGGGAATGTAAGCCTATAGGTTACTTTGGGATATCAAAGACATCTCTGAGGAAAACAATGCAGTCACCTGCATATGGCCATTAAGAAAATTTGGCTAAAGTTTTAGTGAAATTTTATTTTAGTGAAAAGGAAATTAAACTTAGTGTTTTGCCTTGTTCCCATTGAGTACATTTTGGAGCATATCTCTTAGCACCTAACCCAAAACCTCAGCCTGCCAAAAATTGCACACGAATAAGGGATACACAGCACAGATTTTAGTGAGGTAGGAACAGCTTTCATGCAAGTAAGTACTTGGCAAGCTGAAGTGGCAATGAACTTATACAGCAGCCTTCCACCTCTCTTGCCCTCACATGTGGAAACTACAATTCCTAGAACTCACAATTATCAGAAAGATCCACATATCCACAGATCTGCAGCAATTTGGTGCAGAGGAAGGTTGCTATCTACTTTTTTTTTTCCTAAAAAGGGGATTTTTTTGTCACCACTGTTCCTTATGTCCTTAATGTCCTCATCAATGGGTAAAATTGTTGTATATCTCTCCCCAGTATATCCCAACCGTTAGAAATTTTGTCTGTTGAATTTCTGCAAGTTATGTCACTGTTACAGAGTACGGAAGGAAGGGTAAAATGGCAATTATTATGACATGTTTTTGCTATTCTCTTCAGTCATATGTGGAACTCCATGAGCTGGTCATGGACAAGAACAATGAGTTTCGCTGGATGGAAGCTTCTCACTGGATCAAACTGGAAGAGGACTTTGAGGAGATGGGGCATTGGGGGAGACCTCATCTTTCATACCTGACTTTTCAAAGCCTTCTGGAGGTGCGCAAGGCATTTAACAAAGGTGAGGAAAAGGATTGCAAGGATTGTACAGAACTTGGTTGGTTCTAAATAATGTGCTACAAAAGAAAAAGAAGGGTGCTTGCACTCACCCTTTCCATTGTCCAAATCCCAGTACATTAGGTACAGGATTGATATTCATATTTTAGCAATAAAATAAAATATTTGTAACTCAGAGTTGAACTGTGGGGTCCTTGATATTCTCTAATATTCTCTCTCTGAGCTTGGAGGCTTTCTTGTAGATATTTCATAACTAAACTAGGTAACATCATCAGTACATCAAGTAGCATTGATTATGTTACCTAGTTGGTTATGAAATGTGCAAGAAAACCACTAAGCTCAGAGAGCACCAAAGACCCCACCTTTCATATATGTATTGATGGACTTGTTCTTACCTGTTCTCTTGCCCCAGCAAATATTCTTAGAGTAATTTGGGAGACCCAAGTTTTCCAAAAGAAAAAAAAATTCTGACATTAAGAATAGGGTATGTAGAGGGGAGTAAATTGATACATTATATTTATATCTGTATCTATATCTATTGTATGCACATGCAAATCTACATTTATATCTATCTATTCATCTTATCTATCTCTTTTCATCTTTCAAATTTTGTAGCTTGAATGATTCTGGAATCTCTTTAACAACAGAAGTAACTGTGGCATTTATTTTAGGGAAAGGTTCCCAATTTTCTTTTTGATATACTTCATAAAGATAATAAATGTCTCTTTTGGAATGGTAAGCAAATATCTCTTCCAATGATCAAAAATGTTCCTTTGGGATGATCCCCCTATTTCTGCATTTCTAGGAACTGTCCTTCTAGATTTGCAAGAACGAAGTCTAGCTGGGATTGCCAATCAGGTGCTTTCCCAAATGACCAATGAAGGAAAACTCAAGCCTGATGACCAAGAGGTGCTTTTAAGAACTCTTCTACTTCAGCACAGGTATTGGCAAGGGCAAATATGAAAGATGACATTTTTCCACTCAAAGAATGAATGGGACAGCCAAGAAAAATGGGCCCCAATTGATATCTAGTTCTTTCTGGATCAGGCACATTCTATAAATTAAGCTAGTGACAGATAAGGGTATTGAGAAAAGCATAAGATAAGACCTGCTCCCCTGCAGTAGCTGCCAATGCAGATTTTTTTGGATTTCATTCCAAGATCTGGGTAAATCCTGTAAAGATCCTGGTCTGCCATCCAAGATCAGGAGCAGTGTCATACTTAACCTATGGATATGGCATTCAGGAATAATGGAACATGCAAGGAATTGTTTTGTGTCTACTAGCCTATATGAGCCCAGTGTTTCCATTTCTTTGGGACAGTGCAAAGAAGGGTATCATGATGATAATGGGGCTGGAAATTAAGTCTGCTGAAGAGACATAATAGAACTGGACGGTTTTACTTTTGAGAAGTTATGACTAAAAATACAATAGCATTTGCCAAGTTCCTGAAGGAGTGTAATACAGATCAAGACCTGTCCTATATGGTCAGAATTCAGAGCATGAAGAGCTCATATAGGAAGGTCAATTTAGATTGAATATAAAGGAAACTTTTGTAATACAAAAACAGTTCAGTAGTAGAACTATGAATAGGGGAAGTAGTGATGTTTTCAGAGACTTTCAGCCAACTGTTGGGGATACTTTCATCTGGAATCTCACAATGACCAAGGACTAATGATCTCTTCTAACTCAATGAATTCTTAATTCTAGATAGAACTTTAAAGTCTGTGAACCAGAAGTTACTGTGAAACTATTTAGACTTTCGTTCAACTCTTTTTTGTGTAGATGTTTGTGGTTTTTGTTACAAATGCAGTGTCTATATTTTTCAAATTTCAAAATAAATACACTTAACATTGAACTTTTCTTAAGGGAAAAAATAGAATGAAATAACTGGCTATTTTAGTAACCAGAAAATGCAGAGAGTAAATAAAGTTGAAAAATTGAGAAATCCTTTCTGCCAGAGAAATAGGGTTTTAAAAATGAGTTGTTGCCTTCTGCCAGAAGGACGGTTTTATTTATTTATTTATTTGTTTGTTTGTTTGTTTGTTAACCTAATATGCCACCCTCTCACCTTACATAATAAGTTTTTGTTTTATTCAGAAAGTTAAAATACAAACTTCAAAAAGAAGAAAACAATTAGAAAGACAAAACAAAACTAGACAAAACATTTTTTTAAAAAGTGCATAAGAACACATATAAGAACACATATACATATGTTTTCCTCCCTAATTGAATACTGATAGATATATTACATGGTTCCACCCCTTACAAAACAGAAAATTGAAACAGAAAATTGTTGTTTCTCAACAATTGCATCTCATTCCCCAAAGCCATAAGCCCTCCTATAGATTAGATAGTCATAAACAATTTTCAAAGACAGAAGAAGCAGCATAACAAAGGACCTCAGATGATGTTGAGAAAATCTTTCCAACAAAAAAAAAAAAAGAGGAAAAAAACATCCTGAAGACCTAGGCATTAACTTTTTACTGTTGCATTCTTATTTTTTTTCCTCTTCATTGCATCTCATTTTTTTTTATTCTTTGCTCAGTCACCCTAATGAATCAACTTCATTAAACACTCTCTTGCCTGCGCGGGTACAACAAACAGATGCCAAAGACTCAACCCAACCACTGCTTCAAGAACATCACCAAATAGAGATGAAGACCTTTTTTAATGGCTCAGAGCAGGTAAGTTAACCTTGTAGTAAATAAAAGGGAGAACATTTTGTGACTACAGTGCCACAAGTACTACAGTTTTCCCCATCTAAATGTAGAATTGTATTCAGACTTCAGTTGTCCTCAGACTTAAAAGAGAACCAAGTAAGCAAAGCAACATTATAAAGCAAAGCATTATGACTGGTAGAAGTATTAAATCAATGGATTGGCCAGATTTGGTATGGCTACTCAAGAATTTGAACAAAGATTGTCATCTTTTGATTCCTCACTTCAGATGAAGTATGTATTCTATACATTACTCTTTAAAATAAGACCAAGAAGAAAATCCATCATCATAGCCTATATTGAGAATCTCTTTCTCTTCTGTTATTACATAGTGAATGTCTACATAATTTAAGTAGACTATCTTAATCTTAATTATTTGATCTTAAGGCAGCTACATGGCAGTCAAGTCAATGCATCTGATGCTGGGTCCTAAGTTGTACTAAGTTTTACAATGCTCAACAGAGCTCCATAATTTGACTTGCTAACGTACCAGCAACCAATGCAGCAATACAGCATGAAACCTGTAATTCAAAATCAGTAGCTCCCTTCAACAGCCCATTTATAATATTTTGTAGAATTGCAAATTCAGGAAGTTCTACATACAGCACATTGCAATGTCCACCCATTACTGGAATACATGAGGGCAGAATGGAACCTTGAAGAGCCTCACTACTTAATCACTATGAGGACAAAGTATAGTGACCAAAAGGCATTTTTGAGTACAAACCTTTAGTAAAAATGGAGCTCCTGAGCTATTGTGCTCTGGATTCCCAACCCACAGAGCTAGTTTAGAAGGGTATCATTATCAAGAATATCAAAAGCTGCCAAGAAATCAAGGAGAGCTAGGCATGTTGTCTTTCTTTTGGTAAAAGTCATCAGTCAAAACACTCAAGGCTAACTCAGTTCAAGACTTAATACATATTGAAATAGGCTTTCTTTCAGGAGCAGCTACAGCTGTACTATCTTAAGAGTCATTTATAAGAAAATGTCTAATTTTCTTAAATTCAGAGTGCAATCTCCAAGGTGTTTTCTTTTTGCAGGGAGAGTCAAGTCATAGTGATTTTAAGAAGCAGCTGTTAGATAAGATTCCTTCTGATGCAGAAGCCACTCTGGGATTGGTTGGTAAGTATCTTCTATGTTCAAGTGTAAAAGGGATCCTGTTATAGAAAATGTGGACTTCTAGAGTAGTGTGAGAACAGCTGTGTTGAATGTCATATTTCATTTCTTGGCTTCTCCAGATAAGATTTCAGATAAGATCTTGAAGAATTGCTGCAATGACTTCAGAATATATGCTAGACTTTGAAACTGATGCACAGGTGCTACAATACACCAGAGAATCATTCAAACATTTCCAGCCTTGTTTGGCCACAATGTTCATATGGATGCCAAGAAATGGGTGGATGTTGTTGTTGTTGTTAGTTGCGAAGTCGTGTCCGACCCATCACGACCCCATGGACAACGTTCCTCCAGGTCTTCCTGTCCTCTACCATCTTCTGGAGTCCATTTAAGCTCACGCCTACTGCTTCAGTGACTCCATCCGCCACCTCATTCTCTGTCGTCCCCTTCTTCTATTGCCCTCAATCTTTCCCAGCATTAGGCCCTTCTCCAGTGAGTCCTTTCTTCTCATTAGGTGGCCAAAGTATTTGAGTTTCAACTTCAGGATCTGCCCTTCTAAAGAGCAGTCGGGGTTGATCTCTTCTAGGACTGACTGGTTTGAACGCCTTGCAATCCAAGGGACTCGCAGGAGTCTTTACCAGCACCATAGTTCAAAGGCCTCAATTCTTTGTCGCTCAGCCTTTCTTATGGTCCAACTTTCACATCCATACATTGCAACTGGGAAAACCATGGCCTTGACTATACGCGCTTTTGTTGGCAGAGTGATGTCTCTGCTTTTTAGTATGCTGTCTAGATTTGCCATAGCTTTCCTCCCCAGGAGCAAGCGTCTTTTAATTTCTTGGCTGCAGTCCCCATCTGAAATGGATATATAGATAGATATGGGGTGGACTTGTAGAAAATAAAACCATGCTGAAAAATGTTATAAGCATAACTATTACATGAGAAAAGCTACTACTTTTATAAGCATTATTAGTATCTCTTACAGGGAATATTCATTGTTATATTATCTGATGTTAAAAGGGTCTATTTTATTGGCAACAAGTAAAGCTATTACAAATTCCTGGAAAAATTTCATAGGATTGAAAGTCACATATTAGTAAGATAGAATATGGGTGATGGCATGAGCAGAAAATCTGATAGGGTAAATTTGGCCAGCAAAAAGTACAGTAAATAAAGCTCAGTGGTGATCCAGATTCAAAGGGAAATGGTAATATGCACCATGCAGGGACTGTTGGCACCTCTTTAAACCAAAGACTTTTTTTGTTGGGATCATAAAACAGCACCCTTACAGGCAATCCAAGAAAAGATACCACTTCTTTAAGGAACTTTTTCTCCTTCAAATCTAGATTACTGCACAGCCCTAAAAATTAATAAAAATCATTCTAATAAATTTGACTAGGGTTAGGGTTAGGGTTAGGGTTAGGGTTAGGGTTAAGAAATATTTATTAATCCAAAATGTTATTGAAAAATATGGGAAACAAAACTGGATGTGCTTTGCATAGGCCTAAAAAATCTATGTGTTATAATCCATTGCATGCATGCACTGTATGGATGTTTCTAAATAGATAGATAGATACAAGGTATTATTTTTTGTCCTGTTTTTTATTTTGTTTGTATTAAAATATACTTAAAAGATATGCTGGAATTAGGTCCACCATTTCGCTGGTCTGTTCATAATTCTATATATGATACTTTACAGAGCCATTGAAGTAGGCTTATTTTAATAATTTTAAATCTTAATGTTATTTTAATTATTTTAATGCAGTATGAACCACAGCTTTATCTGTTGACATTAGCTGTGATGCAATTTTCAATTTGATCTATTGATTCCTACATTTCAAGCAATTCCAAAACAGAGATATCTCTTTCTTTTCCTGGCCAGTTTTCAACACCTTATTGAGCACATATTAGAATATATTCTGTTTTATTCCTTAACTTCTTAATGTACGGCTTCTCAACTTACTAGAGTTATCATATCTGGACTACAAAACCATCTAGAGATGAAAGAGAGAGTTTTCTGTACCTTGTTGCTGCCATCTAACATTTATCTAGATTTCCACAGCTCAGATAGGGTAATTCAATTCAATCACCACTACTACGGTATCTAATCTATAAGTTTGGGTTTCCAACTTTCTTGTATCTACATTGTTCAAAAACAGTCAAAATCAGCCTTCCCCAAACAGTTCTTTTTTTATATCAGCCCCCATCAATTTTTATCAGAAATTGAAATCTAATACAAAAATGGACACCAAGTTGTGAAAGCAGATCTAAGGGCAAGACAGTCTAGGTTCACTTTATATAGAGATCTATATGAATCTGCAGATGTACAACTCAGGAGATAATGAGGAATGGGTCACTACGACAAAGCAATTGACTCAGCCCTGCATAGAAACCAGAATCTATAGGAAGTGATCAATCCACCTAGACAGAGTTAATCAGGAAATGAAAGACAAAGCTGTCCTTATTCCAAGTTTTTGCCTTGGAAGGAAGAGTCTAACGAAATTTGGCAGATATGAAAAGTACTCTGACTTGCTTCCAAGGTCTCTAAATAAAAAGAGAAGGAATAATATATTTGATTTCAGAACCTACATTCCCTTAGTACTTCACATCAGTATATTTCAACCTTAACTTGTCCATTCTCTTACCAGCATGGGGGATTCTGGGAATTGAAGTCCATACATCTTGATGTTACCAAGGTTAAGAAACACTGGTTTCTTCAACCACAATGACTCTTAAATAATTTCTTTCCTCCCAGCTACATTTTTCTTCTTACTTCCTTTCTTTTGTCTTTTAAAGCAGAATGATTTATGTATTATGTACATAACTGAAGTATTAATAAGTGGGAAATTCTGAAACTGTTAAATTGCCATAGTGTAACATTGCTGCCACACTACCTAATTGTAGAATCAGTACTATGAATGTATGCTAATCTTAAAAAAATTGGGAAATGGGAATCTACTTGCTGATTCTTGCTTTCTTGTGCATTCGGGTCAGGAAGAAGCATATTTGTCTTTGGCGGGAACTATGCTTTGCTTCTCTATCCAGCTTATCAAACCCTGATTGCAAACTTTGCTCACTTTGCTGTCTCCCCTTCTCTTCCCTTGTTCCCGTCTCTTCCACCCTTTTGCCTCTGCTTGGATTCTTTTCATTTTTGCCCACATTTTCTCTCTTGCTGTTTCTCTTTGTGCCAAAGCCCCTAAACTATGTCCCATGCCCATCCATCCTCCCTTCAGGCTGTGCCACCTTCCTGGACCGACCTACTCTGGCCTTTGTACGCTTGAAGGAAGCGGTGGAGCTGGACTCTGTCCTGGAGGTTCCTGTCCCTGTCAGGTTCCTTTTTGTGGTTCTGGGCCCTGATTCCCCCCACATTAGCTACCACGAAATCGGGAGAGCCATCTCAACTATGATGTCCGAGAGGGTAAGTTGGTTTGCCTTTATTCATTCAGGGGGCCTGAGGAAATAATGGTATATCCTGCTTTCAGAAAATATTACTAGGTGAGTATTCAACAGTAAAAACCCCATGTGAATAAGCTGAGGGCTAGGCTGAAAGTTTCCTCTGACAGTTTCTGAGATGGAGCAGTTCAGTACATGCCCACTATAATTCTGATGTTGAGGAAATGGCTTCCTGACAAGAGAAAAAAGAAATCAAGTGGCACCAGAATCAAAGTTATAAAAACTGGTATGACAATAAAGACCCAAAAGACTTCCCTTCTGTTCCATCAACATGAATGCCCAGAATGAGATTGAATTATTTGAGGGATCATTATAATGACTAGAATTTTATACGGTATTAGGCATAGAAAATGAGAGGCCTGGCGAGGTTTCTCCAACCAGCAGGTGGAGCAGTAAGGCTTATTAAAAGATAGGGGCATCGTTAATTGCATAGACAAGATTAATTCTTCTTTCTCTGCAGTCTGTTCAGAATGTCAGAACCCCACCCAGTTACTGGTCCTGGAAAAGAAATACCATGGCCTTTTAAGTGGCTAATTGTTTCCTGAGGTGGCAACTTCCATGGATAAAAGTATCTGGGAAGTGTGTCTTTGGCCTTGGCCTCTTGGTTCTCACTTTCTCTTCCGTGCCATGCAAGATCTATTCTAGAGGGTACTGAAGCCATTAGGTCGACAGAAGTTCCCTATCACTGAAAACTCTTGGCAAAGCATTTCCAAATATTTGACGATATAGGCAAAAAATGGGCAGCTTCCAACAAAGACATTTCAGGGCATGTAGTTTTAATAGCAAAATCATTTTATTTTTAAAGTTTGTCTTAGTAAAGACTTGTGGACATTTATTTTTCAGTTTCATTGGTTTTAACGTCTAGAATTGCCTACATTCACTGATTCATTTTAATCTGCTAGAGAGGCATATTTCAGGTAAATCTAATTCAACTCTTCACTAAAATATATAGAGTTAACAAGTAACTTAAAATTAATTGTTTGTGGGAAGTTGGACCTGTCCCCCTTATCTAAATCACCAGTAGAGAGCACTGCTTCACAAAGAGTGGAGAAACCGGCTGTGAAAATGAGCCCACCCCATTCCTGCCCAGTGCCTCCCTGAGCACCGTCTTATTTTCTTTCTCGGAGTAGGTATTTCGCAATGACTCCTATTTGGCAGAAGGAAGACAGGACTTGATAAAGAGTCTGGATGAGTTCCTAGATTGTTGCATTGTCCTCCCACCCTCTGAGATCCAAAATGAAAGACTTCTCAAAATGTTGCTGCCAGTGCAGAAGGATTTCCTAAGGAAGAGGTACCTCCCAGTGGAGAAGAAACTGGAAGAGTCACTAAAAGACCTAGGTATGGTTAGACATGGCTATGGTTCAGTGTAGGAGGATAATTTAGCCCAGTGTTTCTCAATCTCAGCAACTCTAAGACCTGTGGTTTTTCAATTCACAGGATTCTCTAGCCTGTTCATAGGATCCAGACATCTTAGAATTGCTGAGGTTGAGAAACACTGATTTAGCCTGCAGTTCTGTGCTTGAGTCAGGCATAGAGAACTCAGTATGATTTCTTCTAAGGAGACAGGGGTAAGCTTATACTATTAGCTTATGCAAGAAGGACTAAAGGGGTCCTTATTTTAGTTTGTTTTTAAGATGGAAACTTGCTCAGAAATTAGTCTGGAAGATGTCCTGTCTCACATTTATGACGGATGTGAGGCGATAGCTTGATTTTACCTAGTAAAATAAGGAATGTGTATAATTGTATCAAAAAACCACAGACTTTGGCACTGAATATTGAATTCAGCCTCCTGATTCAGACCAGGCCTCCCTGTAACAAACTTTCAAAAAATGTTCTGCCTTTTTTAAAATGTATTTATTTATTTAATTTATGTTCTACCACAATCCCAAAGAGCTCTTGGCAGTTTTGCAAGGTTTTTTTTTTTTTTTTTTTGCCTCTTTCTTTTTTGTGCCATTAAATGAGTCTTGGCTTCTGGAAACCGCCTGGACAAGTTCATGCAGTTTTCTTGCCAACATTTTTCAGAGGTGGTAGTCCAACTGGCTTTGTGCCTAAGACAGGACTAGAATTCACAGTCTCCAGGTTTCTAAGTGTGGTCCAAACCAGCTCTCTTTATTTGAGTAAACAACCACTAAAACATTTGTGGTTAGTTTTAGAACAAGAACAGCGTCTTAAAAACACACACAAAAATATACAAATATATATATACACATACATACATACATACATACATACATACATACATACATACATACATACATACGTATGTATATATATGTATATATATAAACAGGCATCATCCCAAACACTCTCCAGAGGAGCTCCAGTTTCAATTGCTTCTAACAGGCAGTTATAGTCAGTGTGAACCTAAATTCTAGTTGGAGGTAATTTCAGAGGCCTTGCTACACAAAAGCAATGCCTCCAAACCTCAGCCACAGGTTCAATCCTGTGTGTGGAATGCAACAAGAAAATTTACACATAAAATGGGACAGAGAGAAAGACTGCATTGCCAGTATTCAGAAAAATGGGGATTTTTTTCTTCTTGTAAATGGCTTTGCAGAAAATAATTATGCAAACCAGAGAAAGAGACATACATTAAAATTTGGAGTGTTTGTAGGCTTGTTTAATCTTAGCAGCCCTTTTGGTAAAATGCTTTTTTGACTTAATGATGTGGGATGGAGGAGGGGTGACTTTTAAATGGCAATGATTATTGCTTCAAAATGCAGGCCAGCTTCACTATCATATTTGCCCTGCTTAGCCAGCCAATTCTCTCCCAAAACAGAGTCAGCTATAAGGTTGAGGAAAATTCAGTTACATTAAAATGGTGTGGCCACAACTGGATGACTGCAGCTTTGCCTCTTTTTATATGTATGTACTATAATGTGTATAATGCACATTAAAAAGGGATGGGGCTTCAATCACCTGACCCTGCCTCATACTGACAACCTCAAAACTCCCCCCCCCCTTCATTAGACACCATTATCTCATAATCTATCCAGATAACTCAGCCGGGAGCTCCTCTGCTGTTAAAGTTTCATATTATACAGGGCATCCTTCATGATTATGAATGAAATAACTCCAGAGATCACCAATATCCATAAAAAGTGGACATTCACATTCGAAGAGGGTACTCCCTCTGAAAACCTCCCCTTTTCTTCTCATGCAGGGCACAAATTGAAAGACCACGAAGTCAAAGCAGAAGATTCTGATGATTCCTTGCGCCGAACTGGAAGGATTTTTGGGGGGGTAGTGAAAGACATAAAACGTCGGTACCCCAAGTATCTCAGTGACATCAAGGATGCTCTGAACCCACAATGCCTGGCTGCAGTCATCTTCATCTATTTTGCTGCCCTTTCTCCTGCCATTACTTTTGGAGGCCTGCTTGGTAAGAGAAATTAGCAGCACATTGATACATGATCACATAATAAAGATCAGGAGGATGGTACTTTAAAAAAAATGCTCTGGAATTGATTTTCTGCTGGGCCAGACAGACAACCAATAAGAAGTGGTATGTTTTCAAACGGGAGTGCTTCAGATGGTTTAGGACTATAATTTCTCACCAGTATTGCTAGCACAAATTTTCTAATAAAATACTATGTGCTTATTCATTTATTTTTTCCAAGTCTGGTGATAAAAATAAAAATTAAAAACAATAAGAATAGAGTTATTAGATTTCTGAAGAGGCAAAGAAGGGTAGAGACATTTGGAAAAGAGGAGATATGGAAGGGGGAAGAAATACACTAACTATTGAACCTTCATGGTGTCTGCAACAAAACTTCCAGCAAAAATGTATTTAAGCTTATATTATATGAAATTACTTTTCCCTTCGGTTTCAGAAAAACTAGCTTCAGAAGTTTTTCAGTCACAATATTTTCCAAAAATCTTTATTTTTAGGAACTTATGCTAGCAATACTATAGAATCAATGATACAATGATACAGTCCACAGTAGAAATATATGATGAGTCGTGTTATACAGTGATCATAGATTTGAAGGGGTTGAATTGAAGATGATTGCTGGAATTGCAAAATTTAATTTAAGAACATAGAGCTAGGTTATTGAATCTATCAAAGGGCGAGGGATGAAAGGAGCAGACAGTTTACAAGATCTCAATACATAAAAGTTGTAATGATGACTATTGTGAAAACAGTCCAAAATTATTTTTTAAAAAACCAAGATACTCAAAAGCCAGACAATATTTAATTATATGCTTATCAGACAGAAGACATGTCCTTCTTTTACTTGACACTTGGAAGCCCTAAGGAAGTCTTGCTAAAGGCCAATTCATTCATTCATGGTAAAATACATACATGCTAAAATACAATTATGCCTAAAATGCTTACACAAAAAAGCAAATAGTGTGGAGAATGGAAATATGTATTCTGTACTATCAAGACTTATGCAATGCTATAGTGTTATAATATTGTAGTTTTCAACCCTGTAACTTTTATTTAATTATTCTTGGAGAGGGTCAAAGGGAATTTATGTATTGCCCCAAATACATAAAAGCCACAAATAAGTTTTTGAATTTATTCATTTATAACCAATTCACCCTCAGTCACTTTGGGCAGTTTACACAAATTATAATCTAACATCAAAAACAATAAAAAAGCAATAACCTCCCACATTCCTGGTGGCAACAATCAAACAAGCCACTTGATGGGATCCATCCCTCTCTGAGGCTCCCCAGTCTGTTGGCAAAATCAGCTCTTTAGAGCCTTGTGAAAGAGTGTCAAAGTGGGTGCCAATCTTAACTTCATAGGGAGGGAGCATCACAGAGAAGTCCCTTCTTGGTCCCACTAGATGGAGTTCTTTAAGAGATGTTCTCTGCTTTCCCTCTGCCTTCCCACTTTAGTGGATTGGGTAGATGTTACCAGGAAAAAACAGTCCTTCTAATAATCTGGCTATGTAGGGCTTTGAAGGTGACAACTAGTAACTTAAATTAGACCAGGAAGACAAATTGGCAGCCAATGCAGTTCCCGTAGGACAGATGATAAATGTGCGCATTTAGGCCTGTCCAAATGCTTTTCAGAGGCAGTCCCATGTAAAGTACATTGCAATAGTCAAGATGGGAGGTGAGTCAAGACTAAGGTATGAATGATTGTGAGCAGGAATTATTGGTCAAGGAAGGAGTGCAGTTGGTATACAAAAGCCCTTCTGGTCACAACTATGACCTGCTTCTCAAGCAGGAGTGTAGAGTCCAGAAAAACCCTCAGATTATGCATTGGGTATGTCTGGGACAGTGCCACCCCATTCAAGACTAGAAATGGCAATGATCCATGGATCAAACCCATATTATAACCCATATTATAAGGGTTCACTTTCAGCCTATTGCTCCCCATCCAGGCCTTAACAGCCTATAAGCACTGCAAGAGAGAGGTAATGGTATTGCTTAACTCACCATGGGCCAAGATATATAGCTGGCTGTCATCAGCATATTGATGATATCTCAGCCCATGATGATGGATGATCTCACCCAGCAGCTTCATGTAGATGTTAAATAGAAGTGGAGAAAGTATCTAGCCCTCTAGGACACATATATAATGTGTGCATTGCATGTTAAAAAGGGTTAAGGGTTTGACAGCTCTCCCAGGCAAACCAGACAGGAAATATGACTAGATGAGCTAATACTACTTTATTGTAAGGCTGCATTAACAGAATCTTGAAAGACTGAAAGTACAGATCTCTTATTTTCTCTTTTCACAGCCTGATCAAGGTAGGTCCTTCCTAAGTTTTTTTCTCTGTCTATTAAACAGTAAACGATCTTGCCTGATCATTTCCTAGGCAGCATCTCTTTCCCTTTATCCTCAAGGTCATCCCCCACATACCATTATAGCTTTGATCACCTGGTCATACCTGCCATTAATACATAACCAGTCCTTGATAAATCTAGAGATCTCAACCACATCACTGGGCACTTCTACACACCCCTTTATTTCTAACAATCAAACACTCTTGGCAGTTTCAGAAAAGCCTGTGAACATCCCCATGCAGCCATTGCAGGAACGACAATTGAATCAAGCTTTGCTCTCTCCCATACTAAAAATGGCTGCCAGCCCAGACTACTCTTCCTTTCCTATCCTTTTCAGCTGCTTCCTAAAGTGTATAACCTGAAAAATAAATAAATGTGAATGATCTGTATAGGCTAGCCCAGTTTTCTCACTCGTGGTAACTTTAAGATTTGTGAATTTCAACTTCCAGAATTCCCCAACCAGGACAGCTGGCTAGAGAATTCTGGGAATTGAAGTCTTACCTACCTTAAAATTGAAAAGGCTGAGAAACACTGGCTAAAGTTAGGAGGAGAGGTTTATTTCTCCAATGAGAGTGGAAAGTAGCATGAAAAGTTTTTTATGAAGTATTTGTTCAATGTGATTTCATGTCCTACTAAGAAATTTTTGTATTGAAAAACATACTTCAGTTGTGAGAAATATGCATTCAGCTGTGAAAAAGATAGTCACAAATCCTAAGACGTATGGATCTCTGATTCCTGGACAATGGAGAAGGGGGACAAAAGAAGGCCTGGGCTTGTCCTATTTTTGCTAATTGTTTCCTGTTCTTTTCAGCTGAAAAGACAGAGCGCCTGATAGGAGTCTCTGAGCTTCTACTCTCTACCGCAGTTCAGAGTGGACTCTTTTGCTTGCTGGGAGCTCAGCCTCTGCTTGTTGTGGGATTCTCTGGCCCCCTTTTGGTCTTTGAAGAAGCTTTTTATACAGTAAGTGTCCTGCTAGAAATCACTATGACTTGTTGAAAGGAAAGTTACACAAGGGAGCAAATGGATTTGATTGACTTAAACCATAATGTAGTTTATCTGACCATAGTTTGTATGATTCCATCAATTGTCGCTTTGCAAATAATAGTTTAGTGTGCTGTGAGTGCTCAGCAAATAATGTGCCACAATGAAAAGAATCCCGGGGAAAACCCCTGGACTACTGCAACCCGTGGCAGACCCTTCTCAACCATGGGAAGAAATAGCTATGGACTTTATAGTAGACCTACCTTAGCAACTATGGCTAAGCAATCCATAGTGATGGTCATTTGCATAAATTATTATAAAGCAATAGACAATTTTGGAAATTAATAGGCAGTTTATGGCTATAAGTTATAAGATGAAACAATGTCCATGTGTACGGGTAGTAAATCTCCCATTTCTAAGTGCTGGAGAGAGCAATAAAGAAGTTTTTTAGCTGACTTCTAATCAGGCAATGTTTCATTTAATAAAATTATTCCTATGTTATTAGGAATATTCCAGATAATGCTTGCTCAGTCTTATTTCCATAGCAATAGAATATTGTGCCTTTTCCAATCTGATAACTAAACATATTCAGGTTAAACTCCCAGAATAATCAACTAATGCAGTGGTTCCCAACCTTTTTTTATACCCTGCACCCCTAGAACGCTTCTGGTATAGTCTCGCACCCCTTACAAAAGTTCAAAATAACAGCAATGAATTATGCATACACACTATAATTTTGAAAGCCCAAGTTTTCGCACCCCCTGGAATATCATCTCGCACCTCCAGGGGGTGCAAGCACCCCTGGTTGGGAACCCCTGAACTAGTGTAACAAAGACTGTGGAATTGAAGTACTGTACATTTATAGGAAAGCATTATGAAATGCTATAACAATAAAACAAATATGAAGACAAATTTAGTTTTCAGGTATCTCCCCACAGATATTAAATCTGAACTTTCATCACTGTGATCATAAGCTTGAAAAATTTGCATAGGCCATTTTTCCATATCATTATATAAGTGTTCAAAACCAAATCCCCAATTCCCAACTAGCCAACACAGAAGTTTCATAAGATGTTGACCTGGAAAGGCTAATAGGGTTCAGATATCTGTTTTATTAAAGTGAAAGTACAAATGAAGGAGGGGAAAATAGCATTTCAGTTATATTATCTATGAATTCTTCTTTACCTTCCTCACCCCCATCCTCTTTTCTATCCATATAGTTTTGTACGAAAAATAACATTGAATACATTGTGGGGAGAGTCTGGATTGGCTTTTGGCTGATACTGATAGTGATAGTGGTAGTGGCTTTTGAGGGCAGCTTCCTGGTGCGTTACATCTCTCGCTATACTCAGGAGATCTTCTCAATTCTCATCTCCCTCATCTTCATCCTGGAAACCTTCTTCAAACTCATCAAGGTAATGTGACTTATTGTGTTTGTGCTTTCTGTATTGTTGCATGACAGAGGGTTTTGCATGACAGAGGGCAATCTTCTCCAAATATGTGTATTCCATTTTGTGACGACAATTCCCAGAATTTCTATTCATTGGCTAGGTAGTTGGAATTTGGGGATATTTTGATGACATTACAGTAATAAGGCAATAGTTCTTCCAAATCTATGAAAGAGGTATCAAAATTTATCTGCTGTAATGTCATGCCTGCTTGAGGTAAGGCTGACTGCCAAGTGAGGCACTAAGTTTCTTTCTCTTCGTTGTGTCACTTATTCCTTATGCTGGAATGGTAGGCATTATTTTGAAGTAGATTTGGGGTCCCTAGTTCTAAGCAGTCCCTAGTCCTTTGTAAATATTATCTTTTTTGTTCTAGAATTCTTTAGGTTCTCAACAAATTAGAGACATTCTAGCCAAAATTAAAAGAAAGTCCTGGTTACTTTTGCCTCCTCTCAACTTCTCCATGCATTTGCCCAATCACGTTGTGTTATGGCCACACATATGTCACTGTTTAGCTTGTGTATCACACTTCAGGTCATATATGTTCTCTTATAGCAACTCTTATGACTTGACAAGAACATGTGTGTTAGTTGTATAGTCTGCATTTCCAATGTCACATATCCAGGGTGTCTTGCTATCCATGTCATGGTCATGGATTACAAGATGAATAAACGATTAACCTTCATCTGATTTCCAATTTTATTACTTTTAGGCAAATTTTGAAGCAGTGTGTATTTTAACAGACTCAATATTTATTTCTGCTTCTCCTTTTTTACCTGCCTTCAGTAACTACTCTGTTGCAAAAAAAAATTAATTACTTCTTCCAATGATAAATGCAGTTTAAAATTCTCTGAATATTTAAAAAGCAGAAGAATGAGTAAAAATTACATAAACTACTAAATGTTCTTATAAAATGGGACAAAGAAAAGTGTGTCTTTTCCATGGCTGCCCATATTGTATGGGACACCCTCTCCCCAGTTATTTGGCAGGTCCCCATCCCTTTAGCCCTTTGGAAGACCATCCTCACCCAGGTGCTGGATAAAGTGAGAATGTCTGAAGTTGGTTCTGGGGCATCCCAAAGGGATGACAGAGACTCTGGTTTTGTTTTGGTTTTATGATTTGATGTTTGTGGTTTTTATAGTTCTGGGTTTTGTTATTGTTGTAAATCATCCAGAGTAGTGTTTTTGAAAGGTAACCAAGCAAATACTTTACGTAAATAAATACCAACATTATAGCAATGTTTTAAGATAAAAGTAAAAAAATATTCTGATAGCAGAGGTATATAATACATGGTCCAATGGTGGTTTAAAAAGAACCTGTGCGTATTTATTTAATCTTTTGTCAATCCATCAGTCTGCAGGAATTTCGGTCCTTTCATATACTCAGTAAATGTTCTTGAGTAAATCATCAAACCTGCTTTATACATCTGTAAAAATGGCATCAACTATGACAGGATTTCTAAGGGAGAGCAAACAAGCTGCAACTAAAAAGTGATGAGTTTGAGATTACAATGGGGTAATCATTGTAATTACCATGCCTGCCATAGTAAATATTTTATAGTGTAGCTGTGATGGTACTTATTCCCCATGACATCCCAGTCAATTTTATTCCATTTTACAAATGGAAAAGTCAAGATTAAAAAAGTCAGGCCTCCCAATATATCTTTGTGACTTATACTTTTGCATGGATGTTCTGTTAACATCAAGCTGCTGGAACATATATCATGATTACAGTATGTTATTTTGCCTCAAGTTTTAAAACTGTTTACGTTTTGCCATAGTCTCCTTCCTCTTATCCTCACTATTGTATGATTACTGTTATTAATAATGGTCTTAGAGGATCTGCTTCTGAAATTTTGTAAAATTGCTTCAGAGATCTGCCTGTCTACTCCTTGCCCAGCTCACTCCCCAGAACAAGCTAGTCCAGGAAGTAACACTCCCAAGATATGGTTTCCATAGAAACTAAGGAGCAGGAAGGATTGGGGGGAGGAGAGGAGCTAGAAGAAGGATGAAAGGGAGCTGTTGCAGGTGGTTTCATTTAGAATTAATCCTGCAGAGATTTGATAGTAATGGACTAGGTTGCTAAGGACAACTGGACAAGACCAGGCAAAGATTTAGAGGTGATGAGCTGAAACACCAGGAGAATCAAAAAACAGAGAAAACATGGGTACCTAACATTTTAAAGCAAAAGATCAAAATGTACATTAAACTCCCCATCTCTGCCCATATTAATCTTTTCAGTCATCAAAAACCATTTTGCAGCACTAATAAAGATTAATTTATTATCATGTGATCCAGGAATCCCTGACACTAGGAACACCACAAGAGGGTGCCACTGATCTCCAAAACGGAATCAATTAATAAATGTAATTTGTTATTTAATTAAAAGTGGCCCAAATCTTGCAGAACTATTAGATCTTTTAAAATGTGAATGTGAATGTGAATGGAGTTTTCATATGAGAAAGGTGTACTATTTGATGACATTTATTTATTTAATTTTGGGGACCACATGATGTCACCTATTGTATAATTATTTTGATATATCTGCATAATCTAAAAACACATATGTGGTAACAGATTTGTTAGCCTTTACGGCTATGAAAGTCAAGAATGTCCCAGAAGACTGCCCCAAGACTGTTGCTATTTTCTGCAGATTCGCATAGCTAGTCCTTTACAGCAAAAGTCAACCTTCTTCAACTTACTACCCTCCAGTTGTGGTGATTACAAACTCCAGAATTTCAGCCTGGATAGCTAATAGGCAGAAGCTAGTTGAGTAAGTGCTATCACATTGATATCAAGTTTTAGCAACCACCTGGATAGATTTTTCTTGACAATGATTTGTTTTCAACTTGGCTTTTTAGCTCAGGGCTGATGGAGGTTGAGAACTTGGAAGCAGGGGCATCCAAGGAGTGGGATGAAAATGATAGGTGCCACCAGATGACCCAATCATGATTGCATTCTAGTATGTGCAATGCATGTGTCATATTAAAAGAAGGTGGGGCTTTAATCACACTTGCCATTTTGAGATTGTTACTCTCCCACCACCACCACCCTGTGGATGCATTGCTGGGAAAGCTGTCCTAAACAGTAGATGGAGGTAGTTAACAGCCAATTCAGTCTTGAGTTTAAAATCCTTTTTAAAAAATCTGGTGGCAGGGTACTATGTTTTGCCATCTTCTTTGGATCAAGCATATTTTTTAATCAGTCTTGACTCCTGACAAGGAATTTTCATGGCAATATTTTTGGAATGATTTGCCATTGTGTTCTTTCTAAGGCTGAAAGAATGACTATTCAAAGACAACTAGTTGACTTTGTGCCTCAGATAGGATTGCAACTCAGGTTTCCTTGTTCCTAATACTGCATTCTTTACATTAGAACCAAATTTAGCTTGACCTTAGCTTGAAAATCTGGTAATTTTCAAGGGAAGGCTACTTATTTCAATGAGTGAGCAATTGAGAATGCAATGTTTTATACATTTGCCTTAATTGCAAACAAGGAAGCAGAACTTATGAAGAAGAGGACATGCATTCTGACATTAGAAAGAAAACTGCACAAGGATGCCCAGTGCATCTTCAACCAGGTGTTTTCTTTGCTTATTTGGAACTGAAATAGGTTAACTCAACACTTACCAAATATAAGGTGAAGAGAAACGTTTCTTCTACTTTATTTTTTATGCCTGGAGTTACTAGTGGATAGCCCAAGAGTATATTTAAGCAGTGGCTAGTCAGTTTGACAGACACCATGGTTAATCAGCCTCAAAAGCTGCATTCCACCACAATCACAGAACAAGCCAAATCATTCAGATAGTAAAGCCCACATAACATCCTTCTGGTTTCTGGAATAAGCCCAAAACCAATTTGGTCCTTTTGTGCCATAAGAAGAATAAAGACCTGAAGAAATAATTTGCCCATCCTACTGGAGAAAATGAAAACCTGTTTTTCATTTTTTTCTGATGGATAAAAGTTAATACTGATCACTAACAAAAATGAGGAGACACAACATATATTCTTCGCTAAGCCTTTTGGACAACATATACTGAACTGTAGAGCAACCAGCCATATCTAAGCCTGACATATTGTACAATTTCAGCCCACATGATTAGGGTTCAGTATATCTTGTGTGCATCTAGAAAACTGGATTCAATAAAATATGTTTACATTAATCATAGGTATGTAGACTACCATACTCTTAGTCATCTTAAAATAGAGCTACTTCAGGTCTCATTTGTCCCACATGATACAAATACAGGGGTGCCTAAAGACTGAAAGACCACTATTGCACCTGCAGCTGAGATCCTCATTTTACTATCAGAGCCCTGGATTTGTCTCTAGATCGCTACAGAACTGAATCAGTTCCATAGGATTCATGGCACTATTCCCATAAAAATCAGAAAAAATATTGACATAGAGATGCTGGGAAATCTTCAGTGCCTAGGTTGGTCAGCACTGAACTGTTTCCCCCACCCCCACCCCCACCCCAACCCCCCTTGGTTAATATTACAAGGAAATCAGCAGCCTGTATCAGGACTGCTAAGAAAATGGGGAGCTTTTTTTGCTTCTCTGTCTCTTGCAATGAACCTGTGAAGCTAGTGGGAGCAATACCAGCTGCTATTTTGCTGGCTAGCGGGGGAGTAGATTGTTGTTGCCTGCTGTTTAATAGTTGCAGCAGTAGGAACAGTAACCAGCTTTCTGCAGCAAACAAACACTATTTAGAAGGGTGACTTTCATCTAGTCATTCTCTCAGCTGATCTATCTTACAAGATTGCTGTTATGGGAGAAATTGGAGGAAGAAGTCTTATGTTTACCATCTTTCCTGGAGGAAAGCAAACAAATAATACAGGAAATGTGATATGTAAATGGATGCAAACTGAGGTAAATCCCCTAGTTCAGCAATCTCGGAAGCCTTCACCTTTCTCATCTAATCCAGCCATCCTTCCAAACGGTGATTGCAATCCAAGTACAGAGATGTCAGAATTGTTGATTTCTTTGGCCTGATTATCTGTCTTCTCATTCTGAGTCCCGGGGGGGTGGGGGGCGGTGGGAAGTAGCTCAATATCTATGAAAAGAACTGGTCCTTTTTCTGACACATCAGTCAATCTTGAAAAAAAAGTAAAAGAAAGGAATAAAGGAGTAAAGATATAAAATACCTCAATGAGGCAGAGTTTTTCCAGATCCCGTGTAACTAAAAACTCTTGCAGCCAAGAACTTTCAAAAGCAATCTAATTGTTACTTAGAATCAAAGCCATCAAATCAATCCCTCCCCAAGCTAAGGAGTGATTAACTTCTTCACAAAACCAATAAAAAGTGGGAATCAAATCATTCTCAAATATGTCAGTCTTTTTCTTACCATACACAGATCCAGTTTCTATAGCAGAAATGTTCAGTTAATGGCACAGAATCTGTTAAGTCTGGAGAATAATGGCGCTTGAGACGATGCATTTCTAACAAGTCTTTATTCTCTGCTTCCAATCTACGAACAACCCGAGCAGAGGCACGCAGGCCTCTATTTATACCTTCTGATCCCCGGGCAAATCCAACCAATCACAAGGCGGTCTTTTCCCGCCTTGCGCATGCGCGCAAGGCCGGCGCCACTCAGTCTGGTCCCGG
>NW_015386388.1:1566912-1568206 GCF_001527695.2 Protobothrops mucrosquamatus | reverse complement strand
GGCGGGGGTGGCGGGTGGGAAGCCGGCTTAGAAATTGGTTGGAGCGGCTGGGAAGTCGGAGATGTAATTGATTTTGAAGTTGTAGGCACCAATCTTCTCGAAGCCATATTAGCAATTTAAGATTTCAATCTATATGAGAGTCTTTTAAACAATTAATCCAGGACGAATAGTGAAAGTATTAAAAGTAGCAAAAGTTCCAAACCGGAAGTCCAAATCACTTTCACTTTTTCTTGCTAAAAAGTATCATTCATCGCCATTTTGAGTTCACTTTCACTCAATCCAGCCCAAGTATAGGGAAGCTCAAAATATCCCAAGTTAGAGTAAAATCCACAATAGGAAACAAACTTCCAGGGTCGGTTTGTCTGCATATAATAACTCACAGTTCAATTTAAGTTGCAGCGGTGGCGGCGGCTTCTGGCTTCGCCGAAGCGAAGGCGTCCTGGATCGCGGAGAATCCTCGGGGCTCCGGAGGAGTTCTAACCTACATCGTCCACATAGGACGACTCGGGAACTCAACTCCTATCCCGGGCAGCTCACCGATCCCCTTATACCCAGGGGAAAGGTATCAAGCCGTTTGACAGCTGATGCTTGCTGTCAAAACGGCTTTTACGCGAAAACAGGCGGGAGGCAGCTGTCAGCTGCGTCCGACGAGGTCGCCTGCCACCGGAAGTCCGCCCCAACATCGTTTCTGTAGAGTCAACCAGCCTGGACCTCTAGTTCAGTTATTACTATATACATGCTCACCTTACGTAATCTGCAAGGTATTTGGGAGGCCCTTTGACCCTTAGCGACCTTCTCGGACCTGGGGAACTTGTAGTGTTTTCCCCGTTGCTTCCCACACTAGGTGAATTGACCTGTGGTTGTCTTGTGACTTCTGTTTGACTTTCCTGCCCGTCTTCTAGGCTCGAGAAGTCAGGACTCTGTCGATCGCTAAACCTGGTTAACCTACCACCTATGGAGTTTTCCAACCCCTCTGAACTCATCTCCATGTTTCCTGACGGAGTGTGGTTTCCCTGGCTCCTTTCTGTAGGGATAGGGTCTAGGGATGCCTCCCTGTTAGCCCTTATGCGTGGGGACATCCTTCTATAAGCCATGTCTGCAAAGGACGTGTTCCCCCTTTGTTTTGCCTGCTCTCTTGCATATTGTGAGTTGTGAGTATGCTCCCAGTTATTCTCCGTGTCTGGAGTATTGTTTGTGAGGTGTGGATAATTAGTATACCTCCGGTGGGACTCCCAGGCTGGAGTGCATGTGGGGGTGTCTGTGTGCCCCCTTCCCCATGAATTGCTACCTGAAT
>NW_015386388.1:1564894-1565954 GCF_001527695.2 Protobothrops mucrosquamatus | reverse complement strand
GGGAGAGGATCCCCTGGAGGGGAGGGCCGAGGATTTTGCTCAATATCTGTATGACAAAGTCGCTCGGATTCGAGAAGGTCTTGACTCTGACTGGGTGGCCCCGGGGGAGGAGACAGGAGCAGGTCTTGAGACTGTTATATGGGAGGAGTTTGACTCTGTGGCTCCTGAGGACGTGGACAGGATTCTGGGGAGGCTGAATACAACCACATGTTTACTGGATCCGTGCCCCTCCTGGCTGGTACTGGCTGCCCAGGAGGGTACACGAGCCTGGCTCCAGGGAATTATAAACGCTTCTTTACGGGAGGGTGTCTTCCCCGTAGCCTTGAAGGAGGCGGTGGTGAGGCCCCTCCTTAAGAAGCCTTCCCTGGACCCAGATGTATTAGCTAATTATCGTCCGGTCTCCAACCTTCGCTTTGTGGCGAAGGTTGTGGAGAGTGTGGTTGCGCAGCAGTTCCCCCGATGCCTGGAGGAAACAGTCTATCTAGACCCGCTCCAGTCGGGCTTCAGGCCGGGATACAGCACGGAAACGGCATTGGTCACATTGGTGAATGATCTCTGGAGGGCCCAGGACAGGGGTCATTCCTCTGTCCTAGTTCTTTTGGACCTCTCAGCAGCTTTTGATACTGTGGACCACGGTATCATGCTGCGGCGCCTGGTGGAGTTGGGAGTGGGAGGCACCGTTATGCAGTGGTTCTCCTCCTTCCTCACCGACCGCACACAGTCTGTATTGGCAGGGGGACAGAGGTCGACCCCAAGGCCCCTAACTTGTGGGGTGCCACAAGAGTCGGTCCTCTCCCCCTTATTGTTCAATATTTATGTGAAGCCGCTGGGGGAGATCATCCGTGGCTTTGGGGTGGATTCCCATCAGTACGCTGATGATACTCAGCTGTACATTTCCACCCCAGGCCACCCCAATGATGCCCTTGACGTGATGGCCCGGTGTCTGGAGGCCGTACAGGTCTGGATGGGGAGAAACAGACTCAGGCTCAACCCTTCCAAGACTGAGTGGCTGTGGTTGCCGGCTCCCAGGTATAGTCAGCTGACTCCGTCGCTGACTATA
>NW_015386388.1:1530221-1564286 GCF_001527695.2 Protobothrops mucrosquamatus | reverse complement strand
CTTTAAGAGATAGTTTCTTTTTAAGGGGTTTGTGTGTGCCTATTCTTAAAATGTTCCGGCGTGTTGCACAGAACCCCACCCTGTTTTGACTGGGCACCCTGGTACCTTTCAGATTCAATTCTTCCTTCGGTTGTACCTTCTGTCGACCCAGGCAGACCGCAGCGATGTGGCCTTTCTTCCCGCACGCTCGGCAAATGGCAGAACGGAACTGACATTCCGCTCGCTTGTGGCGTCCACCGCATCCAAGGCAACGAAGCTCAGCTGGGCCCTTGTCCTGACAATCTTTGGACCTCCTCCCAGCTGCTTGGTAAAGCTTGTCGACCTCTTCTTCCGAATCCTCTCGCACGTCTTCCTTGTGGATGGTGGCGGTCTCTGGAGCGCTTCGATTAGGCCGCATGTTCTTGACCGCCCCACCTGCAGCTTCTTCTGCTGAAACCTCTCGCAGAGCATCTTGGAAAGAGACATCTTCCTTGGCGAACAGCTTCTGCTGTAAGTCTCTGTTCCTCAGTCCGCACACAAAACGATCACGCAGTCTTTATTTATTTATTTATTACATTTCCTCTAAGTCCTTGAAATCACACGGTTTAGCTGCTCTTCTCAAAGCTGCAATGTATTCTTTTGCTGATTCCCCAGCTCGCTGATCCCTCTGTTCAAATGTGTGCCTCCAAGCCATGACAGATTGCTTGGGCTGGAAGTGTTCCTTTAAAACTTTCTTCAGATCGGAGTATGACACCGTTTCCAGCGAGGCTGGGGCGATTAGGTTCTCGGCGATCTCAAAGGCGTCTTGCCCACAAACACACAACATTGTGGCAGCCTTTAAGCCTTCCTCCCTTATCTGGTTTACGCGGAAGTAAGTCTCGACTCTTGCAACGTAAGATTCCCACTTCTCGGGGTGAGAGACGTCGAATTCCGCTAAACGCCCAACTTTCGCCATGATCGAGGATCAGGGTCTTCTTCAGCCGCACGCACCCTCCAGTGATTTCGTACTGGCAGGATAAACGCTGACTTCAACGCCATTTTTCCTCTTCCGGACTTCTTTGGGTGAGTCTTCAAGCTTCCCTAGCTGTATGGACTGAATCCCACCTTTGTCGCCAGTGTTAAGTCCAGAGAATAATGGCGCTTGAGACAATGCATTTCTAACAAGTCTTTATTCTCTGCTTCCAATCTACGAACAACCCGAGCAGAGGCACGCAGGCCTCTATTTATACCTTCTGATCCCCGGGCAAATCCAACCAATCACAAGGCGGTCTTTTCCAGCCTTGCGCATGCGCGCAAGGCCGGCGCCACTCAGTCTGGTCCCGGGCAGCTTTTGCAAATGCCCGGGACTCTTGCAACGTCCCGAGCCTGCTTTTGCAGGCTCGGGACACAACAGAATCCATCTTCATTTGTTTTTAATGGACAATTAACCAGTGGAACAGCTTGCCATCAGAGGTTGTGGGTGCTCCATCATTGGAGGTTTTTAAGAAGTGATTGGACAGTCACTTGTCTGAAATGAAATAGGGTCTCCTGCTTAGAAGACCTTCAAGGTCCCTTCCAGCTCTATTCTAATTTGATTAATTAATTGATTGATTGATATTCCATTTGAGGGTTAAAGCAAAATTATACAAGCTTTAAGGAACATTATTGTTATGATCCTTTGAATCCATCTTGATTCCTGGGTGCCTGTATGGACAGATTCATGCAGTTTTCTTGGCAAATTTTCAGAAGTTGTTTTCTAGTGTTTTTTTTCTACAGTACCATCTTCTGAGGTGTTTTTTGATGTCCTATTCTAGAGGCTGAGAGAAAATGACTGACCTAACTTGTTTCTATGCTTAAAGAAGGACTAGAATTCAAGGTTCTCTGTGTCTAGTGCCCCTTGTGCCTTTAATGACTATACCAAATATAGTTTTATTTATTAAAGATTTCTATCTCTCCCTTCAACACCCTTTTTCTGAGTTGTACACAAATAAATCAAAATACTATTTATTCACATCTAATTACAGAGGTCTGGAGTCTGTGATAGTATAATATATACAGAACCCCTGCCATACTAACTCAAACATAAGGACCTCAAGGATTAAATAAATAAGGCAACTGACAGATTTTGTAAAAGCAATCCAGAAAACAGAAGAGTTCCAAGAATTGGGTATTTCCTTCAAAGATTTATTAAGCAGATAATGATGCTTCTGAGGAAGCATCTGGGCAAGGTAGATACCAAAGAAATCATGCTTACATAATCATTAAGCTTAGATAGATAGCACAAGAAATCCCGGAGAAATATGATTCATAAACGTTCCTCTTCTCACTCCAATACTAATGTTTTAGCACTTTCCTCAGCTCTTCATTAGGAGAATTTAAAGAATTTGGGGGCCCAAATAAGATCTGATTTGGAGCTGTTTCTTCACAGAATCTTAGATTTTTATGAAAAGAGAGGTTAACATTATGGTTTCAAAATGGAATATTCCCAGAATCTGTATTAAAAATTAAACACGTACCTGGAAGAAATATCTAAATATTTACTATTTTTATATTTTAAGAATCAAATTCTTCTTTGGCAAAGAAAAAGAAAATGTTTTTTATATCTGAGATGATATGTTCTTTATTTTCTGTCCTGTAATATTGCTATTAGTTTATCAACATTCATGAGCACTATGAACCCCATTCTTGTCAAAACAAGTCAACTGCTTTTGTCTCATTGTAAATCTTAGATAAATTTTTATTAGTCAGTTCCTGAAATACACATGTATAGCAATTTTTGAATGTACTAATTACATTTGGAAATGTATATTGAAGCAATTACATGCTTCAATAGGCAACACAGAACAGCAAAAAAAAAAAAACCATCACCATGGAAATCTGCCTACTTCAAAAAGTAATTTCTTGGTGTCCATTTGTTCTCTTTTTCCATCCATTAGCAAATAATGGTCTCTGGGAATACCTGAACACACAATTCCAAAGCTTACTTTGCACAAAATTTGCAGGAAAAAACCAGCATCTGCAAGCAGGCCTTGAGTATCCTATTAAGAACATCTGAAATAGCATAACATAGTTACTTTTGCCTGTTGCTTCCTCCCCACCATCCGCCCTTTGGGGGTAGCATTACAGCTATTGTTATTTTTGGTGGTTCTGCAAATGCCACTGCTGCTGCTACGAAGCTGCCATTTCTCATTGGCTACTAGCTGGCAAAGCAAATAGTAATTGCCTATAGTTTGCCATAACTCCTTTGCTTGTTTGCTTGCCTGTTTTATTATTAAACCCACATATAAATAAGATGCTTTTCCATTTTTATTTAAAAAAACACAGTCTGTTTGTTAGATATTAACTGTGTTTCACATGAGCAAACTATGTGTCCTTGCATATCTGAAGAACCTAGCCTGTGTAGTTGTTATCTGGTTTCCTGTATTATGCAAACCTCCAACATTGAGTTAATTGGATAAATATAGTTTAACTATGGGTGAGAATGAGAGAAAGGAGGAACTATAGATAATAGTCAATTCTGTGCACTGCCAGCTGCAAGGAAATTCATTCCTATATGAGTCAGTCTCATTGCAAAGTCTTCAAAACACATGCTGTCCTTGACAGAAATGGCTACAGGACAGAGAGAAAGAGTTGATTGCAGAAATTCAAGGTCATTTATATTTAAGAATACATTCAAGTAGAATGTAAGCTTAAAGAAGAATGAAATACATATGATTCATTAATGCATGGTTCCAAGGGAATGCATTGTTTTTCTTTTTTCTAACTTTGCTTTCTCAATCATATATATTATGTAAGCCATTAACAGCAAGGAAGCAGGGAAGGATGAATTCTTTTCACAAAGAAAAGAAAGTATCTGTTTCTAAACCACATTTAGCCTGAAATCTCACTCAACATGACATTATCCCAGAAACCAGTTCTGAAAAAAAAATCCCATTAGCAAGTGGAATGAGGACTTAAATCCTGCTGCATCAGACCAATGATCTGTCTACTTCTGCATCTTATTCCCTGTAGTGATAGATCTCAAATGTGTTCAGTACTCTACAGCAGTGTTTCTCAGACTCTGCAGCTTTAAGATGTGTAGATCTCTTAACCAAATATGCATTCTCAACCAATATTTTGGCTGGGGAATTCTGGAAATTGAAGTCCACACATATTAAAGGTACTGAACTATAGTCTTTTAGAACCATCTTTGTGAATAGATAGCAAAAGCACTTTTATGAAAAATACTGATCAGATAATTGTTGTGAGTGACTATTATGAGACTAGCGTATTATGGGGTTCTTTCTGAGAATCTCATAGCAGAGATACTCAACTACATTGTTTGGGAATTTGTCACTGAAAATTCTTCAGAAGCTGCAGTTTGTACAGAATGCAGCTACCAAAATTAACTTGATTTCATATTGCCAATTTTAAAAGATCACAATTACCTCTTCCTTGTTTCCAGGTCCAGCTCAGATCATAATGCTAGATTTCAAAATCCTAAAAATTGTGGGAGGTCAGTGGTTAAAAGAGCATATAATCCTATTTCAACCCATCTCTACTTTAAATAATCTGCTGGTGGTAAACAGTCCTCTCTCTATGTAGGTGGATGGAAAACTGATGGGAGATATTTGTTGGTTGCAGTAAATTAGTTAAGAAATACCAGTAATGCTGTGGTATACTTGAGACCATCACTATCTTGTAGAAATCAGCAAAACCTGATCTGTTCTAATCTGTAGTATCTATATGTTATACCTACCACTTTTCAGTTCTTTGTTTTTGCTATGACTTGTCCTGGAATCATTTTTTTTCATGAAAGGTACCATATAAATACTTGAAGTAAATAAAATAGATTTTCACATGGGTTATTAAAAACTATGTTTGATGGCTAAGAATTTCTCTGCCACATGAAGCAATAAATTGTTCAGTCTATACTAGATAATCTTACTGTCAAAAAAGCTCATTTACTTGCTTGCTCAGCTTTCGAATCTGTTTTCTTCCCATTGCAGATTTTTAAAGAGCACCCTCTGAAAGAAGTGTATACAAACATCACCTTTTCCAGAGATGAAGAACCAAGGGGTCCTGCACCAAATACTGCTCTGCTTTCTCTGGTGCTGATGGGAGGAACATTTTTCATTGCTTTCTTCTTGCGCAAGTTCAAGAATAGCAGCTTTTTCCCTGGCAGGGTAAATTGTGCTTAGGGCTTGGATGAAATAGAATTTTTGCTTAGACTTTTGAAAGAAAGGAACTTAAATCTGTACCTGCCTACAAGGGTTTGATCTGCTGTGTTCTATCCATCATTTGAATTAAGTGCACTATAAATTGAAGCTGTGGGCTGCTGGGAGAAAGGTTTTAATTATCAGCTTAAGTTACAATTATTATAGTAGAAAATGCAAAGTGTTTAATAATCAATGGAGCAGCAATTCATGTAGACTGAAATCTACTTACCCAGAAATAAATCTTACTGAATTCAAAGAGGCTTGCTATTGAATAAGCATACCTATGATTGCTTTAATAAGCCACAAAAAGTTATTTCACTGAATGACTCTCCTGAGAATAAATAAAAATAAGCTGCTTTTCTGCAATATTCAAACTGATATTTAAATGGACAACCACAGAATTGGATGGTTTGTAATGAACATGCAAATATATCAATTGAGCATAAGGCTCTCAGTTTAAAAACCTACCTACTAATGTGTAAATCTACAAAGGTGGATTTAAAAAATACAGACATATAGGGAAAAAGGAGAAAATATATAGGTTTTAAACAAAGGGAAGGGATTTCAGTTTCCTACAGAACTCTTTTCTTATGGTATTTAGCACTGCAATTTTGTATATAGAATTCACAAGGATTACTTTCAAGGACATAGATGTAGATCCGGATCATTCAGTAAGTCTGCCATTCTATCATACTTGCTAATCAGAATCTCAGTTAGAATGGAACCTTTGTATAAATACACCCAGAATGTATTGTGCTGCAAGAGGAATGGGACATTTTTTGTATAGTGCATGTATTGACTTAAGTAGCAAAATGAACATAAATTGCATGATTTTTTATTTTATTTTATTGATATATGTCAGATGAAAGTCCCAATATAATACATATGGAATTACTGTAATTCTCCAACGTATAGATGTCTGTTCCATCAATTAGGTTTAAAGAAAAATAATACATTAGTACACATACTGGGTGTAGCTGAATTACAGTTTGCAGATCTCTGACAATTGCTCATGGTAGCTAGAGCTGCTGGGAGTTCAGCACTGTTTGAAGGTCCACGGGTTTGAATCCTACATTAATAATCGGTGTGTGGTTATTTCCACACTAGCAATTTCTAGCATCTTTATAGTCATTGAACCATAATTGGGCCAAAATAATAGTAATGATGATAGACTTTACATCATTACAGTGATAGCTGACGGCATTGTGAAAGTTCTACCAGCTGCTAATGAGGAAATTTCCTCTAAGAACAATTTTTTAAAAGTCCCCTGTTCTTACTATGCATAAAGGCGGCCATGATTTGGATTTTAGAGCAGAGTTTCTAATGCATTATTATCTTTTCTTTCAAATGTAGTATGGACAGCAACCTAGAAGTTGGGAATATCTTCTCTACTTCTGATTCATCAACGCACCTTCTTCCCTATCCCCCAATCATTCTTGCCAGGTTAACATACTTCTTATTTTTTGACAGCTTCGTCGGGTAATTGGTGACTTTGGTGTCCCTATTGCCATCTTTATCATGACATTGGCAGACAATCTTATTAAAGATACCTACACTCAGGTAATTCTTTTTTATTTCTTAATGTAGCTCCTTCCTCCTAATTTCGTTTCTAGTCTAATGCCCTTTCTGTGCAAAAGGGAAGGAAAGTGCTCATACACAATCCTCCTCTTGGAATGATCAACCTGATCATTTTTCAAGAGAGTTTGCGTTGGAGATTTAAAATAAAATAATAGAATGACAATCTGCCCACCATTCCAAATACAGAAGTTAGCTGCAATGGCCATTGAATCTGATTTCAACCCTGAAAATGGAAAAATTCTTATACTGCATCAGAGGTCTTGAGGTGAACAGAAAACCCTGTAGGCTTGTAGTGAATGGAAAATTGAAAAGAAATTCAAAAGGGCCATCGAATCTTCCCCTTTGGTATCCATATCCAAAGGGAAAAGTTCTACTGTGTTAAATGACTGGGGTGGTCCTGGTTTCCATACTGGGATCAGCAAGATCCTGACAGATCTAGGGACCATTGATTTTTTTCTCTTCTTCTGTTGCTTTTCCTAGAAATTGAAGGTTCCCAAAGGCCTTCAAGTCTCCAATCCTGAAAAGCGGGGTTGGTTTATCTATCCAACTGGAATTGCATTCCCCATCTGGATGATGTTTGCTGCAGCTTTGCCAGCTCTCCTGGTTTTCATTCTCATCTTCTTGGAGACACAGATCACCACGTAAGAAATTGGGGAAAGATGAGAAAGATGGGATAAAATGAAGATAAGTGAGGATTGACCCAGGAATGAAGTAGATCAAAAAGTAGATCAAAAAGTAGATCAAAAATAGATAAAGAGAGAGAGAGAAAAGAAAGTCAGGATGCAAGAAATGGATGATTATGTGGTTCCAATTTTACATTGATTTCATTTCAATTACAGAATAAAATATGTAGATGCAAGTTTGACAGAAGATGTTTTGGTAGATCCTGATAGCAGAGAAGTCAGAGCTATAATACAATATTAACATAGCAAATAAATATTCTATTTTAATTTTTGCTGCTGCTTCAGGCTGATTGTAAGCAAACCTGAGAGGAAGATGCTGAAGGGTTCAGGTTTCCATCTCGATCTCCTTCTTATTGTTGGAATGGGAGGTATTGCACCACTTCTGGGCATGCCCTGGCTGAGTGCCACCACCGTGAGGACTGTCACACATGCTAATGCTCTGACAGTTATGTCCAAGACTACTCTGCCAGGAGAAAAGGCCTGCATTCAGGAGGTCAAGGAACAGAGGGTTACTGGTTTCCTGGTGGCTATTCTTGTGGGTGAGTTTTCCTACAAAAGATTCCATTGATCGTATTTATTTTATTTATTTCACGTTTTATAAGTCTGTCTAACTCAGACAGTGTGACTTTAATCAGCATGCAACATAGACACCCAATACATTTTTTAAAAAATGAAAGCTATCTATAATTATAAAATGTAAATGTAAAATGGCAAACAAGCACACAACAAAATAGCCACAAGCGGGACTCCCACTCTTCCAGCCCCTAATGCCTGAGGAAGGTGCCAGATCTTAAGGACTTTCCTAAAGGCGAGCAGAGTTTGGATCTATTGTGTATTGGCAGTAGTAGGAGATGGTGCCATATAGCAGGGCAATAAAAAAGGCACATTTCTTAGGACCCTATAAGATGACAAGATTTAAAAGAAAGAACTGTCACTGATGGAGTATGTGGGTTGAGCCAAGGTTCTTGGGAGAAGGCAGTTCCCCAAGTAATCTTGTCCTGTGCTATGTAAGACTTTAAAGGTAATCATCAACACATTTAATGATTGTCAAAGGATTAGCTTAAAACAGCCTACATCCTGTTCATGTTTAAAGTAGTTAAACAAAAAATGATGTGCCTTTTCAAAAAAATAAAACAGTAGGTGATAAATGCAGATACAGGTGGTCTTCAACTCAGAACCATTCATTTAGTGACTGTTCAAAGTTCAACAGCATTGAATAAGTGATTTATGAACTTTTTTCACATTCTCATGGTCATGCGATCAAAATCCAGACTCTTAGCAATTGGCATGTATTTATGACGGTTGCAGCATCCCAGGATCATGTGATCATCTTTTGTGACCTTCTGACAAGCAAAGTTAATGGGGGTAGCCAGATTCACAACTGTGGCAAGAAAAGTTATAAAATGGGGCACAACTCTCTTAACTCTCTTGCTTAGTAACAGAAATTTTAGGCTGTGGTCATAAGTCGAGGATTACCTGTGATAAGGCTTGAACAGTGTTTTGCATTATCTTAGGGCTTGCTTGCAGTGCATATATAGAACTTGCTAGGTTATAGATAAATGAGCTTTGGGAAACTCCTTATTCCCATCATATTCAATTTAGCTGTTCCTCCTGTTGTAACAAGAAGTTGTAATCATTTTTAAAATAGCTGAATGTATAACTGTTTAACCCAATATGCAAAGTGGACAGCTCATACATTCAGGGGAAACATATATCTTTGATAAGCCAAAACTGGAGCCTGGTGATTAGGAAGACGGATTGCTGATTTTGGGCTCTGCTTGAGAGTGTCTTCTTATCCCCAACTGATACGAGTAAGAAGAACGGTAGGCAAGATTACTTTCATTATCTCTTCAGATTGGGAAGGAGAATGTTACAATTGTTCCATTCCAATGGAGTGATGCATGTGCATTGTAAAATCTTTAATTACATTCATCTTTTAAAATTAAATCTCTTTAATCTGCAGCATTGTCTTTTGCTTACCTACAGGCCTGTCCATACTCATGGAACCTATCTTGAAGCTGATTCCACTTGCAGTACTCTTTGGCATCTTTCTTTACATGGGGGTGACATCTCTCAATGGAATTCAGCTATATGACCGCATACTTCTCATGCTGAAGCCACCGAAATACCATCCAGATATATCTTATGTTACAAAAGTAAGCTTTGAAGGCATAACTACTACATTTTTCTTGAGCTGTGAGCTTGAGAATTGCTGAAGTGGGGAAAACAGATAAATCCATGGGTCAAGAAGTTTGCTCCTTAAATATTAGTCCCTGATCTTGTCTATGACTTCTACATAGAGTGTTAATATTACTTCTACTTCCTTGGGAAACCAAGGTGATCTTCTGCATTAGTTGTAATGCAAATGGAAAACTGTTTTGCAATTTGTAATGTTGGGATTCTGCAAAGTTTGAAGGTGAATCATTTTCCGATTTACAGGAACTCTTGTTTTATCTTGTCATTTCCCATCTGAAATTTCATGATCATATCAGTAAACTAGATTTTGATCTTTCTTATCAGTTTCCAGGTAGTTTTACTACCCTTGTAAAAAAAGGGCTATTTTGTTGATTTCCCCCTGCTTATATAAAAGTCCACATCAAAATTCTTGCTGCATTCTGCCTCTGGATTCAAGTGGGCATATAGTTCTGACTTCCAATGCCCATTCATACAGAGGCTTTACACTAAAACCCTATAACCATGATTATAGCTGTTGGAAAAAGAACTTGGCTATAGCATCATGATGTCATGGCTTCATTACTGTTTTCAAGGAATATATATATTCAGAAAGACTATTCTCATGGGAGACATTTGTGAACAGCTAGAAAACCTGAGATGACATAAGCAATTTATTCCCTCCTCCATTTTTATGTGGTATAGATTTTGATTGCTCCAGGAACAGCTGTAGCTCAGGAAGCAAAGCAGCAATCAAAGATTTTTGCCCTCTGCTACTGGATGACTGGAAGTTGAAATATCTTGCTTGTTCTCAGTGTTGCAATCACGGGAGGGGTTGGGAGAATAAAATAGTGACCCTTGGAAGTGTCTGTAGACAAGCCAAAGATGTAATGGAAATATATACTTCTTTCTGGACTTTGTTTACCTATCATTAAAGTATTTATTATTTGTTTGTTTATTTATTACATTTCCATACCACCCATCTCAACTAAGTGACTATGGGCAATTTACAACATCAAATGAAAGCTTGATCAGAAGTGTCATAAATTCTTTTATCAAAGCTTAAGCATTTCTGTCTTCCAATTTGAAGGGCTATCACTGGAAGATTGTGGAACCAGAATTTTTAAAACTCTACCAGATTGATCATGGGACAGATATGTAATAGAAATACAGCCACTGAATCATAAGCTAACCACAAAGGCTTTTTAGGGGAAAGCATGGTAGTCAATAATAGCAAAAAGATCAGGAATCTGGATATACCCTTTCTGACTAACAAATATTATTAAAAAGCATGGGGTTTTTGTGAGCTGCAGCGGACTACATCAGATGCACTATACATCACCCAAGTCATTCTATGCATTTGATTCTTTCTGATTAACCACAAAAGTTGAATTTGCAAAACAGATTATTGGGCTAATGGGCTAAAAAATGGCTGCCTAATTTATGGCTCAGTGTGCTATAAGATCAGTCACTGAAACCAAAATATGACCAGGAAGGCTGGTAACTGAATGATAATGCCTATGCTTTGCATATGAAAAAGCCACAGTCTAATTTAAAGCCAGAGTCTTCAAGTAGCAGGCCTGGAACAGGCCTCTGCATGAGATCTTGGAGATGTGTGATGGCCGGAGTTTGACAGATTAATGCTATCAGTGATATGATCATGATTCATAGAGAAGTATGCCTGGTTTTAAGCCTAGTCTGTTAAATAAGCCACAATAGTAAAGCTCAAACCTACATTAAGCCATAGTCCACAATGGCTAAATTCATGTACCTAGATTAAGCCATAATTTGTGCTACCCTTGCTGTTGAAATTTCGGTGGTTGAGTTTTATTTAGTTATTCCATTTCTGCAACCATCCATCTAAGCCAGTATCTCTGGGTGGTTTACAGTTCTAAAAATATAAAAACGCTTAAAACATAAAATAACATGAATTTTCACATAATAGTGTGCCATATACTATGGTTAACAAACCTCAATGGCTGGACTTACACATTGCATCAAAAAAACAACAACAAATATTATGACTTTACATGGTGTGCCATTCATACATGTGTACTCATATACATATAAATTAAATGCCATTGCCAAGCCAACATTGATTCTGGCCAGTGGTTGAAGGAAAGAGCTTCTAACATTGCCGTTTCTTTTCATCCCAAAGGTAAAGACCTGGCGTATGCACATCTTCACCCTCACCCAGATTCTCTGCCTAGGATTGCTGTGGGGAGTGAAATCCAGCCCAGCCTCCCTTGCCTTGCCTTTTATACTCATTCTGACTGTCCCTCTTCGACGCTTCCTGCTCCCTGTCATTTTCAGAGACATTGAGCTCAAGTGTGTAAGTACTGTTGTGCTCTCTCTTCTCCCTCAGCAAAGGGAACTTCTTATAGAAAACTTATGTACATATTTAAGTATTTCTTTAAAAGATTTGTGTGGCTGCCCATTTTAAAGTGCAACTCTGAGTGGCATAACCTGCAGGTAAATAATGACAAATTAACTTTCCTGAAAGAAGACTTACCCACATCCAGAAAAGAATACTATGTGCACCTACAATTCATATAGCAATATATCCTCTCAAAACATCTGAAATGCAGTTGATGGTGGGCTCAAGAGGAGTATATCTATATTCAATTCCTATTTAAAGTTTGCAATTTCTTTCCATGAAATGCAGCCACAGCCATCAATATGAAGAGCTTTAAGAGAGAATTGGTTACCTTTATGGATAATAAGAATTACCAGTGGCAGAGCAGAACTGTATGTCTCTTCTAGAAAAAAAGGCTGCAGAAACGTGTGAGGCCACTAGTGTGTATGTGTTGTCTCTCAATTTAGCAGTTATAGTCGAAGCTTTTTTTTTTAAATTAGCATCTGAGATGGAGACTTTCTCACAGCCTACCTTGTAGTCATCTCAGAAGATCTCATGACCCCAATAATTTTCATGGCACCAATAACAATAATTTGTCAAAGCATACAAGTTAGAGGACACTCTCATGAGGTGTAGCCATATCCATCTTGGTCACTGCTGACGCCCAGGTGGAATGGATTTTTTTTTATCTCTGAGAAAGAGTTTTGAAGTGCAAGGCCAATTGATTTATGTGTTGGGCCCACACAACTCCTCACCTTGGATGCTTATATGTGTGTATGAGTGAGGAAGCCAAGAACAGCCTGTCTTTCTGTGTGGATATAATGCAAGATGAATTAATCTTTTTCCTAAGAGGCATAGTAGAAGCAGAGGTCATCATGCTTTTCCCTCCTACTGAACTTGGTGGGGGAAAATATGTATAATGTGAACTATACTTTGACTGGATTGGGGTAGTGGTGCTGCAATATAAAATAAATTAAAATATATCATAATCTTCTCCCATGATGCTATAGTTCCCACAATACATACTGTTGCCCTACAATAATATTTCCTCTATTGGAACAGATCTACTAGCAGAATGTTCATTGGCTTGGCTGTTCCATTAGCGTTATCTGTCACTATATGTGTCTCCTTTGAATTTTTATTGAATTTTAATGTCAATCAAAATTGTCTATAGGATTGCTCCCTTAGTTTTCCCCAAATTACTACCTAGTGCGTACAAAGTGGTTACTGCTTTTGTTAGTCATGGTGGAATGGCATGATTGAAGAAACATACTCACGTTGATATCTGGCAGCTCAGAATTAGATTGGGCCCAAAGCTCCTCTTGGTCTGGATCCAAAATTTGATGTATCTGAGAGAACACAAAGAATTTGCATTATTTTGGTCTGTGGTTATTTAGCGCAAGAAGGAAATTATCAATGAATTTCTGTGCACTTCAGATCATCCCTAATAATGAGGATGCACCACAACATAAGAATAAGGAACCATATAGGAGAGTTGAATATATATGAATTGGTGAAATAACAACATCAATTATTTGTTTGTTTAAGAAAATATATATGGCCGCCCAATTCAGTCTCAGTTACTCCAAGTGGCTTACAAGGATAAAAGCTCAATACAAAAACAATAAAAAATCAGTAACTTCCTATTCCCCAGCAACAACTATCAAGTGAGCCATTTGATGGGCTCCAAAGATCACCACACCCACAGGCAAAGTCACATTTTCAAGCCTTGTGAAAGAGTGCCAAGGTGGGGGCCAATTTTATTTTCGCGGGGATGATGTTTCATACGGTATAAGCCACCACAGAGAAGCCCCTTCTGCTTGGTCATGCTAGATGGAGCTCCTTATGAAAGGGAATCCATAACAATCCATGCACTGGTGGAGGGGGTAGATGTGACTGGGAAGACAGTCCTTCAAATAACGAGTTCCCAAGCCATGTAGGGCTTTGAAAGTGATAACCAGCACCATTATATGTGCCATTAAGTTGCTGTCAACTCTTATTGTCTACTTGAATATATTTTTCCATCACGATCTAAACGCTCAGCAGAAAATCATGTTTTGAGATTCAGTCCTGATATCTCCAGCTTAAAAGGAACTCAGCAGAAGGGTTGAGATAGATACCCCTGCCTTTTGGCCTTGGAGAGTTGCCATTTTTTAATCTCTAGTTCCATATTTAATCTTTAGGTGGAATGTCAGAGGCAATATTTTACAAAGTATACAGAGCAGGATGAAGTGGATGAAGACAGTATCAAATCTAAATTAGGTTTCATTGAATTAATTAAAATATAATTAACTGCAGTTATTACAGCTGTTTCCCATATAATTGATATTTTTCATTTCAGTTTTCAGTTTTTTACTGAATATTGGATTTTGTTGGTAACTTTTGGAGAGTCACTGAATGCACCTCCAAGGCTTGGAGAAAGCAGCTTTTACAAATGTAGTGCTACAGATTGCACACCAATGGAGTAAATAGTACTAGCTTATTAATTATCTGATTCTATATAAGCCGGCTTCATATATAATGACTATTTGAAACTACTTAATCCTTTGCAAAGGAAAAGAAATCAAGATTTTCAAGGTTTTAAGTATAACCAGGGCTTTTTTTGTCATAGAACGCCCAGAACGGAGTTCCGACACCTTTTTTGGATGGAAGCTTGTAGGGTAGGCAAGGCAGGTTGTATAACGTGTGTGAGTTCCGGCATCTTTTTTCTTTTCTTTTTTTACAAAAAAAGCACTGATATAACACTCTGTTTTCTGAGCCCCACTGAGCTTCTAAATGTATTTATTACTTTCCAGTTGGATTCTGATGATGCTGAGGTGACTTTTGATGAGACAGAAGGCCAAGATGTCTATGATGAAGTCCAGATGCCTATTTGAGCACCCAGCTGCTGCTGCCACTAGGCAAATGAAGAACCAAAAATTCTTTCCAAAAACACTGGATATCAGAATCTGGAGGAAGATATCCATATAGCTATATGAATCAGAGTATATATATATATATATATACAGTATATATACTGTATATATTAATTGCACATGGCCAAACATTCCAGTGGTGTAAATATATATGATTGTCAATCCATGGATCTTATAGGATTTAAGAAACATATTTTTTTCCAGTCAATTATAGTTCTATAGTGAATCTTAACATTTCTTTCTTAGGGTTTAGGAAATAGATGTATTTTCCCAGAAGGGGAAGAAAGTACCAAGATATGCAAGGATTGTTGAAGAGGTGATACATGTTAACAGTGGACTCCATTTTTAATGCAGCTATAACCCATATGCTTCTCTTCTGTATTTGTGTGTTTATGTGTGTATGTGTGAAGCTTTATCGGCCATAGAGGAAACCATCTACTTTTCTACCAAGATAAGAAACATTTTTATTACTCACATTGCTAGACCATATACACCAATGAATATCTGTAGACATGTTTCAAAAGAAATGCTGAAAACCCATCATTGTTCTCTGATGGACCATCAGAGCGGATGCTTCAGAATGCTAGAGTGGACTGAAGCTAAGGAGAAAAGGCAATAAGCTCTTTCTTAACCCCTGGAACTGTAGAATAGGAAAAAGCTGGAGCACGAAAGTGAGGCACAGAAGAAAGTGAGGCACCGAGAGTGCCATATTGGCAATGGAAAGAAGCAACAAACATAACCTCAGGAATGGAAGTGGCAGAAACATCAGGTTTCAAGGATGTGAAATGCTGACAGGTGAATCCAAATCCATCTCTGCCTGTCAAGTGGGGATGACACATTTGAAAAATTGGCTTTCTTGGAATGCTAGTCATCTTTTCCTTTGAAGATGGATTTCATTTTTTGTGAACTCATCCTACCACCTTTCCCGCTGAAATGTGAAGTATGGTAATATGATGAAGGCATCGTCCAAAAGTACAGTTCTGTCTTGGTTACTTTTGTTCCTTGCTTGTTCTTGTGGTTAGATTTTTAACAAATGCTATTGTTTTTTCTTTAAGCTGGCATCTATCTAAGTCCCTACCTGGGAAAATGTGCCACTTGATAAAAAATTAGTATATCCCAGATTATAATAATAAGACCTGTAAATTTGAAAGTGTAGGCATAAGTAACTACTCGATGCACATTAACACCCAGAGATTCTTAGCTTCCAATTAAATAGCAATTGCTATCCTTAAGAATAGAAAAAAAATGTGTAAATAGAAAAAAAATGTGTGAATCTCACCAATCAGCCCTTCCTTCCACCCTCTTGCTTATTAACCATTCCAACGTATTTAAGTATTCTTGCATCCAAGAAGCCATTCTAAGCTGCAAACAGACTTAATTTAGAGACTGTTATTGCAAAATAGGCTTTAATTTTTGCACGCCTTGATGTTTCACATGTGTCAATCTAATAATATATATATATATCAATATTGAACTTTCTTCCTCTCTCACTTCAAGTCTCTGTACTGGGTGTTGAGTCCTTTGAGTCCTCATTAACTTTTACTTGCCCAAACACTTTTCAAATGGTCTTTGGCAATCCACTTTTTCCTTTTTAGTAATGTCAAATGTTGTCCACTAAAAGTTTGTCTTCTTATGGTTTTTTCCACATGATTGTAGCAATAGTGATGAATATAGGATCTATATTAATGCAGGATCTATATTAATGCAGTAGGTTCCCCTTCTTCCTTAGAATATTTGAAAATATTTCTCATGGTGGTATGAATTCAATGCTGGTAACAGTCATTTCAGCAATATTATTATTTGTTATTTCCTAAAAATAATAAAGGTGCTAAGCTCAACAATATCTGGAGTCCTTGAACTTGTCAATGCCCACCTTCTAATCCCAGACATGCATAGACTACTATAGTGCTGCGTTATGAGTGAAAGCTTTCTGTGCATGACGAAGATGCTTTCTCTTTATTATTTTTCATTATCCAGAGTGAATCATGGTTCTAACCATGCACTGCTTAACATTAATTTGATTAGGAGAAGGTCTGGAGAAAAAAAACGGTAATATTTTCTCTTGCAATGCATAAACAATTTATGAAACTTATTGCCCCAAAGTATAAAGATGGACATTAGCTTATGTGGCATTAAATAAAGGATTTGGTATACAGTATAAAAAGTGACCACATCCGTATGTATTAGTCATGACAGCCAAATGGAACTTCCTTCTTCAAAGATATTATTGCAACACAAATTAATAAGATGACCATTGTTATTGTGTCCTTCATGTGAACTTCTCAGTTTGTAAGTGTTAAAAGGGGGAAAAACTGGTATTCTGATCTGTGGGATTTTTATATTATTAAAAGAGAAAGAAAATCAAAATAAAAAAATATATTTAGCCTTGGAACCATTGGCCAGACCCTCTCCCTGATAAAATTCTATACAAAAATTTCAGTTTGAATTAGTAGAAAGCCACTGTATCCTGAAAGCCATTTTATAATCATTGTTAATAACAAACTACAGGGATTCTTATTCTACATTAATTCTGTAGTATCATTTGCATTGCTATTTATGCCTATAGGGGGTCTAGATGGATTTCTTTGTCTTTATTAACAGTGCAACAAATACAAACTCATCAACTAAACCCAGCGTGTCACAATAGGCAAACTGTATCTATAGATATCTGGTATACCATGTTTTTTTTTATTCTTATTCATTAGATTCTTCCAGGAGTTCAAAGTGACATGCATAATACTCCAATAATACTCCAACAATCTTGTGATGTGGGGTGGGCTGGGCTGAAAAATAGTAGCTGACCAAAAGTCACCCTATAAATTTCCATGACCAAGGATGGCTCTCATCATAGCCCTAATAATCCAACACCTTAATCACAATACACTGTCTCTCAGTTATTAACACATTATAGATATAGGATCCCCTTTCCCCACAGTAGGAATTTCTTTATAACTAAAGGTGTACACTACTTTAGTGATAATGGGCTTTTATAATTTATTAAAAATCATATTTAATATTCCATTTGCTTTGCTATCTCTGTTGTATCAGATTTTTTTTAACAAGGGCAGCAAGAAACAAGATCTTGGGATAACATGCTGCATTTATTTTATGTGATCTTATTTTGATTTAGGCATGATTAAGCCAATATTATTGCAATGGTTTTCTTGTTTTGAGCAATACCAGAAGCAATAAATCTATTTTTTAAAATAAGAACAAATAAGCTGTTCTTCATCTATAAATAATACTTGAAAAAAGTATAATTCTGTGATTTAGTGCTCCCCTCATGGCCTTCTCAATGGAAATTGGTTAATGTTCCTCTAACAGATTGGTGAGATAACAGTCTTGTTTCTATTTCTAGTGCTAAATGAAGTTTTACAGTCTACCAAAACAAAGCTAGAAGAGAATGAGAAATCACATCACACAAAAAACCTAAATCTTAGGAATTATAGCCAGTCCTGATACTTTATAAGCAGTTGTTGCTATTAATGGGAGGAGGAGGAGGAGGAGGAGGAGGAAGAAGAGTACCAGTAATTTTATATACAGGAGCATTTAATCACCTAAGTTCACATTCTCATCTGTGATATAATATCTACTGAAATTACAATGAAAAGAATCTGAAGTTACCTTTTTCCCAAGATAAATTAAAATATTAAAAAGGCAAAGGAGTCCATGTGGATTTTACTCCATTTCAAGGCCATTCAGCCAGCACTGCCCAAAGACATTTCTGCGGTCATGTAGCCAGCATGACATTACGGAATGCTGTTACCTTCCCACCAAAGTGGTACCTATTTATCTACTTGCATTTGTATTCTTTCAAAATGCCAGATTGGCAGGAGCTGGAGTGAGGATGGGAGTTTGGATCACAAACCTGGCCTGCCAGCTGACCAACAAGCCCAGCATTTTAACAGCTGAGCCACCATGCCGCCCATAAATTAAAATTAAAATATGGGGAAACATTAATAGATGTAGTACTTGCTCCCCCGTCAAAGCAGGACTTATTTGATTAACAATATTACATACATTTTAATTTAGTGTATTATAATGACCGACATATTTAAGAAATTTTCAGTGAAATCTTGTATACTTCTGAGAATGCCTCTTTCCCATTGTTTCTGCTCACCAAAGCAGTCTAGCAGGGAGGGTATGCTCCAGTCCCCTTCAGCAAACAATTCTATCTTGTCAGACCCTGGAGTTGTGCCATCTCTATGACTGCATCTGCCTTATGGAACATCATCCATCCAGAGATATGGATAAAGCTCTGAAGACCTAGGCTTTGAAGTTAGGCAGTTAGGTGAGTTTTGTTGGTGATATCTTTTTGTTTTGGAAGTTACTGTTTAACTTGATGTCATGAATTTATATAGTTATGGTGGTTTTAAACTTTTCAATGCATCCAGAGTCACTGCTGTGAAATAGGTGGCTCTATAAATCATCTAAAAACATAAATATAAGGTATTCTCATACCCTGGCAGTACAAAGAACCCTGCCTTAAATGATAAATGTACTTGTGGGAACACCTATTGTTAATAAAACTAAAGAAACCATTTCAGATTTAATCCAGATATCTGGATGTGGACTGGAAAACGCTACATTACTAATACGCAACCAAAGTATTGAGTGGAATCTGAAATGTTGTAGCCCAGACCTAGAAATATGGCAAGCCACAAGCATAATGAAAAATGCTATGCATGATATGGGGCAGGACAAAAATTGTGGTGTGCCACTCATTTAGTGGTTTAACATTTCATGCAAACAATAATTTAGTGTGAAGAGGGAATGGTCTTGAGGACTAGGAGGAAGAGCCACTACCATGATTACAGTCAGATAAAACAGGGCTGAGTCTGAGGTAGAAATGTACCCTGAGAAAATATCTCAGATAAGATTTTCCCTAGTTTTACAAAAGTAAGGTGGGGGGAAGGTGCATTTAAAGTAATGACATCATATACTCTAACCTTGTAAAAATAGTTTTAGCCTACAAGATTTTGGTTTTATACTCTGATCTACTTTGAAGGACTGATACTTGTCTGGGATATTAAAACCCACAAAATACATGTTCCACCAATTTACTGCAAACCATTATAAACTCCCATACATACAACTCCAAGTATGGATCAAGTATATATATACCATTGTCATAATTAAAAAAGGACCAAATAGACAAAACACACGAAATTATCAACAAAGGAATAAAATTCCCAAAGGAAGAAGAAAACAACATCACATTATCTTTATGGATATCCCCATCAGCAGAGGCAGAAAAGTCAATTGTAAAATTACTCACACCAACCAAGTGCTCCATTACTAAAGTATCAACCCAACCTCCCACAAGAGAAGCTGTGTAAAAACACTATTTAGACTAGCACAAGCACACTGCAACAACCCAGACCATCAGAAAAAGGAAACAGATAATTTATACAATGTCTTCCAACAAAATGGATGCCTGTGCAACTTTATCGAAAAGTGCCTAAATACTTAACCTATCATAGCACAAACAACACAAGCTGTGAAAAGAATAACACTGCCGTATATTTAAAACATCTCAGAAACCACTATCAAACTATTACAATCACATAGCACCACCATAGCATAAAAACACCTAAAGGCCTCCAAAACATCCTAAGTAAACCAAAAGACCCAGAGCCCCAGAAGAAAAAACATCTACAATATGCAGTGTAAGGACTGTAACAGCCACTATATAGGACAAACAAGCAGAAGACTAGCAGAGCACATACATGAATACTAACTAGCAGTCAGAAAACATGACAAAAGCTACTTAATATCGCAACATATGGACAGACGCAACCATGGCTTCAACTAGGAAACTGTGAGCATCCTAGATCAATTCAAGTCCCAAAACACCAAAGAATTTCTGAAAGTTTGGTAGTCAGACAAATCAGCCATCAACAGGCACATAGAGATAAATACCACTCAAAAGAGACAATCAAAAAGTCAAAACGAAAATCAAAATACCAAAACACTTTCCCACCACAATCAACACTTATATAAGCAGAGAGTAACATCAAGATTAACACTTGACCAACAATCAAGAAATAAACAACAGCCTAGTCAAGAAACTACCATGACCATCCCCACCAACAATGACAGGGTAAGCCAATTAGTATATAAAAATAAGAATAAACTCCACTCTCTACTAGCACTAATGATGTTACCTAGTTTGATAATGAAATGTCTGCAAAAAAACCACCAAGCTTAAAAAGCACCAAGAACCCTACAGTTCAAACCTAGGCTACAAATATTCTCTTCTGTAAGGTGCCAGTCCCTTACTTGAACTTGAGATATCATATCAATCTAATCAGATAACCCAAGCTGAGACTTCTTGATCAAGCAGCACTTTATTTGATCAAATTAAGCAGCTGGGTGGCAAACAATCTGGAACACTGGCAGAGTTATGTCCAGAAGTGCCACGCTTTAGAAAGTTAGTAGCATTGCTTTATAAATTGTTAGCCAATGAAAATCAGACAACAGAGCCATTACATCATAAGGAAGACATCAGTCATTCCTGTACACTCCCTTATTCCCTCCTTCAGTACATCCCATTCCATGTACATGTTTCCCACACTTGCATGAGATTTCTCTGGTGCAAAAGCTGATTACAAAAAGCAAGAAAGCAACAGACTAAACAATTTCCCTTTATTCCAGAACCTTTCACTTCTATCAGAACTACAAACCAGGCAGGGACTTCTAGAATAGGGTCAGTGGAGTCAACAAGATGGTGGCTGTAACTGTGCAATTAGAAAAAATGCTGTTTTTTAACATGCATTGAAACTCATTTTGTTTTTTTTAATTTCCACCCCATCCTGATACCCCTGAACTCTGACTGCAAATATCAGAGCATTCAGTGAAGTGTAGATCAGTGTTAGGCTGCAGAAGCTGAACCCACTGAAGACAACCCAGGGTATTCAGAAGGTGCAGGCAGAAATAGGCAATGAGATAGATAAGCTGAAAAATAAAGAAAAAGCATGCATACACTTGTTCTCATCTTATCTCCTCCCATAGTTCTTGTGCAGAAACAACCTGCTGGCTGAACTCCTCGGAAAAAGAGGAAACTATAATAACAATTGTAAATTGCTAATATGAAATACCAAGAATGGATTAGCACTTGGAGTCTCCATGCAGATGATAAAGAAAATGTTGACTTTTAAACAATATTAGCTTTTTAAAAAAGAATTATTTACAGTTGTTTATTGAAAGAAAGCAATTGTGATCTTATTGGCAATATCAACTAATAATATCAGAGGACAACCTGTGATCAGACTTCCCTTCACAGTCATACTAACAAGAGCAATCTTTAATTTTGGATTTTTAATTGCCACAGCATCACAACTAATCATTTCCTGTTCTTTAGGACCGCCAACCACCAGGGGGAGATGTACGTTATAAGAATAAAACACACATCTGTTGTACAGAAAAAGCAGAAAGAAACCCCTATATTTCAAATTGGCATGAAGCCTAGTTTCACTAGGTGCTTTATGGACCATCTTCATGTTTACTAGGCAAGGGACTGAAAACTCTCTACCGGAAGGAGGATCAAGATGGTTGCTCTGATATGCCCTGAGAAATGAACTGTCTTTATAACAGACAAACATGGTCTTCAGTTCTGCAGCAAAAAGATTTGATCAGAAGCCAGCCTGGAGAGTTGTGACGAGAGGTATTCTGAACAAAAAATCTCAGAGCTTCACTTTTTGGAGGCTGAACTTTAGGGGCTATTCTAAAAAGTCTATTTTTTTTTTATAAAAAATACACTTTTAAAATAAACATAAAATATGTTACAGAACCTTTGTTTTTATTAATTTGTAGTATTACATGTAAACTCAATAGCTACTTAGAAATGTATTTCATTTTACTGTACACTGCCCAGATACCCTTGGGAGTATCAGAAATGTGAGAAATGAATAAATTAAATAAATCAAATATAAAAAAGAGGGTTTTTTCCTAGTTCCACCATTCAGTCCCAAATAATAATATTTTAACAAATTGTTCAATGATCATCTGATTCCCCTTTCTCTGTGACTCTTGTGACTGCAAGAATACAAGAAATAAGAAACATACTTGCCTATTTATGTCAAGCCAAAGGTCAAAGTAGTCCCCCAGTTCAGCATAAAAAATGTTTGACATAAGACACAATATAAGAACCAGTTTAGTCTAGTGGTTAAGGTACCATGCTAGAAAGCTGGAGAGCATGAGTTCAAGTCCTGCCTTATCATGAAAGCCAGCTGGGTAACTGCGGGTTAGTCACTCTCAGTCCAACTCATCTCGTGGGTTTGCTGTGGGGAAAATAGGAGGAGGAAGGTGTGTTGGAAGATGTTCACCACCTTGATTAATTTGTAAAACTAACAGATAGGATTGTATCCTAAATCTGGTTAGCCCTAGTTCATCATGTTTATTATTTGTTTATGCGCCTTTGAGTCAATGTTGACTTCTGGAAATTGCTTGGACAAGTCCCTGGAGTTTTCTGAAAATGTAGATGGAAATACATGTTTTGAAGCTCTTCCAGAACTATTTTAATGAAGAAGTAAGGCTCAATCCAGTTTCTCCCACAATGCTAGTCCCACTAAAGAAAAAAAACAGTGTTGAATTTCATTATTAAAGCTAACTGTGGAACTTGCAAAGGATATTGCATTCAGTTTAGGCAAAAAGCTTCCTACCAATATGGAATAGGGCAGTGAGTTGGGCATAAACCAGGCTGTGGTTTAAATTAAGCCCTTGAATTCAGTCCAGAAAGAATGCCCACATTCCTTCTGCAGATTAAGATGCCTCTTATCTGATCATTCTCTGACTATGGCTCTTGCCCCACCCCTCCCCTCCCCATGGTCATTACCATATAACATTATAAATGGCAAAGTTGGCTTAGAAAATGGCATATGTAATGGAATTGCTGAATATCAAGTTGTCATGTCTATGCATGGAACTGGAAAACACCACCACCAAGTTGGCAAATGATGGTACACTGACTGTCTAGCTAGCTGTCAGTGGACCTTTGTAATGATCTGTAAGAATATTTTTGGGAAAGAGGGAGAATTAGTTGTTGTAATATTTTGAGATTTATACTGATGATATTCAAATGTAATGGAATTACGGTGCTCAACCGCCATACTACGTTTCAAATATGTAAATGTAATATTGGAAAATTAATAAAAAAACTGGGGGGGAGAATATTTTTGAGAGGACTTCTGGTTCCACCTCGTAGCGACACGGCCGAGGGATTGTGGAGATCCGTACCCCATGGCTGGTTTCACCCTGCCAGGGGACCCTAAATGGGTCAAAAGTCGCCCTGGAGAGGCATCGAAGAAGGAGGGGCACCACATTGATTGCAGAACGATGGCGGTCAATCTGTTTGATCTGGGGGAAGCCCTCCAACCTGACAGGAGAAAGGCTAGCTATACATCAGTGTCTAGCTCAAACTACTAACAGTCCAAAAGCACAAACCAGAACAATGGTGAACAGCGTGCTTGGAACTGGGTGAGAATATTAATATTCTCTCTCCTATTTTGCAATTGATTCCCTGAAAAAGATCCCAAAAGCAAGAAATCCTACGAAAGTGAGAAGGGAGGGGACTATACCCTCACCCTTCCATAGATGGAAGCGGCGATTTAATTTTTACAGGGGAAAGAAATATACTGAAATGAAATTAACAATATTACAGTCTGGATAAATCTGAAAATTAAGAAAATCATTACATCTGAAAGTTTTGATGAAATTATAAAAAAATAATTATTTGTTTGAAAAGTTGGAAAATGAATAACTAGTGACATCTAGTGGAGGATTAGAGTATAGAACAACAGCAACACTGACTCAGAAATTGGCAAGATGCCCAAAAACAAAGAATAATCTGTTTCCTTGAACCTTAGTGACCTTCAGCCAAATAGAAAACAGTTGGGAACAAAGAAAGAAAACATACTGCGGCCATGTACTACAGACTGAGAACTATATTTGTTTTAAAATCTGCTGACCCTCTGGGATTATAAATATTTAGTGAGCTGTAATTGTCTGCAGAAAAAGGAAAACTTTGACTGTTAGCTAATCTTCTAGGGGGGAATTTTATTGGATAATCAAACATTCTGGACTGCAACTTTGGATGGTAGATAAATTGTAAGACCCCTGATCAGAAGAACTGTTATAAAATACTGCTTTCAGTGGTGCTTTGATAATTGGAAACGTATTGGATTATAAAAAACTATATATAAAGATAAGAACTATATAATATTTTGTTGTTTGGACTTTAAGACTGGCTGGTTTAAAAAGCTAAACACAGAGACTATGTACCAGTGAAAAAACATTTAAGGGAGAAATAAAATGGATGTTGCATACCTATCTAAAAGTGGCAGGAAACTACATCTAATATCTCCTTTTGAAGGCCCCAGCCTGGAACATCAGAAATCTGCAGGAGCAACATTTCAAGACAAGGCAAATACTTTCCAGGAGGAAATGTATGCAATGCTGCGACAGATTCAGATGATAATGATTTCAAATCATGATGAGATTAAAAACAACTTTGATGGCATAAATGAGCACATTTCCAACTTAAACTTACAAGTAAAAATTCTCAGAAAATGATGATAAAGAATGAACAAACAAACCAGATAATAGAATACAAATCAGAGGAGAGTGACCCAAAGAGGGAAGCTTTAGAGCAGACATGTCAAACTCGCAACGTCATGTGACGTCGCACAATGTATCAGGACAGTTTTGCCATTGCCAGCAATGGGGTGGGCACGGCTTCCGGATGACGTGTCCGGCCCACGGGCCGGCAGTTTGACACTCCTGCTTTAGAGGAAGAGAACTACAAATTAATACAAACAAAAGAAAACTTGCAAGGTTTTGCCACAACAATGGAAACGGAAAAGATATCCTATTTTTCAAGACCTCAAAATCAACTTGAAGATTGGAAAGAAGACCTAATAAAATGGACCATAGAGCAACCAGGACAATCATTAAAGTTTGGGAGACAAAAAATACGTATCTTATCTAACTTTTTTCTATTCCCAACAACATTTACAAAAATACAGGAGAAACCCTTGGGTAAGTCAAACACACTAACCTGGAAAACTACCTGGCAAAAGAAGAAGGCTAGAATCAGGTCTGAGAGATTTGATGCGACTTACCAGATGAAATACTATATAATCAAACACTTGTTTGAATATGGTTAAAAGAATAGATAAATTATGGATATAAAGGAGTCTCACAGTAAGAGAGATAAGATATATAAGTAGTATAGCAATTTCTATAATATATGAAATGTAAAAATATTGGGATGGTGCACATGAATGAAAAGGTTGGATATTTAAAGGTTATTAACTTTGAGAAAATTATGATTGATAAGAAGGGTTTGAATAGAGAGGGGAAATTAAGCTTAAATAAAAATCTTGAAAACAGGACATATAGTGACCTAACAAGATGACTTTTATAAACACAATTGAAATATAAACTGATAAGAAAAGATGCTATATGCTTATGTTACTGTTATTTGTATATACACAAAAAAGGTTTATATTTAACTTTATATGTATTGAATTTTAAGAATATTTGCTTAATCTTGACAAAAGATTGATTTTTTCTGTTTTTTAATTTTAATTTCCCATCAATATTCAAAATAACTTTACAAATTATTATTTTTCTCATAATTAATTACATTTGGGAAACTAAAAGCTTCTCTTATTCTAATCCTCTTAGTATTTTCATATTTCCCATCTTATAAAAAAATTATGTTATCCTAGTTACAAATCACTTCCTTCTAATTTATAATGGTCCTTTTATTTCTAACAATTGTCTATTCTTTTAATCATATTCAAACATCCATTAGATGGTATAATACCTCTTCTAATTAATCAGGACCTCTATTTTCTTCAGTCTTACTCTAGCTTTCTTCCTTTGCCAAATAACTTTGCAAGTCAGTGCATTTCAGTCACCAAGTATTTCTTCCTCTGTTTCTGTATATATTATTTGGAATAAAAAAGATAATTTAATTAAAGTGTTTTTGTAAAAATGCTTAATCATTTATATTTGTTAAACATCCTCCATTTTCTTTCTCCTTCAGTTTCTCTTTTGGTTTCTTGTTTCCCAGTTTTCAGCATTTCTCCTAACAGCTCTGTCATCCGTTCTATCAATTCTTCTTCCTTGTCCTCAAATATGTTCTGAAGTCTTGAAAAGTAAAGTGTCTTTCCCATTTCCGGTGTTATATCTGGGTCTTCCAAATTTTTATTTGTCAGTTTCCTCTATTTTTTTCTTCTGGTTTCTGAGTTGCTAGTTCATTCATTATGGCAGCGGTTCTCAACCTATGGGTCGCGACCCCATTTGGGGTCGATCGACCATTTCACGGGGGTCACCAAGCAAGGCTGTCCGCCATTTTTCCCCTTTTCCGGCGGGTGCCTTACCTCCCTTGAGCTGGGCCAGCTGGTGGCCGGCCTGCTCCGTCTCTGCCGCTTGCCAGCTACGCCTCAGCTGGCGCAGGGGGCGGAACCACGCATGTGCGGCGCTCCCGGGCAGGGAAAGTCCTCGACTTACGACCGGTTGGGTAGTCCTCGACCTACAACAGGTTTAGTCCTTGACTTACGACAGGTTTAGTCCTCGACGTACGACCGGTTTAGTCCTCGACTTACGACCGGTTGAGAACCACTGCATTATGGTCATTTTCTGAATGTTTTTTGCTTGTAAGTTTAAGTTGGAGAGTTGCTCATTTATGTTATTTAAATTATTGTTAGTCTCCTCATAATTTAAAACAATTGTCTCTTGAACGATTTCAACATGGAAATAATTTCTTTCTGAAGTCCATTTACATTTTCTTGTTGATTATCCATGTTTTTTCCAAAGAGAAATAGTCCAGAAGCAACTTTCCTACTGTTTCTTAATATTTCTTGATAATTCTTGAAACTAAAAGTCAATCAATATTTGTAATCTAGGCCGGCCAATTTAGAATGGTTTATTGTCTCCTTCATACAGATAAAACAGCCCAAGGATTTCCCCCCCCCCCTTTTTCCAGCTGTAGTCTGCAAAAATGAAAGTTTCCAGGAACAACAAAGAGCCTTATCTATGTCCGGGCTTCGTGCCAAATTTTCTTTAAGCATAATAAATTGTAATGCCAAGGTTCACCACTAGATGTTGTTAACATCCATCTTCCAGCTTTTAAGTCCAAACCTATTTCACCAACTTTCCAAATATCTTTTCAAAAAGAAAGTCTTAAAAATACTTTAGTCCCAAATTTGTCACAGCTATGTCTCTATATTAAATCCAAATTAATCTTATAGTTTTCTCTAATTTCTCCCCAAAGAATGTTATTCGCTTCTTCTCTTTAGCTGAGAGAATTGGGCAGAAGTTCCCCTTCTCTCTATCATCTGGGGGATTCTTTACTTTGGGAATTCTTTTTTCCAGGTTTTAAAATGATAAAGAGAGGGTTGTTCTCACCCAGTTCCATCCATGTCGTTTAGAGGTTGCTATTTAGTGCTTATCTTGGGTTGTCAGTGGCTTCTGGCTGGCCACATAAATGCGGCCAGTCTTTCTTCTGCTGGTTTGAAGGGCTTCCTCATCGTCGCCTGTCCAGAATGACTTTAGACCCATTTTAGGGTCACCAGCAGAGCGAAATCAGACGTGGAAAACAGAGCCCTGTTTTCCTGTGCCCGTTACTCCATGACATCTAACCCAGAAGTCTTCTTTTATCCCACCTGTGACTGAAGATTAATGCTAATCTTGGTAATTTCCATTGTTATTTGTGTTAATGTTATTAGATTAATTTTAGGTGCATGTGTTTCTATATAGTACTTTCCAGATTAAAGGCCATAATAAAGATTTTATGGAGGTTGTTTGTTTGTTTATAGGTGATAACCCACACCTTGAATTGTATCTGAAAGCTTTATGGTTACTAGTACAGCTAGTGTTGCAGGCATGTTAATAAAGCATACTATTGCTTACCTATAACTTCTCATGCCATTGCATTCTGGACCTACTGAAGCTTCTAAATGATTTTCAAGAGTAACTCTTTGAACAATACATTGCAATAGTTCAAAAGGCAAGGTGATGAAGACAAAATTAATGGTGAGAAGAGCATTAAATTTAGGAATGAGTACAATTGGTGCCTGAAATGAATGTTCCTGGCCACAAATGCCACTTCCTCTTTGATCAAGACCTAGGAGTCCAGGAAGAGTCCCAAACTGCTATAATGAGCATAAGGAATAATTCTGAGGAACAAAAGGAAAATATGCAATCAAAACAACAGTCAGATAAAAGAAATCTGAGTCCAGGACAAAAAAATAATCTGAGAAAGTATCTCAGACATGACCATCCCAGTTATCATGAAGATAAATGAGTAAGTTTCTATTATTGTTACCTTATAATAAAAATAATAATATTTGTATTTTTGGTTTCCTAGAGTCTAGACAGATCTACCTTGAAGGACTGACAATTGCACACTAGTACAGTCACATTCAGAACAAAAGATGGAGTATCTCATGTCTGAATGATCCTTGCATCCACCCAGTCTTGCCAAAATTGAGCTTAAATCTTTTCCTCTCTACCTACATATACTCCAATTGCCTCCAAGCAATGGGACAAAATTTTGATAACATTACAGTACTTAGTCAGACAGGACTAAGTTATTATAACCTATATTAATAAAATAGAGTGCTAATATTTCTTGCAACTACTGTTTCCTGACCTGATCTACTCAAAGGGCTGACCTTTATAAAGGTTCCCCATATTATGCATGACTTCACCCAGCAGATTCATGTAGAAATCCAGAATGATTGCACCACCTCTGGTCTTGGAGGATTTGTAACATGTTGTTATACTGGTGTTAGTTCACTCTAGAAAGCCAGTTCCAATTGATCTTGTGAAATGAATATTTGAAATCTTGATTTTTGACCTCTCACTGGGCTTTGGGTTGTGAGTGTAGGAACTAATGTTCTCATAGGTTTCCCAAGTCTTGATCATTCTTATTTTGTTTGACTAATTTCTACCTACTATACCTAGAAACTAAAAATTGGAGATAAAATTCAGAAGTTGGAATTTGCATTACAAAATACTGCTGTCTTTGGGACAAGAAGAGGCAATGACTATTCTTAGGCAAAGAATCCTTAGCATTAGGTATGTTCATTGTCAGAGTTATTTATAAAAATAATAAAGGCAGGATAAAATAAATAAGAATGTTCTGAGAATTGCCTGGAATGGTAGGCTGTGTGCTACTAATTTAAAATATACTCTTGGTTGATGGAATTAATCTGAGAATTGGGACTCAACCTCCATTGAGTATGCTTTCCCTTTAAAATATCATTTGGGTACATTTCTAAACAAGACCTTAAACATAAGATGCTCAGTCTTCAAGCGTTTTAATTCAATTGCCTCCAACATTGGTTGCACCTACAGTGGCTCATACTTTAGCTTGATTGCATATGAATTCTTAGAATGTGCTACTCACAAAGTCACCAAGGATATAATTTTTGTGATTCATCTACTAATTCAGCTTTCTGTCACCCCTATGTATGGCTTCCATTTCTGTAGAACTATAATTCCCAATATCCCAATACTAAGCATGAACAAATGGTAGGAAATGTATCAAATACTATTAAAATATCAGATACTATTAAAGTGTGAATACATTGACTATGAAATGTAATTCACTGTGTCATCAGAGCCAATGAAACTTCTGTCAAATATCCTCCATGCATTAAAGAAACTATTCACAATATATTGTTACAATGTAATTCAACAGATGTAATAAAACTCAGGATATTAATTAACTTTTTATAGTAGACCTACAGACTAATTTTAGTTCATCAGTATGTTCCCATGTATAAACCAGAAAAACCATGCTCTAGTTATTTTTATACTACAAAAAAAACAGATCAATAGACCACTCAAATCATCATTATGTTTATTCAGGAACAATCTAAAATTGCACATCACCACACAAAGACTAGATTATGTATTTCATGGAGTCATTTTGATCAAAAGCCAAGTTTGGATCATTGCAGATCCTCACAGTTTAAAGAATCTTGTATTTTACAGTGCGCCGATAGTGGAAAAATGTCATAACTCTTCTGAGTTTATAGAATGGATTACTACAAATGAAGACTCAAACTGATGATCAAATAACAAATTGCAACCACATCCATATGCTGTGCTAGGATGATCAAGAAAATAATTATTTTATCTGCTCCTGGGCCCAAGAACCTGAATATTAGGAAAAATTAGGGTCATAGAGTCATGCTTATGGTAACAGTGGATCAAAAAGGAAGTATAAAGATATGGTTTATCATCATAAACAAAAAAAATCCTTTTGTAAATATCCATGCTTAAATCTATGTTTTTCTACAAGATATCACCTTAAATAACCAAACTATAATTTTCACGATTCTTCCTGTAACCTGACATAGCTTTAAGTGAACAAAAATTGCTAATTTCTACATTATGTTCTGCATCATGGCATTGTCAAAAATAAAAAAGACGCATTACTTCTGTTGTCCAGATGTGGTTTTTCTGAATTTTGAATTGGAGCAGTATAATTATATTGAGAGTTGACAAGGATTTGTTCTCGAGACAGGTATTTTGTATTGTGACAGCCTCAAAAATTGCTGTCATCTATTGATGTGGACAAGAATAATATAGAATTGGGAAGATCTATGTGTATCTGTACCTTGGATACAATTTTCCAGCATAGGAATAAAAATATGTTATCAATGAAAACAGAGGCAACCAGTGTTATTATGCTGACTTTTGGACTGTTTAAAAACCATGAAAATCCACGATGACTCATATTTAGATCCTTATTCGTGACCCAGGTTTGCAAAACACCACTAGATCTAGAATTGGGTTCTCTGTTCATGGAATCAAATATGACCTGTAATTTGATGGTAGTATCAGGTATTATTACCTTTTATTTTGCAGCAGGTAACTGCCAAAAAAATAAGCAAAATATAATCTGCTATGATTATTTTTCCTATTGCAGCTTCTACTTTATAATGGATTTGCCATTTAGTTTCTTATTTTATTCTACAAATGTTATAAAATGCTTTAAATCATTATTTTAATTTCTATTGTAAACTACTTTTAAGATTTTAAAAAATATTTGGGATATACTCTCCCTCTCTGTCTCTCTCCCTCTCTCCTTCTTGTCTCTATGGAGACAAGATGTGAACTGTGGTATGACTAGCAAATGTCTTCTAGTGTACCATTGTAAATACTATATAAAACTAAGAGAATCCATTTATAATTTCATGGATGTAATTCTTACTTTTATTGTTCTTTTTTCTTCATCATATATGGAATAAATAAATATCTTTATATCATATCTTTCCACTAAATACAGAGATATTTAGTTCTAGCAAGTAAATGTCCACATAATAATGACAAATCTAAGATATAAAGCTACTTAAAATTTCCCAAACTTCAGTTCCAACAATTGTAGAAACCCAAAAAGAAAACATATAATCATTATTATTCTAGCTTCACTACTGACGAAGATGTTCATCTCACAAAATATTAAAATTGTTCAGGTTGTTCAAATGGTATTCTTTCAAATGTACAGTAAGGGAAAAAAATATTTGAACTGCTGATTTTGTACATTTGCCCACTGACAAAAAAATGATCAGTCTATAATTTTAATGGTAGGTTTATTTTAACAGTGAGAAACAGAATAACAACAAAAAAAATCCAGAAAATAAGTGAAATAAGTATTTGACCCCTCGCAAAACATGACTTAGTACTTGGTGGCAAAACTTTTGTTGGCAATCACAGAGGTCAGACATTTCTTGTAGTTGGCCACCAGGTTTGCACACATCTCAGGAGGGATTTTGTCCCACTACTCTTTGCAGCTCCTCTCCAAGTTATTAAGGTTTTGAGACTAATGTTTGGCAGCTCCAGCCTCTAGCTCCCTTCACAGATTTTCTATGGGATTAAGGCAGGGGTCTTCAAACTTGGCCCTTTTATGACTTCAACTCCCAGCCTGGCTGAGGAATTCTGGGAGTTAAAGTCCACAAGTCATAAAAGGGCCAAGTTTGAAGATCCCTGGATTAAGGTCTGGAGACTGGCTAGGCCACTCCAGGATCTTAATGTGCTTCTTCTTGAGCCACTCCTTTGTCTGTGTGTCTTGGATCATTGTCATGCTGAAATACCCATCCATGACCCATTTTCAATGCCCTGGCTGAGGGAAGGAGGTTCTCACCCAAGATTTGAGGTACATGGCCATGTCCATCTTCCCCTTGATGAGGTGAAATTGTCCTGTCCCCTTAAGAGAAACCCCCTCCCAAAGCATAATGTTTCCACCTCTATGTTTGACAGTGGGGATAGTGTTCTTGGGATCATAGGCAGCATTCCTCCTCCTCCTCCAAACACTGAGTTGAATTGATGCCAAAGAGCTCGATTTTGGCCTCACCTGACAACAACACTTTCACCCAGTTCTCCTCTGAATCATTCAGATGTTCATTTGCAAACTTCAGACAAGCTTGTATATGTGCTTTCTTGAGCAGGGGGACCTTGTGGGCACTGCAGGATTTTAGTCCTTCACAGAGTAGTGTTACCAATTGTTTTCTTGGTGATTATGGTCCCAGCTGGCTTGAGATCATTGACAAGATCCTCCTGTGTAATTCTGGGCTGATTCCTCACCATTCTCATGATCACTGAAACTCCACGAGGTGAGATCTTACAGGGAGCCCCAGACCAAAGGAGATTGACAGTTATTTTGTGTTTCTTCCATTTGCAAATAATTGCACCAACTGTTGTCACCTTCTCACCAAGCTGCTTGGCGATAGTCTTGTAGCCCATTTCCGCCTTGTGTAGGTCTACAATCTGGTCCCTGATCACCTTGAACAACTCTTTGGTCTTGGGCCCTTGGCTATGGTGAAGAGTTTGGAATCTGATTGATTGCTTCTGTGGACAGGTGTCTTTTATATAGGTAACAAACTGAGATTAGGAGCACTCCCTTTAAGAGAGGGAGGTGTCCCTGTATCTGGGAGCCAGAAATCTTGATAAAGGATCAAATACTTATTTCACTCATTAAAGCGCACCCGGAAGGCCACTGGCATGCAGTGGTCATTAACAAAAAATTGTTTAAATTATTTAATTTGAGAGCGTTTTTACAGGGGTGTTTTAATAAATTTTTAGGGGGAACCAGGGTGGGGGGGAGGGGGGAGGTTCCCCTTAGGTCAGGACCAGCCATGGCTGGGGGTTGCGGTGTAGAAAGGGTGGGGGGGGAGGGTGGGGGG